>NW_026292668.1:0-300000 GCF_023091745.1 Budorcas taxicolor | reverse complement strand
GGTCGTGAAACCGTTTCAAGAGTCCCCCAGATATCTCAGTCCATTCCAGAGGAACCTCTTTCCCTTCACCGGCTCGTCTTTCACGCCGAGGATCGACTCACACCAAGGTGGCACGTGGCACAGCCCTGTGGGAAAGCCTCGTGGGAAAGCCTCGAGGGACAGCCTCGAGGGAAAGCCACCGATCCCTTGATCCACGTGACAGGAAGCGTGACACTACTGCTGCAGCTCGGGAGGAAAGCGCACGTGCATGCCCCACTCGAGACGAGGCCTGACTCCCCTGGGGAGACTCAGAAGCACCCCAAGATCCATGGCAACACTGGAGAGGAATCCTCAGGTTCCGGCCCCGACTCCACACAAGGACTGAGGCCCCGGCATGGACGGGAGAGGAATCCCGAGAGGTCCCCTAGCAACTGGCAAGGGGACTGGCCCTTGCTCACCAGAGCGGGTCCCTGAGGTCCCCGTCGTAACTCGAGAAGACCTGCCGCAACTCGAGAATATCCAGGAGGTTCTCCCCTGCAGGCGTGATGAGGCCCATTTCCGCAGAGGCTTCTCGGGGCTAATCACACCTCACTTCTTGAACGTCGAAAGGGTCCTTCACACCCTTGGTGCAACTCAAGAAGTTCCCCGACATACCCGTCTCCACTCGAGAGGAAATCACGAGGGTCCCGCCCACATCCAGAGGAGCCCCGTTTCCGCCTCCTAGCTCGAGATGAGGGATCCCTTCCCTGCTTCGACGGGAAAGAGTTCCCGGCGTTCCCGTCGCATCTCAAGAGGAGGCCCTCTCAACAGGAACGGCGAGAGGAACTCCAGGGTCGTGCCACCATTTCAAGAGTCCCCCAGATGTCTCAGTCCCATTCCAGAGGAACCTCTTTTCCCTTCACCGGCTCGTCTTTCACGCCGAGGATCGACTCACACCAAGGTGGCACGTGGCACAGCCCTGTGTGAAAGCCTCGTGGGAAAGCCCTCGAGGGACAGCCTCGAGGGAAAGCCACCGATCCCTTGATCCACGTGACAGGAAGCGTGACACTACTGCTGCAGCTCGGGAGGGAAAGCGCACGTGCATGCCCCCACTCGAGACGAGGCCTGACTCCCCCTGGGTAGACTCAGAAGCACCCCAAGATCCATGGCAACACTGGAGAGGAATCCTGAGGTTCCGGCCCCGACTCCACACAAGGACTGAGGCCCCGGCATGGACGGGAGAGGAATCCCGAGAGATCCCCTAGCAACTCGCATGGGGACTGGCCTTTCCTGAGGCCACCAGAGCGGGTCCCTGAGGTCCCCGTCGTAACTCGAGAAGACCTGCCGCAACTCGAGAAAATCCAGGACGTTCTCCCCTCCAGGCGAGATGAGGCCCATTTCCGCTGAGGCGTCTCCAGGCTGATCACACCTCACCTCTGGAACTTCGAAAGGGTCCTTCACACCCTTGGTGCAAATCAAGAAGTTCCCCGACCTAGCCGTCTCCACTCGAGAGGAATCACGAAGGTCCCGCCCACATCCAGAGGAGCCCCGTTTCCGCCTCGTAGCTCGAGATGTGGGATCCTTTCCCTGCTTCGTCGGGAAAGAGTTCCCAGCGTTCCCGTCGCATCTCAAGAGGAGGCCCTCTCAACAGGAACGGCGAGAGGAACTCCAGGGTCGTGCCACCATTCCAAGAGTCCCCCAGATGTCTCAGTCCATTTCAGAGGAACCTCTTTTCCCTTCACCGGCTCGTCTTTCACGCCGAGGATCGACTCACACCAAGGTGGCACGTGGCACAGCCTTGTGGGAAAGCCTCGTGGGAAAGCCTCGAGGGACAGCCTCGAGGGAAAGCCACAGATCCCTTGATCCACGTGACAGGAAGCGTGACACTACTGCTGCAGCTCGGGAGGAAAGCGCACGTGCATGCCCCCACTCGAGACGAGGCCTGACTCCCCTGGGGAGACTCAGAAGCACCCCAAGATCCATGGCAACACTGGAGAGGAATCCTCAGGTTCCGGCCCCGACTCCACACAAGGACTGAGGCCCCGGCATGGACGGGAGAGGAATCCCGAGAGGTCCCCTAGCAACTCGCATGGGGACTGGCCTTTCCTGAGGCCACCAGAGCGGGTCCCTGAGGTCCCCGTCGTAACTCGAGAAGACCTGCCGCAACTCGAGAAAATCCAGGAGGTTCTCCCCTCCAGGCGAGATGAGGCCCATTTCCGCTGAGGCGTCTCGAGGCTGATCACACCTCACCTCTGGAACTTCGAAAGGGTCCTTCACACCCTTGGTGCAAATCAAGAAGTTCCCCGACCTACCCGTCTCCACTCGAGAGACATCACGAGGGTCCCGTCAACATCCAGAGGAGGCCCGTTTCCGCCTCGTAGCTCGAGATGAGGGATCCTTTCCCTGCTTCGTCGTGAAAGAATTCCCGGCCTTCCCGTCGCATCTCAAGAGGAGGCCCTCTCAACAGGAAGGGCGAGAGGAACTCCAGGGTCGTGCCACCATTCCAAGAGTCCCCCAGATGTCTCAGTCCATTCCAGAGGAACCTCTTTTCCCTTCACCGGCTCGTCTTTCACGCCGAGGATCGACTCACACCAAGGTGGCACGTGGCACAGCCCTGTGGGAAAGCCTCGTGGGAAAGCCTCGAGGGACAGCCTCGAGGGAAAGCCACAGATCCCTTGATCCACGTGACAGGAAGCGTGACACTACTGCTGCAGCTCGGGAGGAAAGCGCACGTGCATGCCCCCACTCGAGACGAGGCCTGACTCCCCTGGGGAGACTCAGAAGCACCCCAAGATCCATGGCAACACTGGAGAGGAATCCTCGGATTCCGGCCCCGACTCCACACAAGGACTGAGGCCCCGGCATGGACGGGAGAGGAATCCCGAGAGGTCCCCTAGCAACTCGCATGGGGACTGGCCTTTCCTGAGGCCACCAGAGCGGGTCCCTGAGGTCCCCGTCGTAACTCGAGAAGACCTGCCGCAACTCGAGAAAATCCAGGAGGTTCTCCCCTCCAGGCGAGATGAGGCCCATTTCCGCTGAGGCGTCTCGAGGCTGATCACACCTCACCTCTGGAACTTCGAAAGGGTCCTTCACACCCTTGGTGCAAATCAAGAAGTTCCCCGACCTAGCCGTCTACACCCGAGAGGAATCACGAGGGTCCCGCCCACATCCAGAGGAGCCCCGTTTCCGCCTCATAGCTCGAGATGAGGGATCCATTCCCTGCTTCGTCGGGAAAGAGTTCCCAGCGTTCCCGTAGCATCTCAAGAGGAGGCCCTCTCAACAGGAACGGCGAGAGGAACTCCAGGGTCGTGCCACCATTCCAAGAGTCCCCCAGATGTCTCAGTCCATTCCAGAGGAACCTCTTTTCCCTTCACCGGCTCGTTTTTCACGCCGAGGATCGACTCACACCAAGGTGGCACGTGGCACAGCCTTGTGGGAAAGCCTCGTGGGAAAGCCTCGAGGGACAGCCTCGAGGGAAAGCCACAGATCCCTTGATCCACGTGACAGGAAGCGTGACACTACTGCTGCAGCTCGGGAGGAAAGCGCACGTGCATGCCCCCACTCGAGACGAGGCCTGACTCCCCTGGGGAGACTCAGAAGCACCCCAAGATCCATGGCAACACTGGAGAGGAATCCTCAGGTTCCGGCCCCGACTCCACACAAGGACTGAGGCCCCGGCATGGACGGGAGAGGAATCCCGAGAGGTCCCCTAGCAACTGGCAAGGGGACTGGCCCTTGCTGAGGCCACCAGAGCGGGTCCCTGAGGTCCCCGTCGTAACTCGAGAAGACCTGCCGCAACTCGAGAATATCCAGGAGGTTCTCCCCTGCAGGCGAGATGAGGCCCATTTCCGCAGAGGCTTCTCGGGGCTAATCACACCTCACTTCTTGAAGGTCGAAAGGGTCCTTCACACCCTTGGTGCAACTCAAGAAGTTCCCGGACATAGCCGTCTCCACTCGAGAGGAATCACGAGGGTCCCGCCCACATCCAGAGGAGCCCCGTTTCCGCCTCGTAGCTCGAGATGAGGGATCCTTTCCCTGCTTCGTCGGGAAAGAGTTCCCGGCGTTCCCGTCGCATCTCAAGAGGAGGCCCTCTCAACAGGAACGGCGAGAGGAACTCCAGGGTCGTGAAACCGTTTCAAGAGTCCCCCAGATATCTCAGTCCATTCCAGAGGAACCTCTTTTCCCTTCACCGGCTCGTCTTTCACGCCGAGGATCGACTCACACCAAGGTGGCACGTGGCACAGCCCTGTGGGAAAGCCTCGTGGGAAAGCCTCGAGGGACAGCCTCGAGGGAAAGCCACCGATCCCTTGATCCACGTGACAGGAAGCGTGACACTACTGCTGCAGCTCGGGAGGAAAGCGCACGTGCATGCCCCCACTCGAGACGAGGCCTGACTCCCCTGGGGAGACTCAGAAGCACCCCAAGATCCATGGCAACACTGGAGAGGAATCCTCAGGTTCCGGCCCCGACTCCACACAAGGACTGAGGCCCCGGCATGGACGGGAGAGGAATCCCGAGAGGTCCCCTAGCAACTCCCATGGGGACTGGCCTTTCCTGAGGCCACCAGAGCGGGTCCCTGAGGTCCCCGTCGTAACTCGAGAAGACCTGCCGCAACTCGAGAAAATCCAGGAGGTTCTCCCCTCCAGGCGAGATGAGGCCCATTTCCGCTGAGGCGTCTCGAGGCTGATCACACCTCACCTCTGGAACGTCGAAAGGGTCCTTCACACCCTTGGTGCAAATCCAGAAGTTCCCCGACCTAGCCGTCTCCACTCGAGAGGAATCACGAGGGTCCCGTCAACATCCAGAGGAGCCCCGTTTCCGCCTCGTAGCTCGAGATGAGGGATCCTTTCCCTGCTTCGTCGGGAAAGAATTCCCGGCGTTCCCGTCGCATCTCAAGAGGAGGCCCTCTCAACAGGAAGGGCGAGAGGAACTCCAGGGTCGTGCCACCATTCCAAGAGTCCCCCAGATGTCTCAGTCCATTCGAGAGGAACCTCTTTTCCCTTCACCGGCTCGTCTTTCACGCCGAGGATCGACTCACACCAAGGTGGCACGTGGCACAGCCCTGTGGGAAAGCCTCGTGGGAAAGCCTCGAGGGACAGCCTCGAGGGAAAGCCACAGATCCCTTGATCCACGTGACAGGAAGCGTGACACTACTGCTGCAGCTCGGGAGGAAAGCGCACGTGCATGCCCCCACTCGAGACGAGGCCTGACTCCCCTGGGGAGACTCAGAAGCACCCCAAGATCCATGGCAACACTGGAGAGGAATCCTCGGATTCCGGCCCCGACTCCACACAAGGACTGAGGCCCCGGCATGGACGGGAGAGGAATCCCGAGAGGTCCCCTAGCAACTCGCATGGGGACTGGCCTTTCCTGAGGCCACCAGAGCGGGTCCCTGAGGTCCCCGTCGTAACTCGAGAAGACCTGCCGCAACTCCAGAAAATCCAGGAGGTTCTCCCCTCCAGGCGAGATGAGGCCCATTTCCGCTGAGTCGTCTCGAGGCTGATCACACCTCACCTCTGGAACTTCGAAAGGGTCCTTCACACCCTTGGTGCAAATCAAGAAGTTCCCCGACATACCCGTCTCCACTCGAGAGGAATCACGAGGGTCCCGCCCACATCCAGAGGAGCCCCGTTTCCGCCTCGTAGCTCGAGATGAGGGATCCTTTCCCTGCTTCGTCGGGAAAGAGTTCCCGGCGTTCCCGTCGCATCTCAAGAGGAGGCCCTCTCTACAGGAACGGCGAGAGGAACTCCAGGGTCGTGCCACCATTCCAAGAGTCCCCCAGATGTCTCAGTCCATTCGAGAGGAACCTCTTTTCCCTTCACCGGCTCGTCTTTCACGCCGAGGATCGACTCACACCAAGGTGGCACGTGGCACAGCCCTGTGGGAAAGCCTCGTGGGAAAGCCTCGAGGGACAGCCTCGAGGGAAAGCCACAGATCCCTTGATCCACGTGACAGGAAGCGTGACACTACTGCTGCAGCTCGGGAGGAAAGCGCACGTGCATGCCCCCACTCGAGACGAGGCCTGACTCCCCTGGGGAGACTCAGAAGCACCCCAAGATCCATGGCAACACTGGAGAGGAATCCTCAGGTTCCGGCCCCGACTCCACACAAGGACTGAGGCCCCGGCATGGACGGGAGAGGAATCCCGAGAGGTCCCCTAGCAACTCGCATGGGGACTGGCCTTTCCTGAGGCCACCAGAGCGGGTCCCTGAGGTCCCCATTGTAACTCGAGAAGACCTGCCGCAACTGGAGAAAATCCAGGAGGTTCTCCCCTCCAGGCGAGATGAGGCCCATTTCCGCTGAGGCGTCTCGAGGCTGATCACACCTCACCTCTGGAACTTCGAAAGGGTCCTTCACACCCTTGGTGCAAATCAAGAAGTTCCCCGACATAGCCGTCTCCACTCGAGAGGAATCACGAGGGTCCCGCCCACATCCAGAGGATCCCCGTTTCCGCCTCGTAGCTCGAGATGAGGGATCCTTTCCCTGCTTCGTCGGGAAAGAGTTCCCGGCGTTCCCGTCGCATCTCAAGAGGAGGCCCTCTCAACAGGAACGGCGAGAGGAACTCCAGGGTCGTGCCACCATTCCAAGAGTCCCCCAGATGTCTCAGTCCATTCGAGAGGAACCTCTTTTCCCTTCACCGGCTCGTCTTTCACGCCGAGGATCGACTCACACCAAAGTGGCACGTGGCACAGCCCTGTGGGAAAGCCTCGTGGGAAAGCCTCGAGGGACAGCCTCGAGGGAAAGCCACAGATCCCTTGATCCACGTGACAGGAAGCGTGACACTACTGCTGCAGCTCCGGAGGAAAGCGCACGTGCATGCCCCCACTCGAGACGAGGCCTGACTCCCCTGGGGAGACTCAGAAGCACCCCAAGATCCATGGCAACACTGGAGAGGAATCCTCAGGTTCCGGCCCCGACTCCACACAAGGACTGAGGCCCCGGCATGGACGGGAGAGGAATCCCGAGAGGTCCCCTAGCAACTGGCAAGGGGACTGCCCCTTGCTGAGGCCACCAGAGCGGGTCCCTGAGGTCCCCGTCGTAACTCGAGAAGACCTGCCGCAACTCGAGAATATCCAGGAGGTTCTCCCCTGCAGGCGAGATGAGGCCCATTTCCGCAGAGGCTTCTCGGGGCTAATCACACCTCACTTCTTGAACGTCGAAAGGGTCCTTCACACCCTTGGTGCAACTCAAGAAGTTCCCGGACATACCCGTCTGCACTCGAGAGGAATCACGAGGGTCCCGCCCACATCCAGAGGAGCCCCGTTTCCGCCTCGTAGCTCGAGATGAGGGATCCTTTCCCTGCTTCGTCGGGAAAGAGTTCCCGGCGTTCCCGTCGCATCTCAAGAGGAGGCCCTCTCAACAGGAACGGCGAGAGGAACTCCAGGGTCGTGAAACCGTTTCAAGAGTCCCCCAGATATCTCAGTCCATTCCAGAGGAACCTCTTTTCCCTTCACCGGCTCGTCTTTCACGCCGAGGATCGACTCACACCAAGGTGGCACGTGGCACAGCCCTGTGGGAAAGCCTCGTGGGAAAGCCTCGAGGGACAGCCTCGAGGGAAAGCCACCGATCCCTTGATCCACGTGACAGGAAGCGTGACACTACTGCTGCAGCTCGGGAGGAAAGCGCACGTGCATGCCCCCACTCGAGACGAGGCCTGACTCCCCTGGGGAGACTCAGAAGCACCCCAAGATCCATGGCAACACTGGAGAGGAATCCTCAGGTTCCGGCCCCGACTCCACACAAGGACTGAGGCCCCGGCATGGACGGGAGAGGAATCCCGAGAGGTCCCCTAGCAACTCGCATGGGGACTGGCCTTTCCTGAGGCCACCAGAGCGGGTCCCTGAGGTCCCCGTCGTAACTCGAGAAGACCTGCCGCAACTCGAGAAAATCCAGGAGGTTCTCCCCTCCAGGCGAGATGAGGCCCATTTCCGCTGAGGCGTCTCGAGGCTGATCACACCTCACCTCTGGAACTTCGAAAGGGTCCTTCACACCCTTGGTGCAAATCAAGAAGTTCCCCGACCTACCTGTCTCCACTCGAGAGACATCACGAGGGTCCCGTCAACATCCAGAGGAGCCCCGTTTCCGCCTCGTAGCTCGAGATGAGGGATCCTTTCCCTGCTTCGTCGGGAAAGAATTCCCGGCGTTCCCGTCGCATCTCAAGAGGAGGCCCTCTCAACAGGAAGGGCGAGAGGAACTCCAGGGTCGTGCCACCATTCCAAGAGTCCCCCAGATGTCTCAGTCCATTCGAGAGGAACCTCTTTTCCCTTCACCGGCTCGTCTTTCACGCCGAGGATCGACTCACACCAAGGTGGCACGTGGCACAGCCCTGTGGGAAAGCCTCGTGGGAAAGCCTCGAGGGACAGCCTCGAGGGAAAGCCACAGATCCCTTGATCCACGTGACAGGAAGCGTGACACTACTGCTGCAGCTCGGGAGGAAAGCGCACGTGCATGCCCCCACTCGAGACGAGGCCTGACTCCCCTGGGGAGACTCAGAAGCACCCCAAGATCCATGGCAACACTGGAGAGGAATCCTCGGATTCCGGCCCCGACTCCACACAAGGACTGAGGCCCCGGCATGGACGGGAGAGGAATCCCGAGAGGTCCCCTAGCAACTCGCATGGGGACTGGCCTTTCCTGAGGCCACCAGAGCGGGTCCCTGAGGTCCCCGTCGTAACTCGAGAAGACCTGCCGCAACTCCAGAAAATCCAGGAGGTTCTCCCCTCCAGGCGAGATGAGGCCCATTTCCGCTGAGTCGTCTCGAGGCTGATCACACCTCACCTCTGGAACTTCGAAAGGGTCCTTCACACCCTTGGTGCAAATCAAGAAGTTCCCCGACATACACGTCTCCACTCCAGAGGAATCACGAGGGTCCCGCCCACATCCAGAGGAGCCCCGTTTCCGCCTCGTAGCTCGAGATGAGGGATCCTTTCCCTGCTTCGTCGGGAAAGAGTTCCCGGCGTTCCCGTCGCATCTCAAGAGGAGGCCCTCTCTACAGGAACGGCGAGAGGAACTCCAGGGTCGTGCCACCATTCCAAGAGTCCCCCAGATGTCTCAGTCCATTCGAGAGGAACCTCTTTTCCCTTCACCGGCTCTTCTTTCACGCCGAGGATCGACTCACACCAAGGTGGCACGTGGCACAGCCCTGTGGGAAAGCCTCGTGGGAAAGCCTCGAGGGACAGCCTCGAGGGAAAGCCACAGATCCCTTGATCCACGTGACAGTAAGCGTGACACTACTGCTGCAGCTCGGGAGGAAAGCGCACGTGCATGCCCCCACTCGAGACGAGGCCTGATTCCCCTGGGGAGACTCAGAAGCACCCCAAGATCCATGGCAACACTGGAGAGGAATCCTCAGGTTCCGGCCCCGACTCCACACAAGGACTGAGGCCCCGGCATGGACGGGAGAGGAATCTCGAGAGGTCCCCTAGCAACTCGCATGGGGACTGGCCTTTCCTGAGGCCACCAGAGCGGGTCCCTGAGGTCCCCATTGTAACTCGAGAAGACCTGCCGCAACTGGAGAAAATCCAGGAGGTTCTCCCCTCCAGGCGAGATGAGGCCCATTTCCGCTGAGGCGTCTCGAGGCTGATCACACCTCACCTCTGGAACTTCGAAAGGGTCCTTCACACCCTTGGTGCAAATCAAGAAGTTCCCCGACATAGCCGTCTCCACTCGAGAGGAATCACGAGGGCCCCGCCCACATCCAGAGGATCCCCGTTTCCGCCTCGTAGCTCGAGATGAGGGATCCCTTCCCTGCTTCGTCGGGAAAGAGTTCCCGGCGTTCCCGTCGCATCTCAAGAGGAGGCCCTCTCAACAGGAACGGCGAGAGGAACTCCAGGGTCGTGCCACCATTCCAAGAGTCCCCCAGATGTCTCAGTCCATTCCAGAGGAACCTCTTTTCCCTTCACCGGCTCGTCTTTCACGCCGAGGATCGACTCACACCAAGGTGGCACGTGGCACAGCCCTGTGGGAAAGCCTCATGGGAAAGCCTCGAGGGACAGCCTCGAGGGAAAGCCACAGATCCCTTGATCCACGTGACAGGAAGCGTGACACTACTGCTGCAGCTCCGGAGGAAAGCGCACGTGCATGCCCCCACTCGAGACGAGGCCTGACTCCCCTGGGGAGACTCAGAAGCACCCCAAGATCCATGGCAACACTGGAGAGGAATCCTCAGGTTCCGGCCCCGACTCCACACAAGGACTGAGGCCCCGGCATGGACGGGAGAGGAATCCCGAGAGGTCCCCTAGCAACTCGCATGGGGACTGGCCTTTCCTGAGGCCACCAGAGCGGCTCCCTGAGGTCCCCGTCGTAACTCGAGAAGACCTGCCGCAACTCGAGAAAATCCAGGAGGTTCTCCCCTCCAGGCGAGATGAGGCCCATTTCCGATGAGGCGTCTCGAGGCTGATCACACCTCACCTCTGGAACTTCGAAAGGGTCCTTCACACCCTTGGTGCAAATCAAGAAGTTCCCCGACCTACCCGTCTCCACTCGAGAGGAATCACGAGGGTCCCGCCCACATCCAGAGGAGCCCCCGTTTCCGCCTCGTAGCTCGAGATGAGGGATCCTTTCCCTGCTTCGTCGGGAAAGAGTTCCCGGCGTTCCCGTCGCATCTCAAGAGGAGGCCCTCTCTACAGGAACGGCGAGAGGAACTCCAGGGTCGTGCCACCATTCCAAGAGTCCCCCAGATGTCTCAGTCCATTCCAGAGGAACCTCTTTTCCCTTCACCGGCTCGTCTTACACGCCGAGGATCGACTCACACCAAGGTGGCACGTGGCACAGCCCTGTGGGAAAGCCTCGTGGGAAAGCCTCGAGGGACAGCCTCGAGGGAAAGCCACAGATCCCTTGATCCACGTGACAGGAAGCGTGACACTACTGCTGCAGCTCGGGAGGAAAGCGCACGTGCATGCCCCCACTCGAGACGAGGCCTGACTCCCCTGGGGAGACTCAGAAGCACCCCAAGATCCATGGCAACACTGGAGAGGAATCCTCGGATTCCGGCCCCGACTCCACACAAGGACTGAGGCCCCGGCATGGACGGGAGAGGAATCCCGAGAGGTCCCCTAGCAACTCGCATGGGGACTGGCCTTTCCTGAGGCCACCAGAGCGGGTCCCTGAGGTCCCCGTCGTAACTCGAGAAGACCTGCCGCAACTCCAGAAAATCCAGGAGGTTCTCCCCTCCAGGCGAGATGAGGCCCATTTCCGCTGAGTCGTCTCGAGGCTGATCACACCTCACCTCTGGAACTTCGAAAGGGTCCTTCACACCCTTGGTGCAAATCAAGAAGTTCCCCGACATACACGTCTCCACTCCAGAGGAATCACGAGGGTCCCGCCCACATCCAGAGGAGCCCCGTTTCCGCCTCGTAGCTCGAGATGAGGGATCCTTTCCCTGCTTCGTCGGGAAAGAGTTCCCGGCGTTCCCGTCGCATCTCAAGAGGAGGCCCTCTCTACAGGAACGGCGAGAGGAACTCCAGGGTCGTGCCACCATTCCAAGAGTCCCCCAGATGTCTCAGTCCATTCGAGAGGAACCTCTTTTCCCTTCACCGGCTCTTCTTTCACGCCGAGGATCGACTCACACCAAGGTGGCACGTGGCACAGCCCTGTGGGAAAGCCTCGTGGGAAAGCCTCGAGGGACAGCCTCGAGGGAAAGCCACAGATCCCTTGATCCACGTGACAGTAAGCGTGACACTACTGCTGCAGCTCGGGAGGAAAGCGCACGTGCATGCCCCCACTCGAGACGAGGCCTGACTCCCCTGGGGAGACTCAGAAGCACCCCAAGATCCATGGCAACACTGGAGAGGAATCCTCAGGTTCCGGCCCCGACTCCACACAAGGACTGAGGCCCCGGCATGGACGGGAGAGGAATCTCGAGAGGTCCCCTAGCAACTCGCATGGGGACTGGCCTTTCCTGAGGCCACCAGAGCGGGTCCCTGAGGTCCCCATTGTAACTCGAGAAGACCTGCCGCAACTGGAGAAAATCCAGGAGGTTCTCCCCTCCAGGCGAGATGAGGCCCATTTCCGCTGAGGCGTCTCGAGGCTGATCACACCTCACCTCTGGAACTTCGAAAGGGTCCTTCACACCCTTGGTGCAAATCAAGAAGTTCCCCGACATAGCCGTCTCCACTCGAGAGGAATCACGAGGGTCCCGCCCACATCCAGAGGATCCCCGTTTCCGCCTCGTAGCTCGAGATGAGGGATCCTTTCCCTGCTTCGTCGGGAAAGAGTTCCCGGCGTTCCCGTCGCATCTCAAGAGGAGGCCCTCTCAACAGGAACGGCGAGAGGAACTCCAGGGTCGTGCCACCATTCCAAGAGTCCCCCAGATGTCTCAGTCCATTCCAGAGGAACCTCTTTTCCCTTCACCGGCTCGTCTTTCACGCCGAGGATCGACTCACACCAAGGTGGCACGTGGCACAGCCCTGTGGGAAAGCCTCATGGGAAAGCCTCGAGGGACAGCCTCGAGGGAAAGCCACAGATCCCTTGATCCACGTGACAGGAAGCGTGACACTACTGCTGCAGCTCCGGAGGAAAGCGCACGTGCATGCCCCCACTCGAGACGAGGCCTGACTCCCCTGGGGAGACTCAGAAGCACCCCAAGATCCATGGCAACACTGGAGAGGAATCCTCAGGTTCCGGCCCCGACTCCACACAAGGACTGAGGCCCCGGCATGGACGGGAGAGGAATCCCGAGAGGTCCCCTAGCAACTCGCATGGGGACTGGCCTTTCCTGAGGCCACCAGAGCGGCTCCCTGAGGTCCCCGTCGTAACTCGAGAAGACCTGCCGCAACTCGAGAAAATCCAGGAGGTTCTCCCCTCCAGGCGAGATGAGGCCCATTTCCGATGAGGCGTCTCGAGGCTGATCACACCTCACCTCTGGAACTTCGAAAGGGTCCTTCACACCCTTGGTGCAAATCAAGAAGTTCCCCGACCTACCCGTCTCCACTCGAGAGGAATCACGAGGGTCCCGCCCACATCCAGAGGAGCCCCGTTTCCGCCTCGTAGCTCGAGATGAGGGATCCTTTCCCTGCTTCGTCGGGAAAGAGTTCCCGGCGTTCCCGTCGCATCTCAAGAGGAGGCCCTCTCTACAGGAACGGCGAGAGGAACTCCAGGGTCGTGCCACCATTCCAAGAGTCCCCCAGATGTCTCAGTCCATTCCAGAGGAACCTCTTTTCCCTTCACCGGCTCGTCTTACACGCCGAGGATCGACTCACACCAAGGTGGCACGTGGCACAGCCCTGTGGGAAAGCCTCGTGGGAAAGCCTCGAGGGACAGCCTCGAGGGAAAGCCACAGATCCCTTGATCCACGTGACAGGAAGCGTGACACTACTGCTGCAGCTCGGGAGGAAAGCGCACGTGCATGCCCCCACTCGAGACGAGGCCTGACTCCCCTGGGGAGACTCAGAAGCACCCCAAGATCCATGGCAACACTGGAGAGGAATCCTCAGGTTCCGGCCCCGACTCCACACAAGGACTGAGGCCCCGGCATGGACGGGAGAGGAATCCCGAGAGGTCCCCTAGCAACTCGCATGGGGACTGGCCTTTCCTGAGGCCACCAGAGCGGGTCCCTGAGGTCCCCATTGTAACTCGAGAAGACCTGCCGCAACTGGAGAAAATCCAGGAGGTTCTCCCCTCCAGGCGAGATGAGGCCCATTTCCGCTGAGGCGTCTCGAGGCTGATCACACCTCACCTCTGGAACTTCGAAAGGGTCCTTCACACCCTTGGTGCAAATCAAGAAGTTCCCCGACATAGCCGTCTCCACTCGAGAGGAATCACGAGGGTCCCGCCCACATCCAGAGGATCCCCGTTTCCGCCTCGTAGCTCGAGATGAGGGATCCTTTCCCTTCTTCGTCGGGAAAGAGTTCCCGGCGTTCCCGTCGCATCTCAAGAGGAGGCCCTCTCAACAGGAACGGCGAGAGGAACTCCAGGGTCGTGCCACCATTCCAAGAGTCCCCCAGATGTCTCAGTCCATTCGAGAGGAACCTCTTTTCCCTTCACCGGCTCGTCTTTCACGCCAAGGATCGACTCACACCAAAGTGGCACGTGGCACAGCCCTGTGGGAAAGCCTCGTGGGAAAGCCTCGAGGGACAGCCTCGAGGGAAAGCCACAGATCCCTTGATCCACGTGACAGGAAGCGTGACACTACTGCTGCAGCTCCGGAGGAAAGCGCACGTGCATGCCCCCACTCGAGACGAGGCCTGACTCCCCTGGGGAGACTCAGAAGCACCCCAAGATCCATGGCAACACTGGAGAGGAATCCTCAGGTTCCGGCCCCGACTCCACACAAGGACTGAGGCCCCGGCATGGACGGGAGAGGAATCCCGAGAGGTCCCCTAGCAACTCGCATGGGGACTGGCCTTTCCTGAGGCCACCAGAGCGGGTCCCTGAGGTCCCCGTCGTAACTCGAGAAGACCTGCCGCAACTCGAGAAAATCCAGGAGCTTCTCCCCTCCAGGCGAGATGAGGCCCATTTCCGCTGAGGCGTCTCGAGGCTGATCACACCTCACCTCTGGAACTTCGAAAGGGTCCTTCACACCCTTGGTGCAAATCAAGAAGTTCCCCGACCTAGCCGTCTCCACTCGAGAGGAATCACGAGGGTCCCGCCCACATCCAGAGGAGCCCCGTTTCCGCCTCGTAGCTCGAGATGAGGGATCCTTTCCCTGCTTCGTCGGGAAAGAGTTCCCGGCGTTCCCGTCGCATCTCAAGAGGAGGCCCTCTCAACAGGAACGGAGAGAGGAACTCCAGGGTCGTGCCACCATTTCAAGAGTCCCCCAGATGTCTCAGTCCATTCGAGAGGAACCTCTTTTCCCTTCACCGGCTCGTTTTTCACGCCGAGGATCGACTCACACCGAGGTGGCACGTGGCACAGCCCTGTGGGAAAGCCTCGTGGGAAAGCCTCGAGGGACAGCCTCGAGGGAAAGCCACAGATCCCTTGATCCACGTGACAGGAAGCGTGACACTACTGCTGCAGCTCGGGAGGAAAGCGCACGTGCATGCCCCCACTCGAGACGAGGCCTGACTCCCCTGGGGAGACTCAGAAGCACCCCAAGATCCATGGCAACACTGGAGAGGAATCCTCAGGTTCCGGCCCCGACTCCACACAAGGACTGAGGCCCCGGCATGGACGGGAGAGGAATCCCGAGAGGTCCCCTAGCAACTCGCATGGGGACTGGCCTTTCCTGAGGCCACCAGAGCGGCTCCCTGAGGTCCCCGTCGTAACTCGAGAAGACCTGCCGCAACTCGAGACAATCCAGGAGGTTCTCCCCTCCAGGCGAGATGAGGCCCATTTCCGATGAGGCGTCTCGAGGCTGATCACACCTCACCTCTGGAACTTCGAAAGGGTCCTTCACACCCTTGGTGCAAATCAAGAAGTTCCCCGACCTAGCCGTCTCCACTCGAGAGGAATCACGAGGGTCCCGCCCACATCCAGAGGAGCCCCGTTTCCGCCTCGTAGCTCGAGATGAGGGATCCTTTCCCTGCTTCGTCGGGAAAGAGTTCCCGGCGTTCTCGTCGCATCTCAATAGGAGGCCCTCTCAACAGGAAGGGCGAGAGGAACTCCAGGGTCGTGCCACCATTCCAAGAGTCCCCCAGATGTCTCAGTCCATTCCAGAGGAACCTCTTTTCCCTTCACCGGCTCGTCTTTCACGCCGAGGATCGACTCACACCAAGGTGGCACGTGGCACAGCCCTGTGGGAAAGCCTCGTGGGAAAGCCTCGAGGGACAGCCTCGAGGGAAAGCCACAGATCCCTTGATACACGTGACAGGAAGCGTGACACTACTGCTGCAGCTCGGGAGGAAAGCGCACGTGCATGCCCCCACTCGAGACGAGGCCTGACTCCCCTGGGGAGACTCAGAAGCACCCGAAGAACCATGGCAACACTGGAGAGGAATCCTCAGGTTCCGGCCCCGACTCCACACAAGGACTGAGGCCCCGGCATGGACGGGAGAGGAATCCCGAGAGGTCCCCTAGCAACTCGCATGGGGACTGGCCTTTCCTGAGGCCACCAGAGCGGGTCCCTGAGGTCCCCGTCGTAACTCGAGAAGACCTGCCGCAACTCGAGAAAATCCAGGAGGTTCTCCCCTCCAGGCGAGATGAGGCCCATTTCCGCTGAGGCGTCTCGAGGCTGATCACACCTCACCTCTGGAACTTCGAAAGGGTCCTTCACACCCTTGGTGCCAATCAAGAAGTTCCCCGACATACCCGTCTCCACTCGAGAGGAATCACGAGGGTCCCGCCCACATCCAGAGGAGCCCCGTTTCCGCCTCGTAGCTCGAGATGAGGGATCCTTTCCCTGCTTCGTCGGGAAAGAGTTCCCGGCGTTCCCGTCGCATCTCAAGAGGAGGCCCTCTCTACAGGAACGGCGAGAGGAACTCCAGGGTCGTGCCACCATTCCAAGAGTCCCCCAGATGTCTCAGTCCATTCGAGAGGAACCTCTTTTCCCTTCACCGGCTCGTCTTACACGCCGAGGATCGACTCACACCAAGGTGGCACGTGGCACAGCCCTGTGGGAAAGCCTCGTGGGAAAGCCTCGAGGGACAGCCTCGAGGGAAAGCCACAGATCCCTTGATCCACGTGACAGGAAGCGTGACACTACTGCTGCAGCTCGGAAGGAAAGCGCACGTGCATGCCCCCACTCGAGACGAGGCCTGACTCCCCTGGGGAGACTCAGAAGCACCCCAAGATCCATGGCAACACTGGAGAGGAATCCTCAGGTTCCGGCCCCGACTCCACACAAGGACTGAGGCCCCGGCATGGACGGGAGAGGAATCCCGAGAGGTCCCCTAGCAACTCGCATGGGGACTGGCCTTTCCTGAGGCCACCAGAGCGGGTCCCTGAGGTCCCCATTGTAACTCGAGAAGACCTGCCGCAACTGGAGAAAATCCAGGAGGTTCTCCCCTCCAGGCGAGATGAGGCCCATTTCCGCTGAGGCGTCTCGAGGCTGATCACACCTCACCTCTGGAACTTCGAAAGGCTCCTTCACACCCTTGGTGCAAATCAAGAAGTTCCCCGACATAGCCGTCTCCACTCGAGAGGAATCACGAGGGTCCCGCCCACATCCAGAGGATCCCCGTTTCCGCCTCGTAGCTCGAGATGAGGGATCCTTTCCCTGCTTCGTCGGGAAAGAGTTCCCGGCGTTCCCGTCGCATCTCAAGAGGAGGCCCTCTCAACAGGAACGGCGAGAGGAACTCCAGGGTCGTGCCACCATTCCAAGAGTCCCCCAGATGTCTCAGTCCATTCCAGAGGAACCTCTTTTCCCTTCACCGGCTCGTCTTTCACGCCGAGGATCGACTCACACCAAGGTGGCACGTGGCACAGCCCTGTGGGAAAGCCTCGTGGGAAAGCCTCGAGGGACAGCCTCGAGGGAAAGCCACAGATCCCTTGATCCACGTGACAGGAAGCGTGACACTACTGCTGCAGCTCCGGAGGAAAGCGCACGTGCATGCCCCCACTCGAGACGAGGCCTGACTCCCCTGGGGAGACTCAGAAGCACCCCAAGATCCATGGCAACACTGGAGAGGAATCCTCAGGTTCCGGCCCCGACTCCACACAAGGACTGAGGCCCCGGCATGGACGGGAGAGGAATCCCGAGAGGTCCCCTAGCAACTCGCATGGGGACTGGCCTTTCCTGAGGCCACCAGAGCGGGTCCCTGAGGTCCCCGTCGTAACTCGAGAAGACCTGCCGCAACTCGAGAAAATCCAGGAGCTTCTCCCCTCCAGGCGAGATGAGGCCCATTTCCGCTGAGGCGTCTCGAGGCTGATCACACCTCACCTCTGGAACTTCGAAAGGGTCCTTCACACCCTTGGTGCAAATCAAGAAGTTCCCCGACCTAGCCGTCTCCACTCGAGAGGAATCACGAGGGTCCCGCCCACATCCAGAGGATCCCCGTTTCCGCCTCGTAGCTCGAGATGAGGGATCCTTTCCCTGCTTCGTCGGGAAAGAGTTCCCGGCGTTCCCGTCGCATCTCAAGAGGAGGCCCTCTCAACAGGAACGGAGAGAGGAACTCCAGGGTCGTGCCACCATTCGAAGAGTCCCCCAGATGTCTCAGTCCATTCCAGAGGAACCTCTTTTCCCTTCACCGGCTCGTCTTTCACGCCGAGGATCGACTCACACCAAGGTGGCACGTGGCACAGCCCTGTGGGAAAGCCTCGTGGGAAAGCCTCGAGGGACAGCCTCGAGGGAAAGCCACAGATCCCTTGATCCACGTGACAGGAAGCGTGACACTACTGCTGCAGCTCGGGAGGAAAGCGCACGTGCATGCCCCCACTCGAGACGAGGCCTGACTCCCCTGGGGAGACTCAGAAGCACCCCAAGAACCATGGCAACACTGGAGAGGAATCCTCAGGTTCCGGCCCCGACTCCACACAAGGACTGAGGCCCCGGCATGGACGGGAGAGGAATCCCGAGAGGTCCCCTAGCAACTCGCATGGGGACTGGCCTTTCCTGAGGCCACCAGAGCGGGTCCCTGAGGTCCCCGTCGTAACTCGAGAAGACCTGCCGCAACTGGAGAAAATCCAGGAGGTTCTCCCCTCCAGGCGAGATGAGGCCCATTTCCGCTGAGGCGTCTCGAGGCTGATCACACCTCACCTCTGGAACTTCGAAAGGGTCCTTCACACCCTTGGTGCAAATCAAGAAGTTCCCCGACATACCCGTCTCCACTCGAGAGGAATCACGAGGGTCCCGCCCACATCCAGAGGAGCCCCGTTTCCGCCTCGTAGCTCGAGATGAGGGATCCTTTCCCTGCTTCGTCGGGAAAGAGTTCCCGGCGTTCCCGTCGCATCTCAAGAGGAGGCCCTCTCTACAGGAACGGCGAGAGGAACTCCAGGGTCGTGCCACCATTCCAAGAGTCCCCCAGATGTCTCAGTCCATTCCAGAGGAACCTCTTTTCCCTTCACCGGCTCGTCTTTCACGCCGAGGATCGACTCACACCAAGGTGGCACGTGGCACAGCCCTGTGGGAAAGCCTCGTGGGAAAGCCTCGAGGGACAGCCTCGAGGGAAAGCCACAGATCCCTTGATCCACGTGACAGGAAGCGTGACACTACTGCTGCAGCTCGGGAGGAAAGCGCACGTGCATGCCCCCACTCGAGACGAGGCCTGACTCCCCTGGGGAGACTCAGAAGCACCCGAAGAACCATGGCAACACTGGAGAGGAATCCTCAGGTTCCGGCCCCGACTCCACACAAGGACTGAGGCCCCGGCATGGACGGGAGAGGAATCCCGAGAGGTCCCCTAGCAACTCGCATGGGGACTGGCCTTTCCTGAGGCCACCAGAGCGGGTCCCTGAGGTCCCCGTCGTAACTCGAGAAGACCTGCCGCAACTGGAGAAAATCCAGGAGGTTCTCCCCTCCAGGCGAGATGAGGCCCATTTCCGCTGAGGCGTCTCGAGGCTGATCACACCTCACCTCTGGAACTTCGAAAGGCTCCTTCACACCCTTGGTGCAAATCAAGAAGTTCCCCGACATACCCGTCTCCACTCGAGAGGAATCACGAGGGTCCCGCCCACATCCAGAGGATCCCCGTTTCCCGCCTCGTAGCTCGAGATGAGGGATCCTTTCCCTGCTTCGTCGGGAAAGAGTTCCCGGCGTTCCCGTCGCATCTCAAGAGGAGGCCCTCTCAACAGGAACGGCAAGAGGAACTCCAGGGTCGTGCCACCATTCCAAGAGTCCCCCAGATGTCTCAGTCCATTCGAGAGGAACCTCTTTTCCCTTCACCGGCTCGTCTTTCACGCCGAGGATCGACTCACACCGAGGTGGCACGTGGCACAGCCCTGTGGGAAAGCCTCGTGGGAAAGCCTCGAGGGACAGCCTCGAGGGAAAGCCACAGATCCCTTGATCCACGTGACAGGAAGCGTGACACTACTGCTGCAGCTCCGGAGGAAAGCGCACGTGCAGGCCCCCACTCGAGACGAGGCCTGACTCCCCTAGGGAGACTCAGAAGCACCCCAAGATCCATGGCAACACTGGAGAGGAATCCTCAGGTTCCGGCCCCGACTCCACACAAGGACTGAGGCCCCGGCATGGACGGGAGAGGAATCCCGAGAGGTCCCCTAGCAACTCGCATGGGGACTGGCCTTTCCTGAGGCCACCAGAGCGGGTCCCTGAGGTCCCCGTCGTAACTCGAGGAGACCTGCCGCAACTCGAGAAAATCCAGGAGGTTCTCCCCTCCAGGCGAGATGAGGCCCATTTCCGCTGAGGCGTCTCGAGGCTGATCACACCTCACCTCTGGAACTTCGAAAGGGTCCTTCACACCCTTGGTGCAAATCAAGAAGTTCCCCGACATACCCGTCTCCACTCGAGAGGAATCACGAGGGTCCCGCCCACATCCAGAGGAGCCCCGTTTCCGCCTCGTAGCTCAAGATGAGGGATCCTTTCCCTGCTTCGTCGGGAAAGAGTTCCCGGCGTTCCCGTCGCATCTCAAGAGGAGGCCCTCTCTACAGGAACGGCGAGAGGAACTCCAGGGTCGTGCCACCATTCCAAGAGTCCCCCAGATGTCTCAGTCCATTCCAGAGGAACCTCTTTTCCCTTCACCGGCTCGTCTTTCACGCCGAGGATCGACTCACACCAAGGTGGCACGTGGCACAGCCCTGTGGGAAAGCCTCGTGGGAAAGCCTCGAGGGACAGCCTCGAGGGAAAGCCACAGATCCCTTGATCCACGTGACAGGAAGCGTGACACTACTGCTGCAGCTCGGGAGGAAAGCGCACGTGCATGCCCCCACTCGAGACGAGGCCTGACTCCCCTGGGGAGACTCAGAAGCACCCCAAGATCCATGGCAACACTGGAGAGGAATCCTCAGGTTCCGGCCCCGACTCCACACAAGGACTGAGGCCCCGGCATGGACGGGAGAGGAATCCCGAGAGGTCCCCTAGCAACTCGCATGGGGACTGGCCTTTCCTGAGGCCACCAGAGCGGGTCCCTGAGATCCCCACTGTAACTCGAGAAGACCTGCCGCAACTGGAGAAAATCCAGGAGGTTCTCCCCTCCAGGCGAGATGAGGCCCATTTCCGCTGAGGCGTCTCGAGGCTGATCACACCTCACCTCTGGAACTTCGAAAGGGTCCTTCACACCCTTGGTGCAAATCAAGAAGTTCCCCGACATACCCGTCTCCACTCGAGAGGAATCACGAGGGTCCCGCCCACATCCAGAGGAGCCCCGTTTCCGCCTCGTAGCTCGAGATGAGGGATCCTTTCCCTGCTTCGTCGGGAAAGAGTTCCCGGCGTTCCCGTCGCATCTCAAGAGGAGGCCCTCTCTACAGGAACGGCGAGAGGAACTCCAGGGTCGTGCCACCATTCCAAGAGTCCCCCAGATGTCTCAGTCCATTCCAGAGGAACCTCTTTTCCCTTCACCGGCTCGTCTTTCACGCCGAGGATCGACTCACACCAAGGTGGCACGTGGCACAGCCCTGTGGGAAAGCCTCGTGGGAAAGCCTCGAGGGACAGCCTCGAGGGAAAGCCACAGATCCCTTGATCCACGTGACAGGAAGCGTGACACTACTGCTGCAGGTCCGGAGGAAAGCGCACGTGCATGCCCCCACTCGAGACGAGGCCTGACTCCCCTGGGGAGACTCAGAAGCACCCCAAGATCCATGGCAACACTGGAGAGGAATCCTCAGGTTCCGGCCCCGACTCCACACAAGGACTGAGGCCCCGGCATGGACGGGAGAGGAATCCCGAGAGGTCCCCTAGCAACTCGCATGGGGACTGGCCTTTCCTGAGGCCACCAGAGCGGGTCCCTGAGGTCCCCATTGTAACTCGAGAAGGCCTGCCGCAACTGGAGAAAATCCAGGAGGTTCTCCCCTCCAGGCGAGATGAGGCCCATTTCCGCTGAGGCGTCTCGAGGCTGATCACACCTCACCTCTGGAACTTCGAAAGGCTCCTTCACACCCTTGGTGCAAATCAAGAAGTTCCCCGACATAGCCGTCTCCACTCGAGAGGAATCACGAGGGTCCCGCCCACATCCAGAGGATCCCCGTTTCCGCCTCGTAGCTCGAGATGAGGGATCCTTTCCCTGCTTCGTCGGGAAAGAGTTCCCGGCGTTCCCGTCGCATCTCAAGAGGAGGCCCTCTCAACAGGAACGGCGAGAGGAACTCCAGGGTCGTGCCACCATTCCAAGAGTCCCCCAGATGTCTCAGTCCATTCGAGAGGAACCTCTTTTCCCTTCACCGGCTCGTCTTTCACGCCGAGGATCGACTCACACCAAGGTGGCACGTGGCACAGCCCTGTGGGAAAGCCTCGTGGGAAAGCCTCGAGGGACAGCCTCGAGGGAAAGCCACAGATCCCTTGATCCACGTGACAGGAAGCGTGACACTACTGCTGCAGCTCGGGAGGAAAGCGCACGTGCATGCCCCCACTCGAGACGAGGCCTGACTCCCCTGGGGAGACTCAGAAGCACCCCAAGATCCATGGCAACACTGGAGAGGAATCCTCAGGTTCCGGCCCCGACTCCACACAAGGACTGAGGCCCCGGCATGGACGGGAGAGGAATCCCGAGAGGTCCCCTAGCAACTCGCATGGGGACTGGCCTTTCCTGAGGCCACCAGAGCGGGTCCCTGAGGTCCCCATTGTAACTCGAGAAGACCTGCCGCAACTGGAGAAAATCCAGGAGGTTCTCCCCTCCAGGCGAGATGAGGCCCATTTCCGCTGAGGCGTCTCGAGGCTGATCACACCTCACCTCTGGAACTTCGAAAGGCTCCTTCACACCCTTGGTGCAAATCAAGAAGTTCCCCGACATACCCGTCTCCACTCGAGAGGAATCACGAGGGTCCCGCCCACATCCAGAGGATCCCCGTTTCCGCCTCGTAGCTCGAGATGAGGGATCCTTTCCCTGCTTCGTCGGGAAAGAGTTCCCGGCGTTCCCGTCGCATCTCAAGAGGAGGCCCTCTCAACAGGAACGGCAAGAGGAACTCCAGGGTCGTGCCACCATTCCAAGAGTCCCCCAGATGTCTCAGTCCATTCGAGAGGAACCTCTTTTCCCTTCACCGGCTCGTCTTTCACGCCGAGGATCGACTCACACCGAGGTGGCACGTGGCACAGCCCTGTGGGAAAGCCTCGTGGGAAAGCCTCGAGGGACAGCCTCGAGGGAAAGCCACAGATCCCTTGATCCACGTGACAGGAAGCGTGACACTACTGCTGCAGCTCCGGAGGAAAGCGCACGTGCATGCCCCCACTCGAGACGAGGCCTGACTCCCCTAGGGAGACTCAGAAGCACCCCAAGATCCATGGCAACACTGGAGAGGAATCCTCAGGTTCCGGCCCCGACTCCACACAAGGACTGAGGCCCCGGCATGGACTGGAGAGGAATCCCGAGAGGTCCCCTAGCAACTCGCATGGGGACTGGCCTTTCCTGAGGCCACCAGAGCGGGTCCCTGAGGTCCCCGTCGTAACTCGAGAAGACCTGCCGCAACTCGAGAAAATCCAGGAGGTTCTCCCCTCCAGGCGAGATGAGGCCCATTTCCGCTGAGGCGTCTCGAGGCTGATCACACCTCACCTCTGGAACTTCGAAAGGCTCCTTCACACCCTTGGTGCAAATCAAGAAGTTCCCCGACATACCCGTCTCCACTCGAGAGGAATCACGAGGGTCCCGCCCACATCCAGAGGAGCCCCGTTTCCGCCTCGTAGCTCAAGATGAGGGATCCTTTCCCTGCTTCGTCGGGAAAGAGTTCCCGGCGTTCCCGTCGCATCTCAAGAGGAGGCCCTCTCTACAGGAACGGCGAGAGGAACTCCAGGGTCGTGCCACCATTCCAAGAGTCCCCCAGATGTCTCAGTCCATTCCAGAGGAACCTCTTTTCCCTTCACCGGCTCGTCTTTCACGCCGAGGATCGACTCACACCAAGGTGGCACGTGGCACAGCCCTGTGGGAAAGCCTCGTGGGAAAGCCTCTAGGGACAGCCTCGAGGGAAAGCCACAGATCCCTTGATCCACGTGACAGGAAGCGTGACACTACTGCTGCAGCTCGGGAGGAAAGCGCACGTGCATGCCCCCACTCGAGAGGAGGCCTGACTCCCCTGGGGAGACTCAGAAGCACCCCAAGATCCATGGCAACACTGGAGAGGAATCCTCAGGTTCCGGCCCCGACTCCACACAAGGACTGAGGCCCCGGCATGGACGGGAGAGGAATCCCGAGAGGTCCCCTAGCAACTCGCATGGGGACTGGCCTTTCCTGAGGCCACCAGGGCGGGTCCCTGAGATCCCCACTGTAACTCGAGAAGACCTGCCGCAACTGGAGAAAATCCAGGAGGTTCTCCCCTCCAGGCGAGATGAGGCCCATTTCCGCTGAGGCGTCTCGAGGCTGATCACACCTCACCTCTGGAACTTCGAAAGGGTCCTTCACACCCTTGGTGCAAATCAAGAAGTTCCCCGACATACCCGTCTCCACTCGAGAGGAATCACGAGGGTCCCGCCCACATCCAGAGGAGCCCCGTTTCCGCCTCGTAGCTCGAGATGAGGGATCCTTTCCCTGCTTCGTCGGGAAAGAGTTCCCGACGTTCCCGTCGCATCTCAAGAGGAGGCCCTCTCTACAGGAACGGCGAGAGGAACTCCAGGGTCGTGCCACCATTCCAAGAGTCCCCCAGATGTCTCAGTCCATTCCAGAGGAACCTCTTTTCCCTTCACCGGCTCGTCTTTCACGCCGAGGATCGACTCACACCAAGGTGGCACGTGGCACAGCCCTGTGGGAAAGCCTCGTGGGAAAGCCTCGAGGGACAGCCTCGAGGGAAAGCCACAGATCCCTTGATCCACGTGACAGGAAGCGTGACACTACTGCTGCAGCTCGGGAGGAAAGCGCACGTGCATGCCCCCACTCGAGACGAGGCCTGACTCCCCTGGGGAGACTCAGAAGCACCCCAAGATCCATGGCAACACTGGAGAGGAATCCTCAGGTTCCGGCCCCGACTCCACACAAGGATTGAGGCCCCGGCATGGACGGGAGAGGAATCCCGAGAGGTCCCCTAGCAACTCGCATGGGGACTGGCCTTTCCTGAGGCCACCAGAGCGGGTCCCTGAGGTCCCCGTCGTAACTCGAGAAGACCTGCCGCAACTCGAGAAAATCCAGGAGCTTCTCCCCTCCAGGCGAGATGAGGCCCATTTCCGCTGAGGCGTCTCGAGGCTGATCACACCTCACCTCTGGAACTTCGAAAGGGTCCTTCACACCCTTGGTGCAAATCAAGAAGTTCCCCGACCTAGCCGTCTCCACTCGAGAGGAATCACGAGGGTCCCGCCCACATCCAGAGGAGCCCCGTTTCCGCCTCGTAGCTCGAGATGAGGGATCCTTTCCCTGCTTCGTCGGGAAAGAGTTCCCGGCGTTCCCGTCGCATCTCAAGAGGAGGCCCTCTCAACAGGACCGGCGAGAGGAACTCCAGGGTCGTGCCACCATTCCAAGAGTCCCCCAGATGTCTCAGTCCATTCCAGAGGAACCTCTTTTCCCTTCACCGGCTCGTCTTTCACGCCGAGGATCGACTCACACCAAGGTGGCACGTGGCACAGCCCTGTGGGAAAGCCTCGTGGGAAAGCCTCGAGGGACAGCCTCGAGGGAAAGCCACAGATCCCTTGATCCACGTGACAGGAAGCGTGACACTACTGCTGCAGCTCGGGAGGAAAGCGCACGTGCATGCCCCCACTCGAGACGAGGCCTGACTCCCCTGGGGAGACTCAGAAGCACCCCAAGAACCATGGCAACACTGGAGAGGAATCCTCAGGTTCCGGCCCCGACTCCACACAAGGACTGAGGCCCCGGCATGGACGGGAGAGGAATCCCGAGAGGTCCCCTAGCAACTCGCATGGGGACTGGCCTTTCCTGAGGCCACCAGAGCGGGTCCCTGAGGTCCCCGTCGTAACTCGAGAAGACCTGCCGCAACTGGAGAAAATCCAGGAGGTTCTCCCCTCCAGGCGAGATGAGGCCCATTTCCGCTGAGGCGTCTCGAGGCTGATCACACCTCACCTCTGGAACTTCGAAAGGGTCCTTCACACCCTTGGTGCGAATCAAGAAGTTCCCCGACATACCCGTCTCCACTCGAGAGGAATCACGAGGGTCCCGCCCACATCCAGAGGAGCCCCGTTTCCGCCTGGTAGCTCGAGATGAGGGATCCTTTCCCTGCTTCGTCGGGAAAGAGTTCCCGGCGTTCCCGTCGCATCTCAAGAGGAGGCCCTCTCTACAGGAAAGGCGAGAGGAACTCCAGGGTCGTGCCACCATTCCAAGAGTCCCCCAGATGTCTCAGTCCATTCCAGAGGAACCTCTTTTCCCTTCACCGGCTCGTTTAAACGCCGAGGATCGACTCACACCAAGGTGGCACGTGGCACAGCCCTGTGGGAAAGCCTCGTGGGAAAGCCTCGAGGGACAGCCTCGAGGGAAAGCCACAGATCCCTTGATCCACGTGACAGGAAGCGTGACACTACTGCTGCAGCTCGGGAGGAAAGCGCACGTGCATGCCCCCACTCGAGACGAGGCCTGACTCCCCTGGGGAGACTCAGAAGCACCCCAAGATCCATGGCAACACTGGAGAGGAATCCTCAGGTTCCGGCCCCGACTCCACACAAGGACTGAGGCCCCGGCATGGACGGGAGAGGAATCCCGAGAGGTCCCCTAGCAACTCGCATGGGGACTGGCCTTTCCTGAGGCCACCAGAGCGGGTCCCTGAGGTCCCCATAGTAACTCGAGAAGACCTGCCGCAACTGGAGACAATCCAGGAGGTTCTCCCCTCCAGGCGAGATGAGGCCCATTTCCGCTGAGGCGTCTCGAGGCTGATCACACCTCACCTCTGGAACTTCGAAAGGCTCCATCACACCCTTGGTGCAAATCAAGAAGTTCCCCGACATAGCCGTCTCCACTCGAGAGGAATCACGAGGGTCCCGCCCACATCCAGAGGATCCCCGTTTCCGCCTCGTAGCTCGAGATGAGGGATCCTTTCCCTGCTTCGTCGGGAAAGAGTTCCCGGCGTTCCCGTCGCATCTCAAGAGGAGGCCCTCTCAACAGGAACGGCGAGAGGAACTCCAGGGTCGTGCCACCATTTCAAGAGTCCCCCAGATGTCTCAGTCCATTCGAGAGGAACCTCTTTTCCCTTCACCGGCTCGTCTTTCACGCCGAGGATCGACTCACACCAAGGTGGCACGTGGCACAGCCCTGTGGGAAAGCCTCGTGGGAAAGCCTCGAGGGACAGCCTCGAGGGAAAGCCACAGATCCCTTGATCCACGTGACAGGAAGCGTGACACTACTGCTGCAGCTCCGGAGGAAAGCGCACGTGCATGCCCCCACTCGAGACGAGGCCTGACTCCCCTGGGGAGACTCAGAAGCACCCCAAGATCCATGGCAACACTGGAGAGGAATCCTCAGGTTCCGGCCCCGACTCCACACAAGGACTGAGGCCCCGGCATGGACGGGAGAGGAATCCCGAGAGGTCCCCTAGCAACTCACATGGGGACTGGCCTTTCCTGAGGCCACCAGAGCGGGTCCCTGAGGTCCCCGTCGTAACTCGAGAAGACCTGCCGCAACTCGAGAAAATCCAGGAGCTTCTCCCCTCCAGGCGAGATGAGGCCCATTTCCGCTGAGGCGTCTCGAGGCTGATCACACCTCACCTCTGGAACTTCGAAAGGGTCCTTCACACCCTTGGTGCAAATCAAGAAGTTCCCCGACATACCCGTCTCCACTCGAGAGGAATCACGAGGGTCCCGCCCACATCCAGAGGAGCCCCGTTTCCGCCTGGTAGCTCGAGATGAGGGATCCTTTCCCTGCTTCGTCGGGAAAGAGTTCCCGCCCTTCCCGTCGCATCTCAAGAGGAGGCCCTCTCAACAGGAACGGCGAGAGGAACTCCAGGGTCGTGCCACCATTCCAAGAGTCCCCCAGATGTCTCAGTCCATTCCAGAGGAACCTCTTTTCCCTTCACCGGCTCGTCTTTCACGCCGAGGATCGACTCACACCAAGGTGGCACGTGGCACAGCCCTGTGGGAAAGCCTCGTGGGAAAGCCTCGAGGTACAGCCTCGAGGGAAAGCCACAGATCCCTTGATCCACGTGACAGGAAGCGTGACACTACTGCTGCAGCTCGGGAGGAAAGCGCACGTGCATGCCCCCACTCGAGACGAGGCCTGACTCCCCTGGGGAGACTCAGAAGCACCCCAAGATCCATGGCAACACTGGAGAGGAATCCTCAGGTTCCGGCCCCGACTCCACACAAGGACTGAGGCCCCGGCATGGACGGGAGAGGAATCCCGAGAGGTCCCCTAGCAACTCGCATGGGGACTGGCCTTTCCTGAGGCCACCAGAGCGGGTCCCTGAGGTCCCCGTCGTAACTCGAGAAGACCTGCCGCAACTCGAGAAAATCCAGTAGGTTCTCCCCTCCAGGCGAGATGAGGCCCATTTCCGCTGAGGCGTCTCGAGGCTGATCACTCCTCACCTCTGGAACTTCGAAAGGGTCCTTCACACCCTTGGTGCAAATCAAGAAGTTCCCCGACCTAGCCGTCTCCACTCGAGAGGAATCACGAGGGTCCCGCCCACATCCAGAGGAGCCCCGTTTCCGCCTCGTAGCTCGAGATGAGGGATCCTTTCCCTGCTTCGTCGGGAAAGAGTTCCCGGCGTTCCCGTCGCATCTCAAGAGGAGGCCCTCTCTACAGGAACGGCGAGAGGAACTCCAGGGTCGTGCCACCATTCCAAGAGTCCCCCAGATGTCTCAGTCCTTTCGAGAGGAACCTCTTTTCCCTTCACCGGCTCGTCTTTCACGCCGAGGATCGACTCACACCAAGGTGGCACGTGGCACAGCCCTGTCTGAAAGCCTCGTGGGAAAGCCTCGAGGGACAGCCTCGAGGGAAAGCCACAGATCCCTTGATCCACGTGACAGGAAGCGTGACACTACTGCTGCAGCTCGGGAGGAAAGCGCACGTGCATGCCCCCACTCGAGACGAGGCCTGACTCCCCTGGGGAGACTCAGAAGCACCCCAAGATCCATGGCAACACTGGAGAGGAATCCTCAGGTTCCGGCCCCGACTCCACACAAGGACTGAGGCCCCGGCATGGACGGGAGAGGAATCCCGAGAGGTCCCCTAGCAACTCGCATGGGGACTGGCCTTTCCTGAGGCCACCAGAGCGGGTCCCTGAGGTCCCCGTCGTAACTCGAGAAGACCTGCCGCAACTCGAGAATATCCAGGAGCTTCTCCCCTCCAGGCGAGATGAGGCCCATTTCCGCTGAGGCGTCTCGAGGCTGATTACACCTCACCTCTGGAACTTCGAAAGGGTCCTTCACACACTTGGTGCAAATCAAGAAGTTCCCCGACATACCCGTCTCCACTCGAGAGGAATCATGAGGGTCCCGCCCACATCCAGAGGAGCCCCGTTTCCGCCTCGTAGCTCGAGATGAGGGATCCTTTCCCTGCTTCGTCGGGAAAGAGTTCCCGGCGTTCCCGTCGCATCTCAAGAGGAGGCCCTCTCTACAGGAACGGCGAGAGGAACTCCAGGGTCGTGCCACCATTCCAAGAGTCCCCCAGATGTCTCAGTCCATTCCAGAGGAACCTCTTTTCCCTTCACCGGCTCGTCTTTCACGCCGAGGATCGACTCACACCAAGGTGGCACGTGGCACAGCCCTGTGGGAAAGCCTCGTGGGAAAGCCTCGAGGGACAGCCTCGAGGGAAAGCCACAGATCCCTTGATCCACGTGACAGGAAGCGTGACACTACTGCTGCAGCTCGGGAGGAAAGCGCACGTGCATGCCCCCACTCGAGACGAGGCCTGACTCCCCTGGGGAGACTCAGAAGCACCCCAAGATCCATGGCAACACTGGAGAGGAATCCTCAGGTTCCGGCCCCGACTCCACACAAGGACTGAGGCCCCGGCATGGACGGGAGAGGAATCCCGAGAGGTCCCCTAGCAACTCGCATGGGGACTGGCCTTTCCTGAGGCCACCAGAGCGGGTCCCTGAGGTCCCCATTGTAACTCGAGAAGACCTGCCGCAACTGGAGAAAATCCAGGAGGTTATCCCCTCCAGGCGAGATGAGGCCCATTTCCGCTGAGGCGTCTCGAGGCTGATCACACCTCACCTCTGGAACTTCGAAAGGCTCCTTCACACCCTTGGTGCAAATCAAGAAGTTCCCCGACATAGCCGTCTCCACTCGAGAGGAATCACGAGGGTCCCGCCCACATCCAGAGGATCCCCGTTTCCGCCTCGTAGCTCGAGATGAGGGATCCTTTCCCTGCTTCGTCGGGAAAGAGTTCCCGGCGTTCCCGTCGCATCTCAAGAGGAGGCCCTCTCAACAGGAACGGCGAGAGGAACTCCAGGGTCGTGCCACCATTCCAAGAGTCCCCCAGATGTCTCAGTCCATTCGAGAGGAACCTCTTTTCCCTTCACCGGCTCGTCTTTCACGCCGAGGATCGACTCACACCAAGGTGGCACGTGGCACAGCCCTGTGGGAAAGCCTCGTGGGAAAGCCTCGAGAGACAGCCTCGAGGGAAAGCCACAGATCCCTTGATCCACGTGACAGGAAGCGTGACACTACTGCTGCAGCTCCGGAGGAAAGCGCACGTGCATGCCCCCACTCGAGACGAGGCCTGACTCCCCTGGGGAGACTCAGAAGCACCCCAAGATCCATGGCAACACTGGAGAGGAATCCTCAGGTTCCGGCCCCGACTCCACACAAGGACTGAGGCCCCGGCATGGACGGGAGAGGAATCCCGAGAGGTCCCCTAGCAACTCGCATGGGGACTGGCCTTTCCTGAGGCCACCAGAGCGGGTCCCTGAGGTCCCCGTCGTAACTCGAGAAGACCTGCCGCAACTCGAGAAAATCCAGGAGCTTCTCCCCTCCAGGCGAGATGAGGCCCATTTCCGCTGAGGCGTCTTGAGGCTGATCACACCTCACCTCTGGAACTTCGAAAGGGTCCTTCACACCCTTGGTGCAAATCAAGAAGTTCCCCGACATACCCGTCTCCACTCGAGAGGAATCACGAGGGTCCCGCCCACATCCAGAGGAGCCCCGTTTCCGCCTCGTAGCTCGAGATGAGGGATCCTTTCCCTGCTTCGTCGGGAAAGAGTTCCCGGCCTTCCCGTCGCATCTCAAGAGGAGGCCCTCTCAACAGGAACGGCGAGAGGAACTCCAGGGTCGTGCCACCATTCCAAGAGTCCCCCAGATGTCTCAGTCCATTCCAGAGGAACCTCTTTTCCCTTCACCGGCTCGTCTTTCACGCCGAGGATCGACTCACACCAAGGTGGCACGTGGCACAGCCCTGTGGGAAAGCCTCGTGGGAAAGCCTCGAGGGACAGCCTCGAGGGAAAGCCACAGATCCCTTGATCCACGTGACAGGAAGCGTGACACTACTGCTGCAGCTCGGGAGGAAAGCGCACGTGCATGCCCCCACTCGAGACGAGGCCTGACTCCCCTGGGGAGACTCAGAAGCACCCCAAGATCCATGGCAACACTGGAGAGGAATCCTCAGGTTCCGGCCCCGACTCCACACAAGGACTGAGGCCCCGGCATGGACGGGAGAGGAATCCCGAGAGGTCCCCTAGCAACTCGCATGGGGACTGGCCTTTCCTGAGGCCACCAGAGCGGGTCCCTGAGGTCCCCGTCGTAACTCGAGAAGACCTGCCGCAACTCGAGAAAATCCAGGAGGTTCTCCCCTCCAGGCGAGATGAGGCCCATTTCCGCTGAGGCGTCTCGAGGCTGATCACACCTCACCTCTGGAACTTCGAAAGGGTCCTTCACACCCTTGGTGCAAATCAAGAAGTTCCCCGACATACCCGTCTCAACTCGAGAGGAATCACGAGGGTCCCGCCCACATCCAGAGGAGCCCCGTTTCTGCCTCGTAGCTCGAGATGAGGGATCCTTTCCCTGCTTCGTCGGGAAAGAGTTCCCGGCCTTCCCGTCGCATCTCAAGAGGAGGCCCTCTCAACAGGAACGGCGAGAGGAACTCCAGGGTCGTGCCACCATTCCAAGAGTCCCCCAGATGTCTCAGTCCATTCGAGAGGAACCTCTTTTCCCTTCACCGGCTCGTCTTTCACGCCGAGGATCGACTCACACCAAGGTGGCACGTGGCACAGCCCTGTGGGAAAGCCTCGTGGGAAAGCCTCGAGGGACAGCCTCGAGGGAAAGCCACAGATCCCTTGATCCACGTGACAGGAAGCGTGACACTACTGCTGCAGCTCGGGAGGAAAGCGCACGTGCATGCCCCCACTCGAGACGAGGCCTGACTCCCCTGGGGAGACTCAGAAGCACCCCAAGATCCATGGCAACACTGGAGAGGAATCCTCAGGTTCCGGCCCCGACTCCACACAAGGACTGAGGCCCCGGCATGGACGGGAGAGGAATCCCGAGAGGTCCCCTAGCAACTCGCATGGGGACTGGCCTTTCCTGAGGCCACCAGAGCGGGTCCCTGAGGTCCCCGTCGTAACTCGAGAAGACCTGCCGCAACTCGAGAAAATCCAGGAGGTTCTCCCCTCCAGGCGAGATGAGGCCCATTTCCGCTGAGGCGTCTCGAGGCTGATCACTCCTCACCTCTGGAACTTCGAAAGGGTCCTTCACACCCTTGGTGCCAATCAAGAAGTTCCCCGACCTAGCCGTCTCCACTCGAGAGGAATCACGAGGATCCCGCCCACATCCAGAGGAGCCCCGTTTCCGCCTCGTAGCTCGAGATGAGGGATCCTTTCCCTGCTTCGTCGGGAAAGAGTTCCCGGCGTTCCCGTCGCATCTCAAGAGGAGGCCCTCTCAACAGGAACGGCGAGAGGAACTCCAGGGTCGTGCCACCATTCCAAGAGTCCCCCAGATGTCTCAGTCCATTCGAGAGGAACCTCTTTTCCCTTCACCGGCTCGTCTTTCACGCCGAGGATCGACTCACACCAAGGTGGCACGTGGCACAGCCCTGTGGGAAAGCCTCGTGGGAAAGCCTCGAGGGACAGCCTCGAGGGAAAGCCACAGATCCCTTGATCCACGTGACAGGAAGCGTGACACTACTGCTGCAGCTCCGGAGGAAAGCGCACGTGCATGCCCCCACTCGAGACGAGGCCTGACTCCCCTGGGGAGACTCAGAAGCACCCCAAGATCCATGGCAACACTGGAGAGGAATCCTCAGGTTCCGGCCCCGACTCCACACAAGGACTGAGGCCCCGGCATGGACGGGAGAGGAATCCCGAGAGGTCCCCTAGCAACTCGCATGGGGACTGGCCTTTCCTGAGGCCACCAGAGCGGGTCCCTGAGGTCCCCGTCGTAACTCGAGAAGACCTGCCGCAACTGGAGAAAATCCAGGAGCTTCTCCCCTCCAGGCGAGATGAGGCCCATTTCCGCTGAGGCGTCTCGAGGCTGATCACACCTCACCTCTGGAACTTCGAAAGGGTCCTTCACACCCTTGGTGCAAATCAAGAAGTTCCCCGACATACCCGTCTCCACTCGAGAGGAATCACGAGGGTCCCGCCCACATCCAGAGGAGCCCCGTTTCTGCCTCGTAGCTCGAGATGAGGGATCCTTTCCCTGCTTCGTCGGGAAAGAGTTCCCGGCCTTCCCGTCGCATCTCAAGAGGAGGCCCTCTCAACAGGAACGGCGAGAGGAACTCCAGGGTCGTGCCACCATTCCAAGAGTCCCCCAGATGTCTCAGTCCATTCGAGAGGAACCTCTTTTCCCTTCACCGGCTCGTCTTTCACGCCGAGGATCGACTCACACCAAGGTGGCACGTGGCACAGCCCTGTGGGAAAGCCTCGTGGGAAATCCTCGAGGGACAGCCTCGAGGGAAAGCCACAGATCCCTTGATCCACGTGACAGGAAGCGTGACACTACTGCTGCAGCTCGGGAGGAAAGCGCACGTGCATGCCCCCACTCGAGACGAGGCCTGACTCCCCTGGGGAGACTCAGAAGCACCCCAAGATCCATGGCAACACTGGAGAGGAATCCTCAGGTTCCGGCCCCGACTCCACACAAGGACTGAGGCCCCGGCATGGACGGGAGAGGAATCCCGAGAGGTCCCCTAGCAACTCGCATGGGGACTGGCCTTTCCTGAGGCCACCAGAGCGGGTCCCTGAGGTCCCCGTCGTAACTCAAGAAGTCCTGCCGCAACTCGAGAAAATCCAGGAGGTTCTCCCCTCCAGGCGAGATGAGGCCCATTTCCGCTGAGGCGTCTCGAGGCTGATCACTCCTCACCTCTGGAACTTCGAAAGGGTCCTTCACACCCTTGGTGCCAATCAAGAAGTTCCCCGACCTAGCCGTCTCCACTCGAGAGGAATCACGAGGATCCCGCCCACATCCAGAGGAGCCCCGTTTCCGCCTCGTAGCTCGAGATGAGGGATCCTTTCCCTGCTTCGTCGGGAAAGAGTTCCCGGCGTTCCCGTCGCATCTCAAGAGGAGGCCCTCTCTACAGGAACGGCGAGAGGAACTCCAGGGTCGTGCCACCATTCCAAGAGTCCCCCAGATGTCTCAGTCCATTCGAGAGGAACCTCTTTTCCCTTCACCGGCTCGTCTTTCACGCCGAGGATCGACTCACACCAAGGTGGCACGTGGCACAGCCCTGTCTGAAAGCCTCGTGGGAAAGCCTCGAGGGACAGCCTCGAGGGAAAGCCACAGATCCCTTGATCCACGTGACAGGAAGCGTGACACTACTGCTGCAGCTCGGGAGGAAAGCGCACGTGCATGCCCCCACTCGAGACGAGGCCTGACTCCCCTGGGGAGACTCAGAAGCACCCCAAGATCCATGGCAACACTGGAGAGGAATCCTCAGGTTCCGGCCCCGACTCCACACAAGGACTGAGGCCCCGGCATGGACGGGAGAGGAATCCCGAGAGGTCCCCTAGCAACTCGCATGGGGACTGGCCTTTCCTGAGGCCACCAGAGCGGGTCCCTGAGGTCCCCGTCGTAACTCGAGAAGACCTGCCGCAACTCGAGAAAATCCAGGAGGTTCTCCCCTCCAGGCGAGATGAGGCCCATTTCCGCTGAGGCGTCTCGAGGCTGATCACACCTCACCTCTGGAACTTCGAAAGGCTCCTTCACACCCTTGGTGCAAATCAAGAAGTTCCCCGACATAGCCGTCTCCACTCGAGAGGAATCACGAGGGTCCCGCCCACATCCAGAGGATCCCCGTTTCCGCCTCGTAGCTCGAGATGAGGGATCCTTTCCCTGCTTCGTCGGGAAAGAGTTCCCGGCGTTCCCGTCGCATCTCAAGAGGAGGCCCTCTCAACAGGAACGGCGAGAGGAACTCCAGGGTCGTGCCACCATTCCAAGAGTCCCCCAGATGTCTCAGTCCATTCGAGAGGAACCTCTTTTCCCTTCACCGGCTCGTCTTTCACGCCGAGGATCGACTCACACCAAGGTGGCACGTGGCACAGCCCTGTGGGAAAGCCTCGTGGGAAAGCCTCGAGGGACAGCCTCGAGGGAAAGCCACAGATCCCTTGATCCACGTGACAGGAAGCGTGACACTACTGCTGCAGCTCGGGAGGAAAGCGCACGTGCATGCCCCCACTCGAGACGAGGCCTGACTCCCCTGGGGAGACTCAGAAGCACCCCAAGATCCATGGCAACACTGGAGAGGAATCCTCAGGTTCCGGCCCCGACTCCACACAAGGACTGAGGCCCCGGCATGGACGGGAGAGGAATCCCGAGAGGTCCCCTAGCAACTCGCATGGGGACTGGCCTTTCCTGAGGCCACCAGAGCGGGTCCCTGAGGTCCCCGTCGTAACTCGAGAAGACCTGCCGCAACTCGAGAAAATCCAGGAGCTTCTCCCCTCCAGGCGAGATGAGGCCCATTTCCGCTGAGGCGTCTCGAGGCTGATCACACCTCACCTCTGGAACTTCGAAAGGGTCCTTCACACCCTTGGTGCAAATCAAGAAGTTCCCCGACCTAGCCGTCTCCACTCGAGAGGAATCACGAGGGTCCCGCCCATATCCAGAGGAGCCCCGTTTCCGCCTCGTAGCTCGAGATGAGGGATCCTTTCCCTGCTTCGTCGGGAAAGAGTTCCCGGCATTCCCGTCGCATCTCAAGAGGAGGCCCTCTCAACAGGACCGGCGAGAGGAACTCCAGGGTCGTGCCACCATTCCAAGAGTCCCCCAGATGTCTCAGTCCATTCCAGAGGAACCTCTTTTCCCTTCACCGGCTCGTCTTTCACGCCGAGGATCGACTCACACCAAGGTGGCACGTGGCACAGCCCTGTGGGAAAGCCTCGTGGGAAAGCCTCGAGGGACAGCCTCGAGGGAAAGCCACAGATCCCTTGATCCACGTGACAGGAAGCGTGACACTACTGCTGCAGCTCGGGAGGAAAGCGCACGTGCATGCCCCCACTCGAGACGAGGCCTGACTCCCCTGGGGAGACTCAGAAGCACCCCAAGAACCATGGCAACACTGGAGAGGAATCCTCAGGTTCCGGCCCCGACTCCACACAAGGACTGAGGCCCCGGCATGGACGGGAGAGGAATCCCGAGAGGTCCCCTAGCAACTCGCATGGGGACTGGCCTTTCCTGAGGCCACCAGAGCGGGTCCCTGAGGTCCCCGTCGTAACTCGAGAAGACCTGCCGCAACTCGAGAAAATCCAGGAGGTTCTCCCCTCCAGGCGAGATGAGGCCCATTTCCGCTGAGGCGTCTCGAGGCTGATCACACCTCACCTCTGGAACTTCGAAAGGGTCCTTCACACCCTTGGTGCGAATCAAGAAGTTCCCCGACATACCCGTCTCCACTCGAGAGGAATCACGAGGGTCCCGCCCACATCCAGAGGAGCCCCGTTTCCGCCTCGTAGCTCGAGATGAGGGATCCTTTCCCTGCTTCGTCGGGAAAGAGTTCCCGGCGTTCCCGTCGCATCTCAAGAGGAGGCCCTCTCTACAGGAACGGCGAGAGGAACTCCAGGGTCGTGCCACCATTCCAAGAGTCCCCCAGATGTCTCAGTCCATTCCAGAGGAACCTCTTTTCCCTTCACCGGCTCGTCTTTCACGCCGAGGATCGACTCACACCAAGGTGGCACGTGGCACAGCCCTGTGGGAAAGCCTCGTGGGAAAGCCTCGAGGGACAGCCTCGAGGGAAAGCCACAGATCCCTTGATCCACGTGACAGGAAGCGTGACACTACTGCTGCAGCTCGGGAGGAAAGCGCACGTGCATGCCCCCACTCGAGACGAGGCCTGACTCCCCTGGGGAGACTCAGAAGCACCCCAAGATCCATGGCAACACTGGAGAGGAATCCTCAGGTTCCGGCCCCGACTCCACACAAGGACTGAGGCCCCAGCATGGACGGGAGAGGAATCCCGAGAGGTCCCCTAGCAACTCGCATGGGGACTGGCCTTTCCTGAGGCCACCAGAGCGGGTCCCTGAGGTCCCCATTGTAACTCGAGAAGACCTGCCGCAACTGGAGACAATCCAGGAGGTTCTCCCCTCCGGGCGAGATGAGGCCCATTTCCGCTGAGGCGTCTCGAGGCAGATCACACCTCACCTCTGGAACTTCGAAAGGCTCCTTCACACCCTTGGTGCAAATCAAGAAGTTCCCCGACATAGCCGTCTCCACTCGAGAGGAATCACGAGGGTCCCGCCCACATCCAGAGGATCCCCGTTTCCGCCTCGTAGCTCGAGATGAGGGATCCTTTCCCTGCTTCGTCGGGAAAGAGTTCCCGGCGTTCCCGTCGCATCTCAAGAGGAGGCCCTCTCAACAGGAACGGCGAGAGGAACTCCAGGGTCGTGCCACCATTCCAAGAGTCCCCCAGATGTCTCAGTCCATTCGAGAGGAACCTCTTTTCCCTTCACCGGCTCGTCTTTCACGCCGAGGATCGACTTACACCAAGGTGGCACGTGGCACAGCCCTGTGGGAAAGCCTCGTGGGAAAGCCTCGAGGGACAGCCTCGAGGGAAAGCCACAGATCCCTTGATCCACGTGACAGGAAGCGTGACACTACTGCTGCAGCTCCGGAGGAAAGCGCACGTGCATGCCCCCACTCGAGACGAGGCCTGACTCCCCTGGGGAGACTCAGAAGCACCCCAAGATCCATGGCAACACTGGAGAGGAATCCTCAGGTTCCGGCCCCGACTCCACACAAGGACTGAGGCCCCGGCATGGACGGGAGAGGAATCCCGAGAGGTCCCCTAGCAACTCGCATGGGGACTGGCCTTTCCTGAGGCCACCAGAGCGGGTCCCTGAGGTCCCCGTCGTAACTCGAGAAGACCTGCCGCAACTCGAGAAAATCCAGGAGCTTCTCCCCTCCAGGCGAGATGAGGCCCATTTCCGCTGAGGCGTCTCGAGGCTGATCACACCTCACCTCTGGAACTTCGAAAGGGTCCTTCACACCCTTGGTGCAAATCAAGAAGTTCCCCGACCTAGCCGTCTCCACTCGAGAGGAATCACGAGGGTCCCGCCCACATCCAGAGGAGCCCCGTTTCCGCCTCGTAGCTCGAGATGAGGGATCCTTTCCCTGCTTCGTCGGGAAAGAGTTCCCGGCGTTCCCGTCGCATCTCAAGAGGAGGCCCTCTCAACAGGAACGGAGAGAGGAACTCCAGGGTCGTGCCACCATTCCAAGAGCCCCCCAGATGTCTCAGTCCATTCCAGAGGAACCTCATTTCCCTTCTCCGGCTCGTCTTTCACGCCGAGGATCGACTCACACCAAGGTGGCACGTGGCACAGCCCTGTGGGAAAGCCTCGTGGGAAAGCCTCGAGGGACAGCCTCGAGGGAAAGCCACAGATCCCTTGATCCACGTGACAGGAAGCGTGACACTACTGCTGCAGCTCCGGAGGAAAGCGCACGTGCATGCCCCCACTCGAGACGAGGCCTGACTCCCCTGGGGAGACTCAGAAGCACCCCAAGATCCATGGCAACACTGGAGAGGAATCCTCAGGTTCCGGCCCCGACTCCACACAAGAACTGAGGCCCCGGCATGGACGGGAGAGGAATCCCGAGAGGTCCCCTAGCAACTCGCATGGGGACTGGCCTTTCCTGAGGCCACCAGAGCGGGTCCCTGAGGTCCCCGTCGTAACTCGAGAAGACCTGCCGCAACTCGAGAAAATCCAGGAGCTTCTCCCCTCCAGGCGAGATGAGGCCCATTTCCGCTGAGGCGTCTCGAGGCTGATCACACCTCACCTCTGGAACTTCGAAAGGGTCCTTCACACCCTTGGTGCAAATCAAGAAGTTCCCCGACATACCCGTCTCCACTCGAGAGGAATCACGAGGGTCCCGCCCACATCCAGAGGAGCCCCGTTTCCGCCTCGTAGCTCGAGATGAGGGATCCTTTCCCTGCTTCGTCGGGAAAGAGTTCCCGGCCTTCCCGTCGCATCTCAAGAGGAGGCCCTCTCAACAGGAACGGCGAGAGGAACTCCAGGGTCGTGCCACCATTCCAAGAGTCCCCCAGATGTCTCAGTCCATTCCAGAGGAACCTCTTTTCCCTTCACCGGCTCGTCTTTCACGCCGAGGATCGACTCACACCAAGGTGGCACGTGGCACAGCCCTGTGGGAAAGCCTCGTGGGAAAGCCTCGAGGGACAGCCTCGAGGGAAAGCCACAGATCCCTTGATCCACGTGACAGGAAGCGTGACACTACTGCTGCAGCTCGGGAGGAAAGCGCACGTGCATGCCCCCACTCGAGACGAGGCCTGACTCCCCTGGGGAGACTCAGAAGCACCCCAAGATCCATGGCAACACTGGAGAGGAATCCTCAGGTTCCGGCCCCGACTCCACACAAGGACTGAGGCCCCGGCATGGACGGGAGAGGAATCCCGAGAGGTCCCCTAGCAACTCGCATGGGGACTGGCCTTTCCTGAGGCCACCAGAGCGGGTCCCTGAGGTCCCCGTCGTAACTCGAGAAGACCTGCCGCAACTCGAGAAAATCCAGGAGCTTCTCCCCTCCAGGCGAGATGAGGCCCATTTCCGCTGAGGCGTCTCGAGGCTGATCACACCTCACCTCTGGAACTTCGAAAGGGTCCTTCACACCCTTGGTGCAAATCAAGAAGTTCCCCGACCTAGCCGTCTCCACTCGAGAGGAATCACGAGGGTCCCGCCCACATCCAGAGGAGCCCCGTTTCCGCCTCGTAGCTCGAGATGAGGGATCCTTTCCCTGCTTCGTCGGGAAAGAGTTCCCGGCCTTCCCGTCGCATCTCAAGAGGAGGCCCTCTCAACAGGAAGGGCGAGAGGAACTCCAGGGTCGTGCCACCATTCCAAGAGTCCCCCAGATGTCTCAGTCCATTCGAGAGGAACCTCTTTTCCCTTCACCGGCTCGTCTTTCACGCCGAGGATCGACTCACACCAAGGTGGCACGTGGCACAGCCCTGTGGGAAAGCCTCGTGGGAAAGCCTCGAGGGACAGCCTCCAGGGAAAGCCACAGATCCCTTGATCCACGTGACAGGAAGCGTGACACTACTGCTGCAGCTCCGGAGGAAAGCGCACGTGCATGCCCCCACTCGAGACGAGGCCTGACTCCCCTGGGGAGACTCAGAAGCACCCCAAGATCCATGGCAACACTGGAGAGGAATCCTCAGGTTCCGGCCCCGACTCCACACAAGGACTGAGGCCCCGGCATGGACGGGAGAGGAATCCCGAGAGGTCCCCTAGCAACTCGCATGGGGACTGGCCTTTCCTGAGGCCACCAGAGCGGGTCCCTGAGGTCCCCGTCGTAACTCGAGAAGACCTGCCGCAACTCGAGAAAATCCAGGAGGTTCTCCCCTCCAGGCGAGATGAGGCCCATTTCCGCTGAGGCGTCTCGAGGCTGATCACTCCTCACCTCTGGAACTTCGAAAGGGTCCTTCACACCCTTGGTGCAAATCAAGAAGTTCCCCGACCTAGCCGTCTCCACTCGAGAGGAATCACGAGGATCCCGCCCACATCCAGAGGAGCCCCGTTTCCGCCTCGTAGCTCGAGATGAGGGATCCTTTCCCTGCTTCGTCGGGAAAGAGTTCCCGGCGTTCCCGTCGCATCTCAAGAGGAGGCCCTCTCTACAGGAACGGCGAGAGGAACTCCAGGGTCGTGCCACCATTCCAAGAGTCCCCCAGATGTCTCAGTCCATTCGAGAGGAACCTCTTTTCCCTTCACCGGCTCGTCTTTCACGCCGAGGATCGACTCACACCAAGGTGGCACGTGGCACAGCCCTGTGGGAAAGCCTCGTGGGAAAGCCTCGAGGGACAGCCTCGAGGGAAAGCCACAGATCCCTTGATCCACGTGACAGGAAGCGTGACACAACTGCTGCAGCTCCGGAGGAAAGCGCACGTGCATGCCCCCACTCGAGACGAGGCCTGACTCCCCTGGGGAGACTCAGAAGCACCCCAAGATCCATGGCAACACTGGAGAGGAATCCTCAGGTTCCGGCCCCGACTCCACACAAGGACTGAGGCCCCGGCATGGACGGGAGAGGAATCCCGAGAGGTCCCCTAGCAACTCGCATGGGGACTGGCCTTTCCTGAGGCCACCAGAGCGGGTCCCTGAGGTCCCCGTCGTAACTCGAGAAGACCTGCCGCAACTCGAGAAAATCCAGGAGCTTCTCCCCTCCAGGCGAGATGAGGCCCATTTCCGCTGAGGCGTCTCGAGGCTGATCACACCTCACCTCTGGAACTTCGAAAGGGTCCTTCACACCCTTGGTGCAAATCAAGAAGTTCCCCGACATACCCGTCTCCACTCGAGAGGAATCACGAGGGTCCCGCCCACATCCAGAGGAGCCCCGTTTCCGCCTCGTAGCTCGAGATGAGGGATCCTTTCCCTGCTTCGTCGGGAAAGAGTTCCCGGCCTTCCCGTCGCATCTCAAGAGGAGGCCCTCTCAACAGGAACGGCGAGAGGAACTCCAGGGTCGTGCCACCATTCCAAGAGTCCCCCAGATGTCTCAGTCCATTCGAGAGGAACCTCTTTTCCCTTCACCGGCTCGTCTTTCACGCCGAGGATCGACTCACACCAAGGTGGCACGTGGCACAGCCCTGTGGGAAAGCCTCGTGGGAAAGCCTCGAGGGACAGCCTCGAGGGAAAGCCACAGATCCCTTGATCCACGTGACAGGAAGCGTGACACTACTGCTGCAGCTCGGGAGGAAAGCGCACGTGCATGCCCCCACTCGAGACGAGGCCTGACTCCCCTGGGGAGACTCAGAAGCACCCCAAGATCCATGGCAACACTGGAGAGGAATCCTCAGTTTCCGGCCCCGACTCCACACAAGGACTGAGGCCCCGGCATGGACGGGAGAGGAATCCCGAGAGGTCCCCTAGAAACTCGCATGGGGTCTGGCCTTTCCTGAGGCCACCAGAGCGGGTCCCTGAGGTCCCCGTCGTAACTCGAGAAGACCTGCCGCAACTCGAGAAAATCCAGGAGGTTCTCCCCTCCAGGCGAGATGAGGCCCATTTCCGCTGAGGCGTCTCGAGGCTGATCACACCTCACTTCTGGAACTTCGAAAGGGTCCTTCACACCCTTGGTGCAAATCAAGAAGTTCCCCGACCTAGCCGTCTCCACTCGAGAGGAATCACGATGGTCCCGCCCACATCCAGAGGAGCCCCGTTTCCGCCTCGTAGCTCGAGATGAGGGATCCTTTCCCTGCTTCGTCGGGAAAGAGTTCCCGGCGTTCCCGTCGCATCTCAAGAGGAGGCCCTCTCAACAGGAACGGCGAGAGGAACTCCAGGGTCGTGCCACCATTCCAAGAGTCCCCCAGATGTCTCAGTCCATTCCAGAGGAAACTCTTTTCCCTTCACCGGCTCGTCTTTCACGCCGAGGATCGACTCACACCAAGGTGTCACGTGGCACAGCCCTGTGGGAAAGCCTCGTGGGAAAGCCTCGAGGGACAGCCTCCAGGGAAAGCCACAGATCCCTTGATCCACGTGACAGGAAGCGTGACACTACTGCTGCAGCTCGGGAGGAAAGCGCACGTGCATGCCCCCACTCGAAACGAGGCCTGACTCCCCTGGGGAGACTCAGAAGCACCCCAAGATCCATGGCAACACTGGAGAGGAATCCTCAGGTTCTGGCCCCGACTCCACACAAGGACTGAGGCCCCGGCAAGGACGGGAGAGGAATCCCGAGAGGTCCCCTAGCAACTCTCATGGGGACTGGCCGTTCCTGAGGCCACCAGAGCGGGTCCCTGAGGTCCCCGTCGTAACTCGAGAAGACCTGCCGCAACTCAAGAAAATCCAGGAGGTTCTCCCCTCCAGGCGAGATGAGGCCCATATCCGCTGAGGCGTCTCGAGGCTGATCACACCTCACCTCTGGAACTTCGAAAGGGTCCTTCACACCCTTGGTGCAAATCAAGAAGTTCCCCGACATAGCCGTCTCCACTCGAGAGGAATCACGAGGGTCCCGCCCACATCCAGAGGAGCCCCGTTTCTGCCTCGTAGCTCGAGATGAGGGATCCTTTCCCTGCTTCGTCGGGAAAGAGTTCCCGGCGTTCCCGTCGCATCTCAAGAGGAGGCCCTCTCAACAGGAACGGCGAGAGGAACTCCAGGGTCGTGCCACCATTCCAAGAGTCTCCCAGAAGTCTCAGTCCATTCCAGAGGAACCTCTTTTCCCTTCACCGGCTCGTCTTTCACGCCGAGGATCGACTCACACCAAGGTGGCACGTGGCACAGCCCTGTGGGAAAGCCTCGTGGGAAAGCCTCGAGGGACAGCCTCGAGGGAAAGCCACAGATCCCTTGATCCACGTGACAGGAAGCGTGACACTACTGCTGCAGCTCGGGAGGAAAGCGCACGTGCATGCCCCCACTCGAGACGAGGCCTGACTCCCCGGGGGAGACTCAGAAGCACCCCAAGATCCATGGCAACACTGGAGAGGAATCCTCAGGTTCCGGCCCCGACTCCACACAAGGACTGAGGCCCCGGCATGGACGGGAGAGGAATCCCGAGAGGTCCCCTAGCAACTCGCATGGGGACTGGCCTTTCCTGAGGCCACCAGAGCGGGTCCCTGAGGTCCCCGTCGTAACTCGAGAAGACCTGCCGCAACTCGAGAAAATCCAGGAGGTTCTCCCCTCCAGGCGAGATGAGGCCCATTTCCGCTGAGGCGTCTCGAGGCTGATGACACCTCACCTCTGGAACTTCGAAAGGGTCCTTCACACCCTTGGTGCAAATCAAGAAGTTCCCCGACCTAGCCGTCTCCACTCGAGAGGAATCACGAGGGTCCCGCCCACATCCAGAGGAGCCCCGTTTCCGCCTCGTAGCTCGAGATGAGGGATCGTTTCCCTGCTTCGACGGGATAGAGTTCCCGGCGTTCCCGTCGCATCTCAAGAGGAGGCCCTCTCAACAGGAACGGCGAGAGGAACTCCAGGGTCGTGCCACCATTCCAAGAGTCCCCCAGATGTCTCAGTCCATTCCAGAGGAACCTCTTTTCCCTTCACCGGCTCGTCTTTCACGCCGAGGATCGACTCACACCAAGGTGGCACGTGGCACAGCCCTGTGGGAAAGCCTCGTGGAAAAGCCTCGAGGGACAGCCTCGAGGGAAAGCCACAGATCCCTTGATCCACGTGACAGGAAGCGTGACACTACTGCTGCAGCTCGGGAGGAAAGCGCACGTGCATGCCCCCTCTCGAGATGAGGCCTGACTCCCCTGGGGAGACTCAGAAGCACCCCAAGATCCATGGCAACACTGGAGAGGAATCCTCAGTTTCCGGCCCCGACTCCACACAAGGACTGAGGCCCCGGCATGGACGGGAGAGGAATCCCGAGAGGTCCCCTAGCAACTCGCATGGGGTCTGGCCTTTCCTGAGGCCACCAGAGCGGGTCCCTGAGGTCCCCGTCGTAACTCGAGAAGACCTGCCGCAACTCGAGAAAATCCAGGAGGTTCTCCCCTCCAGGCGAGATGAGGCCCATATCCGCTGAGGCGTCTCGAGGCTGATCACACCTCACCTCTGGAACTTCGAAAGGGTCCTTCACACCCTTGGTGCAAATCAAGAAGTTCCCCGACCTAGCCGTCTCCACTCGAGAGGAATCACGAGGGTCCCGCCCACATCCAGAGGAGCCCCGTTTCCGCCTCGTAGCTCGAGATGAGGGATCCTTTCCCTGCTTCGTCGGGAAAGAGTTCCCGGCCTTCCCGTCGCATCTCAAGAGGAGGCCCTCTCAACAGGAACGGCGAGAGGAACTCCAGGGTCGTGCCACCATTCCAAGAGTCCCCCAGATGTCTCAGTCCATTCCAGAGGAACCTCTTTTCCCTTCACCGGCTCGTCTTTCACGCCGAGGATCGACTCACACCAAGGTGGCACGTGGCACAGCCCTGTGGGAAAGCCTCGTGGGAAAGCCTCGAGGGACAGCCTCGAGGGAAAGCCACAGATCCCTTGATCCACGTGACAGGAAGCGTGACACTACTGCTGCAGCTCGGGAGGAAAGCGCACGTGCATGCCCCCACTCGAGACGAGGCCTGACTCCCCTGGGGAGACTCAGATGCACCCCAAGATCCATGGCAACACTGGAGAGGAATCCTCAGGTTCCGGCCCCGACTCCACACAAGGACTGAGGCCCCGGCATGGACGGGAGAGGAATCCCGAGAGGTCCCCTAGCAACTCACATGGGGACTGGCCTTTCCTGAGGCCACCAGAGCGGGTCCCTGAGGTCCCCGTCGTAACACGAGAAGACCTGCCGCAACTCGAGAAAATCCAGGAGGTTCTCCCCTCCAGGCGAGATGAGGCCCATTTCCGCTGAGGTGTCTCGAGGCTGATCACACCTCACCTCTGCAACTTCGAAAGGGTCCTTCACACCCTTGGTGCAAATCAAAAAGTTCCCCGACCTAGCCGTCTCCACTCGAGAGGAATCACGAGGGTCCCGCCCACATCCAGTGGAGCCGGTTTTCGCCTCGTAGCTCGAGATGAGGGATCCTTTCCCTGCTTCGTCGGGAAAGAGTTCCCGGCATTCCTGTCGCATCTCAAGAGGAGGCCCTCTCAACAGGAATGGCGAGAGGAACTCCAGGATCGTGCCACCATTCCAAGAGTCCCCCAGATGTCTCAGTCCATTCCAGAGGAACCTCTTTTCCCTTCACCGGCTCGTCTTTCACGCCGAGGATCGACTCACACCAAGGTGGCACGTGGCACAGCCCTGTGGGAAAGCCTCGTGGGAAAGCCTCGAGGGACAGCCTCCAGGGAAAGCCACAGATCCCTTGATCCACGTGACAGGAAGCGTGACACTACTGCTGCAGCTCGGGAGGAAAGCGCACGTGCATGCCCCCACTCGAAACGAGGCCTGACTCCCCTGGGGAGACTCAGAAGCACCCCAAGAACCATGGCAACACTGGAGAGGAATCCTCAGGTTCCGGCCCCGACTCCACACAAGGACTGAGGCCCCGGCAAGGACGGGAGAGGAATCCCGATAGGTCCCCTAGCAACTCTCATGGGGACTGGCCGTTCCTGAGGCCACCAGAGCGGGTCCCTGAGGTCCCCGTCGTAACTCGAGAAGACCTGCCGCAACTCGAGAAAATCCAGGAGGTTCTCCCCTCCAGGCGAGATGAGGCCCATATCCGCTGAGGCGTCTCGAGGCTGATTCCACCTCACCTCTGGAACTTCGAAAGGGTCCTTCACACCCTTGGTGCAAATCAAGAAGTTCCCCGACCTAGCCGTCTCCACTCGAGAGGAATCACGAGGGTCCCGCCCACATCCAGAGGAGCCCCGTTTCCGCCTCGTAGCTCGAGATGAGGGATCCTTTCCCTGCTTCGTCGGGAAAGAGTTCCCGGCGTTCCCGTCGCATCTCAAGTGGAGGCCCTCTCAACAGGAACGGCGATAGGAACTCCAGGGTCGTGCCACCATTCCAAGAGTCCCCCAGATGTCTCAGTCCATTCCAGAGGAACCTCTTTTCCCTTCACCGGCTCGTCTTTCACGCCGAGGATCGACTCACACCAAGGTGGCACGTGGCACAGCCCTGTGGGAAAGCCTCGTGGGAAAGCCTCGAGGGACAGCCTCGAGGGAAAGCCACAGATCCCTTGATCCACGTGACAGGAAGCGTGACACTACTGCTGCAGCTCGGGAGGAAAGCGCACGTGCATGCCCCCACTCGAGACGAGGCCTGACTCCCCTGGGGAGACTCAGAAGCACCCCAAGATCCATGGCAACACTGGAGAGGAATCCTCAGGTTCCGGCCCCGACTCCACACAAGGACTGAGGCCCCGGCATGGATGGGAGAGGAATCCCGAGAGGTCCCCTAGCAACTCGCATGGGGACTGGCCTTTCCTGAGGCCACCAGAGCTGGTCCCTGAGGTCCCCGTCGTAACTCGAGAAGACCTGCCGCAACTCGAGAAAATCCAGGAGGTTCTCCCCTCCAGGCGAGATGAGGCCCATTTCCGCTGAGGCGTCTCGAGGCTGATCACACCTCACCTCTGGAACTTCGAAAGGGTTCTTCACACCCTTGGTGCAAATCAAGAAGTTCCCCGACCTAGCCGTCTCCACTCGAGAGGAATCACGAGGGTCCCGCCCACATCCAGAGGAGCCCCGTTTCCGCCTCGTAGCTCGATATGAGGGATCCTTTCCCTGCTTCGTCGGGAAAGAGTTCCCGGCGTTCCCGTCGCATCTCAAGAGGAGGCCCTCTCAACAGGAACGGCGAGAGGAACTCCAGGGTCGTGCCACCATTCCAAGAGTCCCCCAGATGTCTCAGTCCATTCCAGAGGAAACTCTTTTCCCTTCACCGGCTCGTCTTTCACGCCGAGGATCGACTCACACCAAGGTGTCACGTGGCACAGCCCTGTGGGAAAGCCTCGTGGGAAAGCCTCGAGGGACAGCCTCGAGGGAAAGCCACAGATCCCTTGATCCACGTGACAGGAAGCGTGACACTACTGCTGCAGCTCGGGAGGAAAGCGCACGTGCATGCCCCCACTCGAAACGAGGCCTGACTCCCCTCGGGAGACTCAGAAGCACCCCAAGATCCATGGCAACACTGGAGAGGAATCCTCAGGTTCCGGCCCCGACTCCACACAAGGACTGAGGCCCCGGCATGCACGGGAGAGGAATCCCGAGAGGTCCCCTAGCAACTCGCATGGGGACTGGCCTTTCCTGAGGCCACCAGAGCGGGTCCCTGACGTCCCCGTCGTAACTCGAGAAGACCTGCCGCAACTCGAGAAAATCCAGGAGGTTCTCCCCTCCAGGCGAGATGAGGCCCATTTCCGCTGAGGCGTCTCGTGGCTGATCACACCTCACCTCTGGAACTTCGAAAGGGTCCTTCACACCCTTGGTGCAAATCAAGAAGTTCCCCGACCTAGCCGTCTCCACTCGAGAGGAATCACGATGGTCCCGCCCACATCCAGAGGAGCCCCGTTTCCGCCTCGTAGCTCGAGATGAGGGATCCTTTCCCTGCTTCGTCGGGAAAGAGTTCCCGGCGTTCCCGTCGCATCTCAAGAGGAGGCCCTCTCAACAGGAACGGCGAGAGGAACTCCAGGGTCGTGCCACCATTCCAAGAGTCCCCCAGATGTCTCAGTCCATTCCAGAGGAAACTCTTTTCCCTTCACCGGCTCGTCTTTCACGCCGAGGATCGACTCACACCAAGGTGTCACGTGGCACAGCCCTGTGGGAAAGCCTCGTGGGAAAGCCTCGAGGGACAGCCTCCAGGGAAAGCCACAGATCCCTTGATCCACGTGACAGGAAGCGTGACACTACTGCTGCAGCTCGGGAGGAAAGCGCACGTGCATGCCCCCACTCGAAACGAGGCCTGACTCCCCTGGGGAGACTCAGAAGCACCCCAAGATCCATGGCAACACTGGAGAGGAATCCTCAGGTTCCGGCCCCGACTCCACACAAGGACTGAGGCCCCGGCAAGGACGGGAGAGGAATCCCGAGAGGTCCCCTAGCAACTCTCATGGGGACTGGCCGTTCCTGAGGCCACCAGAGCGGGTCCCTGAGGTCCCCGTCGTAACTCGAGAAGACCTGCCGCAACTCAAGAAAATCCAGGAGGTTCTCCCCTCCAGGCGAGATGAGGCCCTTATCCGCTGAGGCGTCTCGAGGCTGATCACACCTCACCTCTGGAACTTCGAAAGGGTCCTTCACACCCTTGGTGCAAATCAAGAAGTTCCCCGACATAGCCGTCTCCACTCGAGAGGAATCACGAGGGTCCCGCCCACATCCAGAGGAGCCCCGTTTCTGCCTCGTAGCTCGAGATGAGGGATCCTTTCCCTGCTTCGTCGGGAAAGAGTTCCCGGCGTTCCCGTCGCATCTCAAGAGGAGGCCCTCTCAACAGGAACGGCGAGAGGAACTCCAGGGTCGTGCCACCATTCCAAGAGTCTCCCAGAAGTCTCAGTCCATTCCAGAGGAACCTCTTTTCCCTTCACCGGCTCGTCTTTCACGCCGAGGATCGACTCCCACCAAGGTGGCACGTGGCACAGCCCTGTGGGAAAGCCTCGTGGGAAAGCCTCGAGGGACAGCCTCGAGGGAAAGCCACAGATCCCTTGATCCACGTGACAGGAAGCGTGACACTACTGCTGCAGCTCGGGAGGAAAGCGCACGTGCATGCCCCCACTCGAGACGAGGCCTGACTCCCCTGGGGAGACTCAGAAGCACCCCAAGATCCATGGCAACACTGGAGAGGAATCCTCAGTTTCCGGCCCCGACTCCACACAAGGACTGAGGCCCCGGCATGGATGGGAGAGGAATCCCGAGAGGTCCCCTAGCAACTCGCATGGGGACTGGCCTTTCCTGAGGCCACCAGAGCGGGTCCCTGAGGTCCCCGTCGTAACTCGAGAAGACCTGCCGCAACTCGAGAAAATCCAGGAGGTTCTCCCCTCCAGGCGAGATGAGGCCCATTTCCGCTGAGGCGTCTCGAGGCTGATGACACCTCACATCTGGAACTTCGAAAGGGTCCTTCACACCCTTGGTGCAAATCAAGAAGTTCCCCGACCTAGCCGTCTCCACTCGAGAGGAATCACGAGGGTCCCGCCCACATCCAGAGGAGCCCCGTTTCCGCCTCGTAGCTCGAGATGAGGGATCGTTTCCCTGCTTCGTCGGGATAGAGTTCCCGGCGTTCCCGTCGCATCTCAAGAGGAGGCCCTCTCAACAGGAACGGCGAGAGGAACTCCAGGGTCGTGCCACCATTCCAAGAGTCCCCCAGATGTCTCAGTCCATTCCAGAGGAACCTCTTTTCCCTTCACCGGCTCGTCTTTCACGCCGAGGATCGACTCACACCAAGGTGGCACGTGGCACAGCCCTGTGGGAAAGCCTCGTGGAAAAGCCTCGAGGGACAGCCTCGAGGGAAAGCCACAGATCCCTTGATCCACGTGACAGGAAGCGTGACACTACTGCTGCAGCTCGGGAGGAAAGCGCACGTGCATGCCCCCTCTCGAGATGAGGCCTGACTCCCCTGGGGAGACTCAGAAGCACCCCAAGATCCATGGCAACACTGGAGAGGAATCCTCAGGTTCCGGCCCCGACTCCACACAAGGACTGAGGCCCCGGCAAGGACGGGAGAGGAATCCCGAGAGGTCCCCTAGCAACTCTCATGGGGACTGGCCGTTCCTGAGGCCACAAGAGCGGGTCCCTGAGGTCCCCGTCGTAACTCGAGAAGACCTGCCGCAACTCGAGAAAATCCAGGAGGTTCTCCCCTCCAGGCGAGATGAGGCCCATATCCGCTGAGGCGTCTCGAGGCTGATCACACCTCACCTCTGGAACTTCGAAAGGGTCCTTCACACCCTTGGTGCAAATCAAGAAGTTCCCCGACCTAGCCGTCTCCACTCGAGAGGAATCACGAGGGTCCCGCCCACATCCAGAGGAGCCCCGTTTCCGCCTCGTAGCTCGAGATGAGGGATCCTTTCCCTGCTTCGTCGGGAAAGAGTTCCCGGCGTTCCCGTCGCATCTCAAGTGGAGGCCCTCTCAACAGGAACGGCGAGAGGAACTCCAGGGTCGTGCCACCATTCCAAGAGTCCCCCAGATGTCTCAGTCCATTCCAGAGGAACCTCTTTTCCCTTCACCGGCTCGTCTTTCACGCCGAGGATCGACTCACACCAAGGTGGCACGTGGCACAGCCCTGTGGGAAAGCCTCGTGGGAAAGCCTCGAGGGACAGCCTCGAGGGAAAGCCACAGATCCCTTGATCCACGTGACAGGAAGCGTGACACTACTGCTGCAGCTCGGGAGGAAAGCGCACGTGCATGCCCCCACTCGAGACGAGGCCTGACTCCCCTGGGGAGACTCAGATGCACCCCAAGATCCATGGCAACACTGGAGAGGAATCCTCAGGTTCCGGCCCCGACTCCACACAAGGACTGAGGCCCCGGCATGGACCGGAGAGGAATCCCGAGAGGTCCCCTAGCAACTCGCATGGGGTCTGGCCTTTCCTGAGGCCACCAGAGCGGGTCCCTGAGGTCCCCGTCGTAACTCGAGAAGACCTGCCGCAACTCGAGAAAATCCAGGAGGTTCTCCCCTCCAGGCGAGATGAGGCCCATTTCCGCTGAGGCGTCTCGAGGCTGATCACACCTCACCTCTGCAACTTCTAAAGGGTCCTTCACACCCTTGGTGCAAATCAAGAAGTTCCCCGACCTAGCCGTCTCCACTCGAGAGGAATCACGAGGGTCCCGCCCACATCCAGAGGAGCCCCGTTTCCGCCTCGTAGCTCGAGATGAGGGATCCTTTCCCTGCTTCGTCGGGATAGAGTTCCCGGCGTTCCCGTCGCATCTCAAGAGGAGGCCCTCTCAACAGGAACGGCGAGAGGAACTCCAGGGTCGTGCCACCATTCCAAGAGTCCCCCAGATGTCTCAGTCCATTCCAGAGGAACCTCTTTTCCCTTCACCGGCTCGTCTTTCACGCCGAGGATCGACTCACACCAAGGTGGCACGTGGCACAGCCCTGTGGGAAAGCCTCGTGGAAAAGCCTCGAGGGACAGCCTCGAGGGAAAACCACAGATCCCTTGATCCACGTGACAGGAAGCGTGACACTACTGCTGCAGCTCGGGAGGAAAGCGCACGTGCATGCCCCCTCTCGAGATGAGGCCTGACTCCCCTGGGGAGACTCAGAAGCACCCCAAAATCCATGGCAACACTGGAGAGGAATCCTCAGTTTCCGGCCCCGACTCCACACAAGGACTGAGGCCCCGGCATGGACGGGAGAGGAATCCCGAGAGGTCCCTTAGCAACTCGCATGGGGTCTGGCCTTTCCTGAGGCCACCAGAGCGGGTCCCTGAGGTCCCCGTCGTAACTCGAGAAGACCTGCCGCAACTCGAGAAAATCCAGGAGGTTCTCCCCTCCAGGCGAGATGAGGCCCATTTCCGCTGAGGCGTCTCGAGGCTGATCACACCTCACCTCTGGAACTTCGAAAGGGTCCTTCACACCCTTGGTGCAAATCAAGAAGTTCCCCGACCTAGCCGTCTCCACTCGAGAGGAATCACGAGGGTCCCGCCCACATCCAGAGGAGCCCCGTTTCCGCCTCGTAGCTCGAGATGAGGGATCCTTTCCCTGCTTCGTCGGGAAAGAGTTCCCAGCGTTCCCGTCGCATCTCAAGAGGAGGCCCTCTCAACAGGAACGGCGAGAGGAACTCCAGGGTCGTGCCACCATTCCAAGAGTCCCCCAGATGTCTCAGTCCATTCCAGAGGAAACTCTTTTCCCTTCACCGGCTCGTCTTTCACGCCGAGGATCGACTCACACCAAGGTGTCACGTGGCACAGCCCTGTGGGAAAGCCTCGTGGGAAAGCCTCGAGGGACAGCCTCCAGGGAAAGCCACAGATCCCTTGATCCACGTGACAGGAAGCGTGACACTACTGCTACAGCTCGGGAGGAAAGCGCACGTGCATGCCCCCACTCGAAACGAGGCCTGACTCCCCTGGGGAGACTCAGAAGCACCCCAAGATCCATGGCAACACTGGAGAGGAATCCTCAGGTTCCGGCCCCGACTCCACACAAGGACTGAGGCCCCGGCAAGGACGGGAGAGGAATCCCGAGAGGTCCCCTAGCAACTCTCATGGGGACTGGCCGTTCCTGAGGCCACCAGAGCGGGTCCCTGAGGTCCCCGTCGTAACTCGAGAAGACCTGCCGCAACTCAAGAAAATCCAGGAGGTTCTCCCCTCCAGGCGAGATGAGGCCCATTTCCGCTGAGGCGTCTCGAGGCTGATCACACCTCACCTCTGGAACTTCGAAAGGGTCCTTCACACCCTTGGTGCAAATCAAGAAGTTCCCCGACCTAGCCGTCTCCACTCGAGAGGAATCACGAGGGTCCCGCCCACATCCAGAGGAGCCACGTTTCCGCCTCGTAGCTCGAGATGAGGGATCCTTTCCCTGCTTCGTCGGGAAAGAGTTCCCGGCGTTCCCGTCGCATCTCAAGAGGAGGCCCTCTCAACAGGAACGGCGAGAGGAACTCCAGGGTCGTGCCACCATTCCAAGAGTCCCCCAGATGTCTCAGTCCATTCCAGAGGAACCTCTTTTCCCTTCACCGGCTCGTCTTTCACGCCGAGGATCGACTCACACCAAGGTGGCACGTGGCACAGCCCTGTGGGAAAGCCTCGTGGGAAAGCCTCGAGGGACAGCCTCGAGGGAAAGCCACAGATCCCTTGATCCACGTGACAGGAAGCGTGACACTACTGCTGCAGCTCGGGAGGAAAGCGCACGTGCATGCCCCCACTCGAAACGAGGCCTGACTCCCCTGGGGAGACTCAGAAGTACCCCAAGATCCATGGCAACACTGGAGAGGAATCCTCAGGTTCCGGCCCCGACTCCACACAAGGACTGAGGCCCCGGCAAGGACGGGAGAGGAATCCCGAGAGGTCCCCTAGCAACTCTCATGGGGACTGGCCGTTCCTGAGGCGACCAGAGCGGGTCCCTGAGGTCCCCGTAGTAACACGAGAAGACCTGCCGCAACTCAAGAAAATCCAGGAGGTTCTCCCCTCCAGGCGAGATGAGGCCCATATCCGCTGAGGCGTCTCGAGGCTGATCACACCTCACCTCTGGAACTTCGAAAGGGTCCTTCACACCCTTGGTGCAAATCAAGAAGTTCCCCGACCTAGCCGTCTCCACTCGAGAGGAATCACGAGGGTCCCGCCCACATCCAGAGGAGCCCCGTTTCCGCCTCGTAGCTCGAGATGAGGGATCCTTTCCCTGCTTCGTCGGGAAAGAGTTCCCGGCGTTCCCGTCGCATCTCAAGAGGAGGCCCTCTCAACAGGAACGGCGAGAGGAACTCCAGGGTCGTGCCACCATTCCAAGAGTCCCCCAGATGTCTCAGTCCATTCCAGAGGAACCTCTTTTCCCTTCACCGGCTCGTCTTTCACGCCGAGGATCGACTCACACCAAGGTGGCACGTGGCACAGCCCTGTGGGAAAGCCTCGTGGGAAAGCCTCGAGGGACAGCCTCGAGGGAAAGCCACAGATCCCTTGATCCACGTGACAGGAAGCGTGACACTACTGCTGCAGCTCGGGAGGAAAGCGCACGTGCATGCCCCCACTCGAGACGAGGCCTGACTCCCCTGGGGAGACTCAGAAGCACCCCAAGATCCATGGCAACACTGGAGAGGAATCCTCAGGTTCCGGCCCCGACTCCACACAAGGACTGAGGCCCCGGCATGGATGGGAGAGGAATCCCGAGAGGTCCCCTAGCAACTCGCATGGGGACTGGCCTTTCCTGAGGCCACCAGAGCTGGTCCCTGAGGTCCCCGTCGTAACTCGAGAAGACCTGCCGCAACTCGAGAAAATCCAGGAGGTTCTCCCCTCCAGGCGAGATGAGGCCCATTTCCGCTGAGGCGTCTCGAGGCTGATCACACCTCACCTCTGGAACTTCGAAAGGGTTCTTCACACCCTTGGTGCAAATCAAGAAGTTCCCCGACCTAGCCGTCTCAACTCGAGAGGAATCACGAGGGTCCCGCCCACATCCAGAGGAGCCCCGTTTCCGCCTAGTAGCTCGAGATGAGGGATCCTTTCCCTGCTTCGTCGGGAAAGATTTCCCGGCCTTCCCGTCGCATCTCAAGAGGAGGCCCTCTCAACAGGAACGGCGAGAGGAACTCCAGGGTCGTGCCACCATTCCAAGAGTCTCCCAGATGTCTCAGTCCATTCCAGAGGAACCTCTTTTCCCTTCACCGGCTCGTCTTTCACGCCGAGGATCGACTCACACCAAGGTGGCACGTGGCACAGCCCTGTGGGAAAGCCTCGTGGGAAAGCCTCGAGGGACAGCCTCAGGGAAAGCCACCGATCCCTTGATCCACGTGACAGGAAGCGTGACACTACTGCTGCAGCTCGGGAGGAAAGCGCACGTGCATGCCCCCACTCGAGACGAGGCCTGACTCCCCTGGGGAGACTCAGAAGCACCCCAAGATCCATGGCAACACTGGAGAGGAATCCTCAGGTTCCGGCCCCGACTCCACACAAGGACTGAGGCCCCGGCATGGACGGGAGAGGAATCCCGAGAGGTCCCCTAGCAACTCGCATGGGGACTAGCCTTTCCTGAGGCCACCAGAGCGGGTCCCTGAGGTCCCCGTCGTAACTCGAGGAGATCTGCCGCAACTCGAGAAAATCCAGGAGGTTCTCCCCTCCAGGCGAGATGAGGCCCATTTCCGCTGAGGCGTCTCGAGGCTGATCACACCTCATCTCTGGAACTTCGAAAGGGTCCTTCACACCCTTGGTGCAAATCAAGAAGTTCCCCGACCTAGGCGTCTCCACTCGAGAGGAATCACGAGAGTCCCGCCCACATCCAGAGGAGCCCCGTTTCCGCCTCGTAGCTCGAGATGAGGGATCCTTTCCCTGCTTCTTCGGGAAAGAGTTCCCGGCCTTCCCGTCGCATCTCAAGAGGAGGCCCTCTCAACAGGAATGGCCAGAGGAACTCCAGGGTCGTGCCACCATTCCAAGAGTCCCCCAGACGTCTCAGTCCATTCCAGAGGAACCTCTTTTCCCTTCACCGGCTCGTCTTTCACGCCGAGGATCGACTCACACCAAGGTGGCACGTGGCACAGCCCTGTGGGAAAGCCTCGTGGGAAAGCCTCGAGGGACAGCCTTGAGGGAAAGCCACAGATCCCTTGATCCACGTGACAGGAAGCGTGACACTACTGCTGCAGCTCGGGAGGAAAGCGCACGTGCATGCCCCCACTCGAGACGAGGCCTGACTCCCCTGGGGAGACTCAGAAGCACCCCAAGATCCATGGCAACACTGGAGAGGAATCCTCAGGTTCCGGCCCCGACTCCACACAAGGACTGAGGCCCCGGCATGGATGGGAGAGGAATCCCGAGAGGTCCCCTAGCAACTCGCATGGGGACTGGCCTTTCCTGAGGCCACCAGAGCTGGTCCCTGAGGTCCCCGTCGTAACTCGAGAAGACCTGCCGCAACTCGAGAAAATCCAGGAGGTTCTCCCCTCCAGGCGAGATGAGGCCCATTTCCGCTGAGGCGTCTCGAGGCTGATCACACCTCACCTCTGGAACTTCGAAAGGGTTCTTCACACCCTTGGTGCAAATCAAGAAGTTCCCCGACCTAGCCGTCTCCACTCGAGAGGAATCACGAGGGTCCCGCCCACATCCAGAGGAGCCCCGTTTCCGCCTCGTAGCTCGAGATGAGGGATCCTTTCCCTGCTTCGTCGGGAAAGAGTTCCCGGCGTTCCCGTCGCATCTCAAGAGGAGGCCCTCTCAACAGGAACGGCGAGAGGAACTCCAGGGTCGTGCCACCATTCCAAGAGTCCCCCCAGATGTCTCAGTCCATTCCAGAGGAACCTCTTTTCCCTTCACCGGCTCGTCTTTCACGCCGAGGATCGACTCACACCAAGGTGGCACGTGGCACAGCCCTGTGGGAAAGCCTCGTGGGAAAGCCTCGAGGGACAGCCTCGAGGGAAAGCCACAGATCCCTTGATCCACGTGACAGGAAGCGTGACACTACTGCTGCAGCTCGGGAGGAAAGCCCACGTGCATGCCCCCACTCGAGACGAGGCCTGACTCCCCTGGGGAGACTCAGAAGCACCCCAAGATCCATGGCAACACAGGAGAGGAATCCTCAGGTTCCGGCCCCGACTCCACACAAGGACTGAGGCCCCGGCATGGACGGGAGAGGAATCCCGGGAGGTCCCATAGCAACTCGCATGGGGACTGGCCTTTCCTGAGGCCACCAGAGCGGGTCCCTGAGGTCCCCGTCGTAACTCGAGAAGACCTGCCGCAACTCGAGAAAATCCAGGAGCTTCTCCCCTCCGGGCGAGATGAGGCCCATTTCCGCTGAGGCGTCTCGAGGCTGATCACACCTCACTTCTGGAACTTCGAAAGGGTTCTTCACACCCTTGGTGCAAATCAAGAAGTTCCCCGACCTAGCCGTCTCCACTCGAGAGGAATCACGAGGGTCCCGCCCACATCCAGAGGAGCCCCGTTTCCGCCTCGTAGCTCGAGATGAGGGATCCTTTCCCTGCTTCGTCGGGAAAGATTTCCCGGCCTTCCCGTCGCATCTCAAGAGGAGGCCCTCTCAACAGGAACGGCGAGAGGAACTCCAGGGTCGTGCAACCATTCCAAGAGTCCCCCAGATGTCTCAGTCCATCCCAGAGGATCCTCTTTTCCCTTCACCGGCTCGTCTTTCACGCCGAGGATCGACTCACACCAAGGTGGCACGTGGCACAGCCCTGTGGGAAAGCCTCGTGGGAAAGCCTCGAGGGACAGCCTCGAGGGAAAGCCACAGATCCCTTGATCCACGTGACAGGAAGCGTGACACTACTGCTGCAGCTCGGGAGGAAAGCGCACGTGCATGCCCCCTCTCGAGATGAGGCCTGACTCCCCTGGGGAGACTCAGAAGCACCCCAAGATCCATGGCAACACTGGAGAGGAATCCTCAGGTTCCGGCCCCGACTCCACACAAGGACTGAGGCCCCGGCATGGACGGGAGAGGAATCCCGAGAGGTCCCCTAGCAACTCGCATGGGGACTGGCCTTTCCTGAGGCCACCAGAGCGGGTCCCTGTGGTCCCCGTCGTAACTCGAGAAGAGCTGCCGCAACTCGAGAAAATCCAGGAGCTTCTCCCCTCCAGGCGAGATGAGGCCCATTTCCGCTGAGGCGTCTCGAGGCTGATCACACCTCACTTCTGGAACTTCGAAAGGGTTCTTCACACCCTTGGTGCAAATCAAGAAGTTCCCCGACCTAGCCGTCTCCACTCGAGAGGAATCACGAGGGTCCCGCCCACATCCAGAGGAGCCCCGTTTCCGCCTCGTAGCTCGAGATGAGGGATCCTTTTCCCTGCTTCGTCGGGAAAGATTTCCCGGCCTTCCCGTCGCATCTCAAGAGGAGGCCCTCTCAACAGGAACGGCGAGAGGAACTCCAGGGTCGTGCAACCATTCCAAGAGTCCCCCAGATGTCTCAGTCCATCCCAGAGGAACCTCTTTTCCCTTCACCGGCTCGTATTTCACGCCGAGGATCGACTCACACCAAGGTGGCACGTGGCACAGCCCTGTGGGAAAGCCTCGTGGGAAAGCCTCGAGGGACAGCCTCGAGGGAAAGCCACAGATCCCTTGATCCACGTGACAGGAAGCGTGACACTACTGCTGCAGCTCGGGAGGAAAGCGCACGTGCATGCCCCCTCTCGAGATGAGGCCTGACTCCCCTGGGGAGACTCAGAAGCACCCCAAGATCCATGGCAACACTGGAGAGGAATCCTCAGGTTCCGGCCCCGACTCCACACAAGGACTGAGGCCCCGGCATGGACGGGAGAGGAATCCCGAGAGGTCCCCTAGCAACTCGCATGGGGACTGGCCTTTCCTGAGGCCACCAGAGCGGGTCCCTGTGGTCCCCGTCGTAACTCGAGAAGAGCTGCCGCAACTCGAGAAAATCCAGGAGGTTCTCCCCTCCAGGCGAGATGAGGCCCATTTCCGCTGAGGCGTCTCGAGGCTGATCACACCTCACCTCTGGAACTTCGAAAGGCTCCTTCACACCCTTGGTGCAAATCAAGAAGTTCCCCGACCTGGCCGTCTCCACTCGAGAGGAATCACGAGGATCCCGCCCACATCCAGAGGAGCCCCGTTTCCGCCTCGTAGCTCGAGATGAGGGATCCTTTCCCTGCTTCGTCGGGAAAGAGTTCCCGGCGTTCCCGTCGCATCTCAAGAGGAGGCCCTCTCAACAGGAACGGCGAGAGGAACTCCAGGGTCGTGCCACCATTCCAAGAGTCCCCCAGATGTCTCAGTCCATTCCAGAGGAAACTCTTTTCCCCTCACCGGCTCGTCTTTCACGCCGAGGATCGACTCACACCAAGGTGGCACGTGGCACAGCCCTGTGGGAAAGCCTCGTGGGAAAGCCTCGAGGGACAGCCTCGAGGGAAAGCCACAGATCCCTTGATCCACGTGACAGGAAGCGTGACACTACTGCTGCAGCTCGGGAGGAAAGCGCACGTGCATGCCCCCTCTCGAGATGAGGCCTGACTCCCCTGGGGAGACTCAGAAGCACCCGAAGATCCATGGCAACACTGGAGAGGAATCCTCAGGTTCCGGCCCCGACTCCACACAAGGACTGAGGCCCCGGCATGGACGGGAGAGGAATCCCGAGAGGTCCCCTAGCAACTCGCATGGGGACTGGCCTTTCCTGAGGCCACCAGAGCGGGTCCCTGTGGTCCCCGTCGTAACTCGAGAAGAGCTGCCGCAACTCGAGAAAATCCAGGAGCTTCTCCCCTCCAGGCGAGATGAGGCCCATTTCCGCTGAGGCGTCTCGAGGCTGATCACACCTCACTTCTGGAACTTCGAAAGGGTTCTTCACACCCTTGGTGCAAATCAAGAAGTTCCCCGACCTAGCCGTCTCCACTCGAGAGGAATCACGAGGGTCCCGCCCACATCCAGAGGAGCCCCGTTTCCGCCTCGTAGCTCGAGATGAGGGATCCTTTCCCTGCTTCGTCGGGAAAGATTTCCCGGCCTTCCCGTCGCATCTCAAGAGGAGGCCCTCTCAACAGGAACGGCGAGAGGAACTCCAGGGTCGTGCAACCATTCCAAGAGTCCCCCAGATGTCTCAGTCCATCCCAGAGGAACCTCTTTTCCCTTCACCGGCTCGTATTTCACGCCGAGGATCGACTCACACCAAGGTGGCACGTGGCACAGCCCTGTGGGAAAGCCTCGTGGGAAAGCCTCGAGGGACAGCCTCGAGGGAAAGCCACAGATCCCTTGATCCACGTGACAGGAAGCGTGACACTACTGCTGCAGCTCGGGAGGAAAGCGCACGTGCATGCCCCCTCTCGAGATGAGGCCTGACTCCCCTGGGGAGACTCAGAAGCACCCCAAGATCCATGGCAACACTGGAGAGGAATCCTCAGGTTCCGGCCCCGACTCCACACAAGGACTGAGGCCCCGGCATGGACGGGAGAGGAATCCCGAGAGGTCCCCTAGCAACTCGCATGGGGACTGGCCTTTCCTGAGGCCACCAGAGCGGGTCCCTGTGGTCCCCGTCGTAACTCGAGAAGAGCTGCCGCAACTCGAGAAAATCCAGGAGGTTCTCCCCTCCAGGCGAGATGAGGCCCATTTCCGCTGAGGCGTCTCGAGGCTGATCACACCTCACCTCTGGAACTTCGAAAGGCTCCTTCACACCCTTGGTGCAAATCAAGAAGTTCCCCGACCTGGCCGTCTCCACTCGAGAGGAATCACGAGGATCCCGCCCACATCCAGAGGAGCCCCGTTTCCGCCTCGTAGCTCGAGATGAGGGATCCTTTCCCTGCTTCGTCGGGAAAGAGTTCCCGGCGTTCCCGTCGCATCTCAAGAGGAGGCCCTCTCAACAGGAACGGCGAGAGGAACTCCAGGGTCGTGCCACCATTCCAAGAGTCCCCCAGATGTCTCAGTCCATTCCAGAGGAAACTCTTTTCCCCTCACCGGCTCGTCTTTCACGCCGAGGATCGACTCACACCAAGGTGGCACGTGGCACAGCCCTGTGGGAAAGCCTCGTGGGAAAGCCTCGAGGGACAGCCTCGAGGGAAAGCCACAGATCCCTTGATCCACGTGACAGGAAGCGTGACACTACTGCTGCAGCTCGGGAGGAAAGCGCACGTGCATGCCCCCACTCGAGACGAGGCCTGATTCCCCTGGGGAGACTCAGAAGCACCCCAAGATCCATGGCAACACTGGAGAGGAATCCTCAGGTTCCGGCCCCGACTCCACACAAGGACTGAGGCCCCGGCATGGACGGGAGTGGAATCCCGAGAGGTCCCCTAGCAACTCGCATGGGGACTGGCCTTTCCTGAGGCCACCAGAGCGGGTCCCTGAGGTCCCCGTCGTAACTCGAGAAGACCTGCCGCAACTCGAGGAAATCCAGGAGGTTCTCCCCTCCAGGCGAGATGAGGCCCATTTCAGCTGAGGCGTCTCGAGGCTGATCACACCTCACCTCTGGAACTTCGAAAGGCTCCTTCACACCCTTGGTGCAAATCAAGAAGTTCCCCGACATAGCCGTCTCCACTCGAGAGGAATCACGAGGGTCCCGCCCACATCCAGAGGAGCCCCGATTCCGCCTCGTAGCTCGAGAAGAGGAATCCTTTCCCTGCTTCGTCGGGAAAGAGTTCCCTGCGTTCCCGTCGCATCTCAAGAGGAGGCCCTCTCAACAGGAACGGCGAGAGGAACTCCAGGGTCGTGCCACCATTCCAAGAGTCCCCCAGATGTCTCAGTCCATTCCAGAGGAACCTCTTTTCCCTTCACCGGCTCGTCTTTCACGCCGAGGATCGACTCACACCAAGGTGGCACGTGGCACAGCCCTGTGGGAAAGCCTCGTGGGAGAGCCTCGAGGGACAGCCTCCAGGGAAAGCCACAGATCCCTTGATCCACGTGACAGGAAGCGTGACACTACTGCTGCAGCTCGGGAGGAAAGCGCACGTGCATGCCCCCACTCGAGACGAGGCCTGACTCCCCTGGGGAGACTCAGAAGCACCCCAAGATCCATGGCAACACTGGAGAGGAATCCTCAGGTTCCGGCCCCGACTACACGCAAGGACTGAGGACCCGGCATGGACGGCAGAGGAATCCCAAGAGGTCCCCTAGCAACTCGCATGGGGACTGGCCTTTCCTGAGGCCACCAGAGCGGGTCCCTGAGGTCCCCGTCGTAACTCGAGAAGACCTGCCGCAACTCAAGAAAATCCAGGAGGTTCTCCCCTCCAAGCGAGATGAGGCCCATTTCCGCTGAGGCGTCTCGAGGCTGATCACACCTCACCTCTGGAACTTCGAAAGGGTCCTTCACACCCTTGGTGCAAATCAAGAAGTTCCCCGACATACCCGTCTCCACTCGAGAGGAATCACGAGGGTCCCGCCCACATCCAGAGGAGCCCCGTTTCCGCCTCGTAGCTCGAGATGAGGGATCCTTTCCCTGCTTCGTCGGGAAAGAGTTCCCGGCCTTCCCGTCGCATCTCAAGAGGAGGCCCTCTAAACAGGAACGGCCAGAGGAACTCCAGGGTCGTGCAACCATTCCAAGAGTCCCCCAGATGTCTCAGTCCATTCCAGAGGAACCTCTTTTCCCTTCACCGGCTCGTCTTTCACGCCGAGGATCGACTCACACCAAGGTGGCACGTGGCACAGCCCTGTGGGAAAGCCTCGTGGGAAAGCCTCGAGGGACAGCCTCCAGGGAAAGCCACAGATCCCTTGATCCACGTGACAGGAAGCGTGACACTACTGCTGCAGCTCGGGAGGAAAGCGCACGTGCATGCCCCCACTCGAGACGAGGCCTGACTCCCCTGGGGAGACTCAGAAGCACCCCAAGATCCATGGCAACACTGGAGAGGAATCCTCAGGTTCCGGCCCCGACTCCACACAAGGACTGAGGCCCCGGCATGGATGGGAGAGGAATCCCGAGAGGTCCCCTAGCAACTCGCATGGAGACTGGCCTTTCCTGAGGCCACCAGAGCGGGTCCCTGAGGTCCCCGTCGTAACTCGAGAAGATCTGCCGCAACTCGAGAAAATCCAGGAGGTTCTCCCCTCCAGGCGAGATGAGGCCCATTTCCGCTGAGGCGTCTCGAGGCTGATCACACCTCACCTCTGGAACTTCGAAAGGCTCCTTCACACCCTTGGTGCAAATCAAGAAGTTCCCCGACATACCCGTCTCCACTCGAGAGGAAACACGAGAGTCCCGCCCACATCCAGAGGAGCCCCGTTTCCGCCTCGTAGCTCGAGATGAGGGATCCTTTCCCTGCTTCGTCGGGAAAGAGTTCCCGGCGTTCCCGTCGCATCTCAAGAGGAGGCCCTCTCAACAGGAACGGCGAGAGGAACTCCAGGGTCGTGCCACCATTCCAAGAGTCCCCCAGATGTCTCAGTCCATTCCAGAGGAACCTCTTTTCCCCTCACCGGCTCGTCTTTCACGCCGAGGATCGACTCACACCAAGGTGGCACGTGGCACAGCCCTGTGGGAAAGCCTCGTGGGAAAGCCTCGAGGGACAGCCTCGAGGGAAAGCCACAGATCCCTTGATCCACGTGACAGGAAGCGTGACACTACTGCTGCAGCTCGGGAGGAAAGCGCACGTGCATGCCCCCACTCGAGACGAGGCCTGACTCCCCTGGGAGACTCAGAAGCACCCCAAGATCCATGGCAACACTGGAGAGGAATCCTCAGGTTCCGGCCCCGACTCCACACAAGGACTGAGGCCCCGGCATGGACGGGAGAGGAATCCCGAGAGGTCCCCTAGCAACTCGCATGGGGACTGCCCTTTCCTGAGGCCACCAGAGCGGGTCCCTGAGGTCCCCGTCGTAACTCGAGAAGACCTGCCGCAACTCGAGAAAATCCAGGAGGTTCTCCCCTCCAAGCGAGATGAGGCCCATTTCCGCTGAGGCGTCTCGAGGCTGATCACACCTCACCTCTGGAACTTCGAAAGGGTCCTTCACACCCTTGGTGCAAATCAAGAAGTTCCCCGACATACCCGTCTCCACTCGAGAGGAATCACGAGGGTCCCGCCCACATCCAGAGGAGCCCCGTTTCCGCCTCGTAGCTCGAGATGAGGGATCCTTTCCCTGCTTCGTCGGGAAAGAGTTCCCGGCCTTCCCGTCGCATCTCAAGAGGAGGCCCTCTCAACAGGAACGGCCAGAGGAACTCCAGGGTCGTGCAACCATTCCAAGAGTCCCCCAGATGTCTCAGTCCATTCCAGAGGAACCTCTTTTCCCTTCACCGGCTCGTCTTTCACGCCGAGGATCGAGTCACACCAAGGTGGCACGTGGCACAGCCCTGTGGGAAAGCCTCGTGGGAAAGCCTCGAGGGACAGCCTTGAGGGAAAGCCACAGATCCCTTGATCCACGTGACAGGAAGCGTGACACTACTGCTGCAGCTCGGGAGGAAAGCGCACGTGCATGCCCCCACTCGAGACGAGGCCTGACTCCCCTGGGGAGACTCAGAAGCACCCCAAGATCCATGGCAACACTGGAGAGGAATCCTCAGGTTCCGGCCCCGACTCCACACAAGGACTGAGGCCCCGGCATGGACGGGAGAGGAATCCCGAGAGGTCCCCTAGCAACTCGCATGGGGACTGGCCTTTCCTGAGGCCACCAGAGCGGGTCCCTGAGGTCCCCGTCGTAACTCGAGAAGACCTGCCGCAACTCGAGAAAATCCAGGAGGTTCTCCCCTCCAGGCGTGATGAGGCCCATTTCTGCTGAGGCGTCTCCAGGCTGATCACACCTCACCTCTGGAACTTCGAAAGGGTCCTTCACACCCTTGGTGCAAATCAAGAAGTTCCCCGACATACCCGTCTCCACTCGAGAGGAATCACGAGGGTCCCGCCCACATCCAGAGGACCCTCGTTTCCGCCTCGTAGCTCGAGATGAGGGATCCTTTCCCTGCTTCGTCGGGAAAGTATTCCCAGCGTTCCCGTCGCATCTCAAGAGGAGGCCCTCTCAACAGGAACGGCGAGAGGAACTCCAGGGTCGTGCCACCATTCCAAGAGTCCCCCAGATGTCTCAGTCCATTCCAGAGGAACCTCTTTTCCCTTCACCGGCTCGTCTTTCACGCCGAGGATCGACTCACACCAAGGTGGCACGTGGCACAGCCCTGTGGGAAAGCCTCGTGGGAAAGCCTCGAGGGACAGCCTCGAGGGAAAGCCACAGATCCCTTGATCCACGTGACAGGAAGCGTGACACTACTGCTGCAGCTCGGGAGGAAAGCGCACGTGCATGACCCCACTTGAGACGAGGCCTGACTCCCCTGGGGAGACTCAGAAGCACCCCAAGATCCATGGCAACACTGGAGAGGAATCCTCAGGTTCCGGCCCCGACTCCACACAAGGACTGAGGCCCCGGCATGGACGGGAGAGGAATCCCGAGAGGTCCCCTAGCAACTCGCATGGGGACTGGCCTTTTCTGAGGCCACCAGAGCGGGTCCCTGAGGTCCCCGTCATAACTCGAGAAGACCTGCCGCAACTCGAGAAAATCCAGGAGGTTCTCCCCTCCAGGCGAGATGAGGCCCATTTCCGCTGAGGCTTCTCGAGGCTGATCACACCTCACCTCTGGAACTTCGAAAGGGTCCTTCACACCCTTGGTGCAAATCAAGAAGTTCCCCGACATAGCCGTCTCCACTCGAGAGGAATCACGACACTCCCGCCCACATCCAGAGGAGCCCCGTTTCCGCCTCGTAGCTCGAGATGAGGGATCCTTTCCCTGCTTCGTCGGGAAAGAGTTCCCGGCGTTCCCGTCGCATCTCAAGAGGAGGCCCTCTCAACAGGAACGGCGAGAGGAACTCCAGGGTCGTGCCACCATTCCAAGAGTCCCCCAGATGTCTCAGTCCATTCCAGAGGAACCTCTTTTCCCTTCACCGGCTCGTCTTTCACGCCGAGGATCGACTCACACCAAGGTGGCACGTGGCACAGCCCTGTGGGAAAGCCTCGTGGGAAAGCCTCGAGGGACAGCCTCGAGGGAAAGCCACAGATCCCTTGATCCACGTGACAGGAAGCGTGACACTACTGCTGCAGCTCGGGAGGAAAGCGCACGTGCATGCCCCCACTCGAGACGAGGCCTGACTCCCCTGGGGAGACTCAGAAGCACCCCAAGATCCATGGCAACACTGGAGAGGAATCCTAGGTTCCGGCCCCGACTCCACACAAGGACTGAGGCCCCGGCATGGACGGGAGAGGAATCCCGAGAGGTCCCCTAGCAACTCGCATGGGGACTGGCCTTTCCTGAGGCCACCAGAGCGGGTCCCTGAGGTCCCCGTCGTAACTCGAGAAGACCTGCCGCAACTCAAGAAAATCCAGGAGGTTCTCCCCTCCAAGCGAGATGAGGCCCATTTCCGCTGAGGCGTCTCGAGGCTGATCACACCTCACCTCTGGAACTTCGAAAGGGTCCTTCACACCCTTGGTGCAAATCAAGAAGTTCCCCGACATACCCGTCTCCACTCGAGAGGAATCACGAGGGTCCCGCCCACATCCAGAGGAGCCCCGTTTCCGCCTCGTAGCTCGAGATGAGGGATCCTTTCCCTGCTTCGTCGGGAAAGAGTTCCCGGCCTTCCCGTCGCATCTCAAGAGGAGGCCCTCTAAACAGGAACGGCCAGAGGAACTCCAGGGTCGTGCAACCATTCCAAGAGTCCCCCAGATGTCTCAGTCCATTCCAGAGGAACCTCTTTTCCCTTCACCGGCTCGTCTTTCACGCCGAGGATCGACTCACACCAAGGTGGCACGTGGCACAGCCCTGTGGGAAAGCCTCGTGGGAAAGCCTCGAGGGACAGCCTCCAGGGAAAGCCACAGATCCCTTGATCCACGTGACAGGAAGCGTGACACTACTGCTGCAGCTCGGGAGGAAAGCGCACGTGCATGCCCCCACTCGAGACGAGGCCTGACTCCCCTGGGGAGACTCAGAAGCACCCCAAGATCCATGGCAACACTGGAGAGGAATCCTCAGGTTCCGGCCCCGACTCCACACAAGGACTGAGGCCCCGGCATGGATGGGAGAGGAATCCCGAGAGGTCCCCTAGCAACTCGCATGGAGACTGGCCTTTCCTGAGGCCACCAGAGCGGGTCCCTGAGGTCCCCGTCGTAACTCGAGAAGATCTGCCGCAACTCGAGAAAATCCAGGAGGTTCTCCCCTCCAGGCGAGATGAGGCCCATTTCCGCTGAGGCGTCTCGAGGCTGATCACACCTCACCTCTGGAACTTCGAAAGGCTCCTTCACACCCTTGGTGCAAATCAAGAAGTTCCCCGACATACCCGTCTCCACTCGAGAGGAAACACGAGAGTCCCGCCCACATCCAGAGGAGCCCCGTTTCCGCCTCGTAGCTCGAGATGAGGGATCCTTTCCCTGCTTCGTCGGGAAAGAGTTCCCGGCGTTCCCGTCGCATCTCAAGAGGAGGCCCTCTCAACAGGAACGGCGAGAGGAACTCCAGGGTCGTGCCACCATTCCAAGAGTCCCCCAGATGTCTCAGTCCATTCCAGAGGAACCTCTTTTCCCCTCACCGGCTCGTCTTTCACGCCGAGGATCGACTCACACCAAGGTGGCACGTGGCACAGCCCTGTGGGAAAGCCTCGTGGGAAAGCCTCGAGGGACAGCCTCGAGGGAAAGCCACAGATCCCTTGATCCACGTGACAGGAAGCGTGACACTACTGCTGCAGCTCGGGAGGAAAGCGCACGTGCATGCCCCCACTCGAGACGAGGCCTGACTCCCCTGGGAGACTCAGAAGCACCCCAAGATCCATGGCAACACTGGAGAGGAATCCTCAGGTTCCGGCCCCGACTCCACACAAGGACTGAGGCCCCGGCATGGACGGGAGAGGAATCCCGAGAGGTCCCCTAGCAACTCGCATGGGGACTGCCCTTTCCTGAGGCCACCAGAGCGGGTCCCTGAGGTCCCCGTCGTAACTCGAGAAGACCTGCCGCAACTCGAGAAAATCCAGGAGGTTCTCCCCTCCAAGCGAGATGAGGCCCATTTCCGCTGAGGCGTCTCGAGGCTGATCACACCTCACCTCTGGAACTTCGAAAGGGTCCTTCACACCCTTGGTGCAAATCAAGAAGTTCCCCGACATACCCGTCTCCACTCGAGAGGAATCACGAGGGTCCCGCCCACATCCAGAGGAGCCCCGTTTCCGCCTCGTAGCTCGAGATGAGGGATCCTTTCCCTGCTTCGTCGGGAAAGAGTTCCCGGCCTTCCCGTCGCATCTCAAGAGGAGGCCCTCTCAACAGGAACGGCCAGAGGAACTCCAGGGTCGTGCAACCATTCCAAGAGTCCCCCAGATGTCTCAGTCCATTCCAGAGGAACCTCTTTTCCCTTCACCGGCTCGTCTTTCACGCCGAGGATCGAGTCACACCAAGGTGGCACGTGGCACAGCCCTGTGGGAAAGCCTCGTGGGAAAGCCTCGAGGGACAGCCTTGAGGGAAAGCCACAGATCCCTTGATCCACGTGACAGGAAGCGTGACACTACTGCTGCAGCTCGGGAGGAAAGCGCACGTGCATGCCCCCACTCGAGACGAGGCCTGACTCCCCTGGGGAGACTCAGAAGCACCCCAAGATCCATGGCAACACTGGAGAGGAATCCTCAGGTTCCGGCCCCGACTCCACACAAGGACTGAGGCCCCGGCATGGACGGGAGAGGAATCCCGAGAGGTCCCCTAGCAACTCGCATGGGGACTGGCCTTTCCTGAGGCCACCAGAGCGGGTCCCTGAGGTCCCCGTCGTAACTCGAGAAGACCTGCCGCAACTCGAGAAAATCCAGGAGGTTCTCCCCTCCAGGCGTGATGAGGCCCATTTCCGCTGAGGCGTCTCCAGGCTGATCACACCTCACCTCTGGAACTTCGAAAGGGTCCTTCACACCCTTGGTGCAAATCAAGAAGTTCCCCGACATACCCGTCTCCACTCGAGAGGAATCACGAGGGTCCCGCCCACATCCAGAGGACCCTCGTTTCCGCCTCGTAGCTCGAGATGAGGGATCCTTTCCCTGCTTCGTCGGGAAAGTATTCCCAGCGTTCCCGTCGCATCTCAAGAGGAGGCCCTCTCAACAGGAACGGCGAGAGGAACTCCAGGGTCGTGCCACCATTCCAAGAGTCCCCCAGATGTCTCAGTCCATTCCAGAGGAACCTCTTTTCCCTTCACCGGCTCGTCTTTCACGCCGAGGATCGACTCACACCAAGGTGGCACGTGGCACAGCCCTGTGGGAAAGCCTCGTGGGAAAGCCTCGAGGGACAGCCTCGAGGGAAAGCCACAGATCCCTTGATCCACGTGACAGGAAGCGTGACACTACTGCTGCAGCTCGGGAGGAAAGCGCACGTGCATGCCCCCACTCGAGACGAGGCCTGACTCCCCTGGGGAGACTCAGAAGCACCCCAAGATCCATGGCAACACTGGAGAGGAATCCTCAGGTTCCGGCCCCGACTACACGCAAGGACTGAGGACCCGGCATGGACGGGAGAGGAATCCCGAGAGGTCCCCTAGCAACTCGCATGGGGACTGGCCTTTCCTGAGGCCACCAGAGCGGGTCCCTGAGGTCCCCGTCGTAACTCGAGAAGACCTGCCGCAACTCGAGAAAATCCAGGAGGTTCTCCCCTCCAGGCGGGATGAGGCCCATTTCCGCTGAGGCGTCTCGAGGCTGATCACACCTCACCTCTGGAACTTCGAAAGGGTTCTTCACACCCTTGGTGCAAATCAAGAAGTTCCCCGACCTAGCCGTCTCCACTCGAGAGGAATCACGAGGGTCCCGCCCACATCCAGAGGAGCCCCGTTTCCGCCTCGTAGCTCGAGATGAGGGATCCTTTCCCTGCTTCGTCGGGAAAGATTTCCCGGCCTTCCCGTCGCATCTCAAGAGGAGGCCCTCTCAACAGGAACGGCGAGAGGAACTCCAGGGTCGTGCAACCATTCCAAGAGTCCCCCAGATGTCTCAGTCCATCCCAGAGGAACCTCTTTTCCCTTCACCGGCTCGTCTTTCACGCCGAGGATCGACTCACACCAAGGTGGCACGTGGCACAGCCCTGTGGGAAAGCCTCGTGGGAAAGCCTCGAGGGACAGCCTCGAGGGAAAGCCACAGATCCCTTGATCCACGTGACAGGAAGCGTGACACTACTGCTGCAGCTCGGGAGGAAAGCGCACGTGCATGCCCCCACTCGAGACGAGGCCTGACTCCCCTGGGGAGACTCAGAAGCACCCCAAGATCCATGGCAACACTGGAGAGGAATCCTCAGGTTCCGGCCCCGACTCCACACAAGGACTGAGGCCCCGGCATGGACGGGAGAGGAATCCCGAGAGGTCCCCTAGCAACTCGCATGGGGACTGGCCTTTCCTGAGGCCACCAGAGCGGGTCCCTGAGGTCCCCGTCGTAACTCGAGAAGACCTGCCGCAACTCGAGAAAATCCAGGAGGTTCTCCCCTCCAGGCGTGATGAGGCCCATTTCCGCTGAGGCGTCTCCAGGCTGATCACACCTCACCTCTGGAACTTCGAAAGGGTCCTTCACACCCTTGGTGCAAATCAAGAAGTTCCCCGTCCTAGCCGTCTCCACTCGAGAGGAATCACGAGACTCCCGCCCACATCCAGAGGAGCCCCGTTTCCGCCTCGTAGCTCGAGATGAGGGATCCTTTCCCTGCTTCGTCGGGAAAGAGTTCCCGGCGTTCCCGTCGCATCTCAAGAGGAGGCCCTCTCAACAGGAACGGCGAGAGGAACTCCAGGGTCGTGCCACCATTCCAAGAGTCCCCCAGATGTCTCAGTCCATTCCAGAGGAACCTCTTTTCCCTTCACCGGCTCGTCTTTCACGCCGAGGATCGACTCACACCAAGGTGGCACGTGGCACAGCCCTGTGGGAAAGCCTCGTGGGAAAGCCTCGAGGGACAGCCTCGAGGGAAAGCCACAGATCCCTTGATCCACGTGACAGGAAGCGTGACACTACTGCTGCAGCTCGGGAGGAAAGCGCACGTGCATGACCCCACTTGAGACGAGGCCTGACTCCCCTGGGGAGACTCAGAAGCACCCCAAGATCCATGGCAACACTGGAGAGGAATCCTCAGGTTCCGGCCCCGACTCCACACAAGGACTGAGGCCCCGGCATGGACGGGAGAGGAATCCCGAGAGGTCCCCTAGCAACTCGCATGGGGACTGGCCTTTTCTGAGGCCACCAGAGCGGGTCCCTGAGGTCCCCGTCATAACTCGAGAAGACCTGCCGCAACTCGAGAAAATCCAGGAGGTTCTCCCCTCCAGGCGAGATGAGGCCCATTTCCGCTGAGGCGTCTCGAGGCTGATCACACCTCACCTCTGGAACTTCGAAAGGGTCCTTCACACCCTTGGTGCAAATCAAGAAGTTCCCCGACCTAGCCGTCTCCACTCGAGAGGAATCACGAGACTCCCGCCCACATCCAGAGGAGCCCCGTTTCCGCCTCGTAGCTCGAGATGAGGGATCCTTTCCCTGCTTCGTCGGGAAAGAGTTCCCGGCGTTCCCGTCGCATCTCAAGAGGAGGCCCTCTCAACAGGAACGGCGAGAGGAACTCCAGGGTCGTGCCACCATTCCAAGAGTCCCCCAGATGTCTCAGTCCATTCCAGAGGAACCTCTTTTCCCTTCACCGGCTCGTCTTTCACGCCGAGGATCGACTCACACCAAGGTGGCACGTGGCACAGCCCTGTGGGAAAGCCTCGTGGGAAAGCCTCGAGGGACAGCCTCGAGGGAAAGCCACAGATCCCTTGATCCACGTGACAGGAAGCGTGACACTACTGCTGCAGCTCGGGAGGAAAGCGCACGTGCATGCCCCCACTCGAGACGAGGCCTGACTCCCCTGGGGAGACTCAGAAGCACCCCAAGATCCATGGCAACACTGGAGAGGAATCCTCAGGTTCCGGCCCCGACTCCACACAAGGACAGAGGCCCCGGCATGGACGGGAGAGGAATCCCGAGAGGTCCCCTAGCAACTCGCATGGGGACTGGCCTTTCCTGAGGCCACCAGAGCGGGTCCCTGAGGTCCCCGTCGTAACTCGAGAAGACCTGCCGCAACTCGAGAAAATCCAGGAGGTTCTCCCCTCCAGGCGAGATGAGGCCCATTTCCGCTGAGGCGTCTCGAGGCTGATCACACCTCACCTCTGGAACTTCGAAAGGGTCCTTCACACCCTTGGTGCAAATCAAGAAGTTCCCCGACCTAGCCGTCTCCACTCGAGCGGAATCACGAGGGTCCCGCCCACATCCAGAGGAGCCCCGTTTCCGCCTCGTAGCTCGAGATGAGGGATCCTTTCCCTACTTCGTCGGGAAAGAGTTCCCGGCGTTCCCGTCACATCTCAAGAGGAGGCCCTCTCAACAGGAACGGCGAGAGGAACTCCAGGGTCGTGCCACCATTCCAAGAGTCCCCCAGATGTCTCAGTCCATTCCAGAGGAACCTCTTTTCCCTTCACCGGCTCGTCTTTCACGCCGAGGATCGACTCACACCAAGGTGGCACGTGGCACAGCCCTGTGGGAAAGCCTCGTGGGAAAGCCTCGAGGGACAGCCTCGAGGGAAAGCCACAGATCCCTTGATCCACGTGACAGGAAGCGTGACACGACTGCTGCAGCTCGGGAGGAAAGCGCACGTGCATGCCCCCACACGAGACGAGGCCTGACTCCCCTGGGGAGACTCAGAAGCACCCCAAGATCCATGGCAACACTGGAGAGGAATCCTCAGGTTCCGGCCCCGACTCCACACAAGGACTGAGGCCCCGGCATGGACGGGAGAGGAATCCCGAGAGGTCCCCTAGCAACTCGCATGGGGACTGGCCTTTCCTGAGGCCACCAGAGCGGGTCCCTGAGGTCCCCGTCGTAACTCGAGAAGACCTGCCACAACTCGAGAAAATCCAGGAGGTTCTCTCCTCCAGGCGAGATGAGGCCCATTTCCGCTGAGGCGTCTCCAGGCTGATCACACCTCCCCTCTGGAACTTCGAAAGGGTCCTTCACACCCTTGGTGCAAATCAAGAAGTTCCCCGACCTAGCCGTCTCCACTCGAGAGGAATCACGAGGGTCCCGCCAACATCCAGAGGAGCCCCGTTTCCGCCTCGTAGCTCGAGATGAGGGATCCTTTCCCTGCTTCGTCGGGAAAGAGTTCCAGGCGTTCCCGTCGCATCTCAAGAGGAGGCCCTCTCAACAGGAACGGCGAGAGGATCTCCAGGGTCGTGCCACCATTCCAAGAGTCCCCCAGATGTCTCAGTCCATTCCAGAGGAACCTCTTTTCCCTTCACCGGCTCATCTTTCACGCCGAGGATCGACTCACACCAAGGTGGCACGTGGCACAGCCCTGTGGGAAAGCCTCGTGGGAAAGCCTCGAGGGACAGCCTCGAGGGAAAGCCACAGATCCCTTGATCCACGTGACAGGAAGCGTGACACTACTGCTGCAGCTCGGGAGGAAAGCGCACGTGCATGCCCCCACTCGAGACGAGGCCTGACTCCCCTGGGGAGACTCAGAAGCACCCCAAGATCCATGGCAACACTGGAGAGGAATCCTCAGGTTCCGGCCCCGACTCCACACAAGGACTGAGGCCCCGGCATGGACGGGAGAGGAATCCCGAGAGGTCCCCTAGCAACTCGCATGGGGACTGGCCTTTCCTGAGGCCACCAGAGCGGGTCCCTGAGGTCCCCGTCGTAACTCGAGAAGACCTGCCGCAACTCGAGAAAATCCAGGAGCTTCTCCCCTCCAGGCGAGATGAGGCCCATATCCGCTGAGTCGTCTCGAGGCTGATCACACCTCACCTCTGGAACTTCGAAAGGGTCCTTCACACCCTTGGTGCAAATCAAGAAGTTCCCCGACATACCCGTCTCCACTCGAGAGGAATCACGACACTCCCGCCCACATCCAGAGGAGCCCCGTTTCCGCCTCGTAGCTCGAGATGAGGGATCCTTTCCCTGCTTCGTCGGGGAAAGAGTTCCCGGCGTTCCCGTCGCATCTCAAGAGGAGGCCCTCTCAACAGGAACGGCGAGAGGAACTCCAGGGTCGTGCCACCATTCCAAGAGTCCCCCAGATGTCTCAGTCCATTCCAGAGGAACCTCTTTTCCCTTCACCGGCTCGTCGAGGATCGACTCACAGCAAGGTGGCACGTGGCACAGCCCTGTGGGAAAGCCTCGTGGGAAAGCCTCTAGGGACAGCCTCGAGGGAAATCCACAGATCCCTTGATCCACGTGACAGGAAGCGTGACACTACTGCTGCAGCTCGGGAGGAAAGCGCACGTGCATGCCCCCACTCGAGACGAGGCCTGACTCCCCTGGGGAGACTCAGAAGCACCCCAAGATCCATGGCAACACTGGAGAGGAATCCTCAGGTTCCGGCCCCGACTCCACACAAGGACTGAGGACCCGGCATGGACGGGAGAGGAATCCAGAGAGGTCCCCTAGCAACTCGCATGGGGATTGGCCTTTCCTGAGGCCACCAGAGCGGGTCCCTGAGGTCCCCGTCGTAACTCGAGAAGACCTGCCGCAACTCAAGAAAATCCAGGAGGTTCTCCCCTCCAGGCGAGATGAGGCCCATATCCGTTGAGGCGTCTCGAGGCTGATCACACCTCACCTCTGGAACTTCGAAAGGGTCCTTCACACCCTTGGTGCAAATCAAGAAGTTCCCCGACCTAGCCGTCTCCACTCGAGAGGAATCACGAGGGTCCCGCCCACATCCAGAGGAGCCCCGTTTCCGCCTCGTAGCTCGAGATGAGGGATCCTTTCCCTGCTTCGTCGGGAAAGAGTTCCCGGCCTTCCCGTCGCATCTCAAGAGGAGGCCCTCTCAACAGGAACGGCGAGAGGAACTCCAGGGTCGTGCCACCATTCCAAGAGTCCCCCAGATGTCTCAGTCCATTCCAGAGGAACCTCTTTTCCCTTCACCGGCTCGTCTTTCACGCCGAGGATCGACTCACACCAAGGTGGCCCGTGGCACAGCCCTGTGGGAAAGCCTCGTGGGAAAGCCTCGAGGGACAGCCTCGAGGGAAAGCCACAGATCCCTTGATCCACGTGACAGGAAGCGTGACACTACTGCTGCAGCTCGGCAGGAAAGCGCACGTGCATGCCCCCACTTGAGACGAGGCCTGACTCCCCTGGGGAGACTCAGAAGCACCCCAAGATCCATGGCAACACTGGAGAGGAATCCTCAGGTTCCGGCCCCGACTCCACACAAGGACTGAGGCCCCGGCATGGACGGGAGAGGAATCCCGAGAGGTCCCCTAGCAACTCGCATGGGGACTGGCCTTTCCTGAGGCCACCAGAGCGGGTCCCTGAGGTCCCCGTCGTAACTCGAGAAGACCTGCCACAACTCGAGAAAATCCAGGAGGTTCTCTCCTCCAGGCGAGATGAGGCCCATTTCCGCTGAGGCGTCTCGAGGCTGATCACACCTCCCCTCTGGAACTTCGAAAGGGTCCTTCACACCCTTGGTGCAAATAAAGAAGTTCCCCGACCTAGCCGTCTCCACTCGAGAGGAATCACGAGGGTCCCGCCCACATCCAGAGGAGCCCCGTTTCCGCCTCGTAGCTCGAGATGAGGGATCCTTTCCCTGCTTCGTCGGGAAAGAGTTCCCGGCGTTCCCGTCGCATCTCAAGAGGAGGCCCTCTCAACAGGAACGGCGAGAGGAACTCCAGGGTCGTGCCACCATTCCAAGAGTCCCCCAGATGTCTCAGTCCATTCCAGAGGAACCTCTTTTCCCTTCACCGGCTCGTCTTTCACGCCAAGGATCGACTCACACCAAGGTGGCACGTGGCACAGCCCTGTGGGAAAGCCTCGTGGGAAAGCCTCGAGGGACAGCCTCGAGGGAAAGCCACAGATCCCTTGATCCACGTGACAGGAAGCGTGACACTACTGCTGCAGCTCGGGAGGAAAGCGCACGTGCATGCCCCCACTCGAGACGAGGCCTGACTCCCCTGGGGAGACTCAGAAGCACCCCAAGATCCATGGCAACACTGGAGAGGAATCCTCAGGTTCCGGCCCCGACTCCACAGAAGGACTGAGGCCCCGGCATGGACGGGAGAGGAATCCCGAGAGGTCCCCTAGCAACTCGCATGGGGACTGGCCTTTCCTGAGGCCACCAGAGCGGGTCCCTGAGGTCCCCGTCGTAACTCGAGAAGACCTGCCACAACTCGAGAAAATCCAGGAGGTTCTCTCCTCCAGGCGAGATGAGGCCCATTTCCGCTGAGGCGTCTCGAGGCTGATCACACCTCCCCTCTGGAACTTCGAAAGGGTCCTTCACACCCTTGGTGCAAATCAAGAAGTTCCCCGACCTAGCCGTCTCCACTCGAGAGGAATCACGAGGGTCCCGCCCACATCCAGAGGAGCCCCGTTTCCGCCTCGTAGCTCGAGATGAGGGATCCTTTCCCTGCTTCGTCGGGAAAGAGTTCCAGGCGTTCCCGTCGCATCTCAAGAGGAGGCCCTCTCAACAGGAACGGCGAGAGGATCTCCAGGGTCGTGCCACCATTCCAAGAGTCCCCCAGATGTCTCAGTCCATTCCAGAGGAACCTCTTTTCCCTTCACCGGCTCATCTTTCACGCCGAGGATCGACTCACACCAAGGTGGTACGTGGCACAGCCCTGTGGGAAAGCCTCGTGGGAAAGCCTCGAGGGACAGCCTCGAGGGAAAGCCACAGATCCCTTGATCCACGTGACAGGAAGCGTGACACTACTGCTGCAGCTCGGGAGGAAAGCGCACGTGCATGCCCCCACTCGAGACGAGGCCTGACTCCCCTGGGGAGACTCAGAAGCACCCCAAGATCCATGGCAACACTGGAGAGGAATCCTCAGGTTCCGGCCCCGACTCCACACAAGGACTGAGGCCCCGGCATGGACGGGAGAGGAATCCCGAGAGGTCCCCTAGCAACTCGCATGGGGACTGGCCTTTCCTGAGGCCACCAGAGCGGGTCCCTGAGGTCCCCGTCGTAACTCGAGAAGACCTGCCGCAACTCGAGAAAATCCAGGAGGTTCTCCCCTCCAGGCGAGATGAGGCCCATTTCCGCTGAGGCGTCTCGAGACTGATCACACCTCACCTCTGGAATTTCGAAAGGGTCCTTCACACCCTTGGTGCAAATCAAGAAGTTCCCCGACATAGCCGTCTCCACTCGAGAGGAATCACGAGGGTCCCGCCCACATCCAGAGGAGCCCCGTTTCCGCCTCGTAGCTCGAGATGAGGGATCCTTTCCCTGCTTCGTCGGGAAAGAGTTCCCGGCGTTCCCGTCGCATCTCAAGAGGAGGCCCTCTCAACAGGAACGGCGAGAGGAACTCCAGGGTCGTGCCACCATTCCAAGAGTCCCCCAGATGTCTCAGTCCATTCCAGAGGAACCTCTTTTCCCTTCACCGGCTCGTCTGTCACGCCGAGGATCGACTCACACCAAGGTGGCCCGTGGCACAGCCCTGTGGGAAAGCCTCGTGGGAAAGCCTCGAGGGACAGCCTCGAGGGAAAGCCACAGATCCCTTGATCCACGTGACAGGAAGCGTGACACTACTGCTGCAGCTCGGCAGGAAAGCGCACGTGCATGCCCCCACTCGAGACGAGGCCTGACTCCCCTGGGGAGACTCAGAAGCACCCCAAGATCCATGGCAACACTGGAGAGGAATCCTCAGGTTCCGGCCCCGACTCCACACAAGGACTGAGGCCCCGGCATGGACGGGAGAGGAATCCCGAGAGGTCCCCTAGCAACTCGCATGGGGACTGGCCTTTCCTGAGGCCACCAGAGCGGGTCCCTGAGGTCCCCGTCGTAACTAGAGAAGACCTGCCGCAACTCGAGAAAATCCAGGAGCTTCTCCCCTCCAGGCGAGATGAGGCCCATATCCGCTGAGTCGTCTCGAGGCTGATCACACCTCACCTCTGGAACTTCGAAAGGGTCCTTCACACCCTTGGTGCAAATCAAGAAGTTCCCCGACATACCCGTCTCCACTCGAGAGGAATCACGAGGGTCCCGCCCACATCCAGAGGAGCCCCGTTTCCGCCTCGTAGCTCGAGATGAGGGATCCTTTCCCTGCTTCGTCGGGAAAGAGTTCCCGGCGTTCCCGTCGCATCTCAAGAGGAGGCCCTCTCAACAGGAACGGCGAGAGGAACTCCAGGGTCGTGCCACCATTCCAAGAGTCCCCCAGATGTCTCAGTCCATTCCAGAGGAACCTCTTTTCCCTTCACCGGCTCGTCGAGGATCGACTCACAGCAAGGTGGCACGTGGCACAGCCCTGTGGGAAAGCCTCGTGGGAAAGCCTCTAGGGACAGCCTCGAGGGAAATCCACAGATCCCTTGATCCACGTGACAGGAAGCGTGACACTACTGCTGCAGCTCGGGAGGAAAGCGCACGTGCATGCCCCCACTCGAGACGAGGCCTGACTCCCCTGGGGAGACTCAGAAGCACCCCAAGATCCATGGCAACACTGGAGAGGAATCCTCAGGTTCCGGCCCCGACTCCACACAAGGACTGAGGACCCGGCATGGACGGGAGAGGAATCCAGAGAGGTCCCCTAGCAACTCGCATGGGGATTGGCCTTTCCTGAGGCCACCAGAGCGGGTCCCTGAGGTCCCCGTCGTAACTCGAGAAGACCTGCCGCAACTCAAGAAAATCCAGGAGGTTCTCCCCTCCAGGCGAGATGAGGCCCATATCCGTTGAGGCGTCTCGAGGCTGATCACACCTCACCTCTGGAACTTCGAAAGGGTCCTTCACACCCTTGGTGCAAATCAAGAAGTTCCCCGACCTAGCCGTCTCCACTCGAGAGGAATCACGAGGGTCCCGCCCACATCCAGAGGAGCCCCGTTTCCGCCTCGTAGCTCGAGATGAGGGATCCTTTCCCTGCTTCGTCGGGAAAGAGTTCCCGGCGTTCCCGTCGCATCTCAAGAGGAGGCCCTCTCAACAGGAACGGCGAGAGGAACTCCAGGGTCGTGCCACCATTCCAAGAGTCCCCCAGATGTCTCAGTCCATTCCAGAGGAACCTCTTTTCCCTTCACCGGCTCGTCTTTCACGCCGAGGATCGACTCACACCAAGGTGGCCCGTGGCACAGCCCTGTGGGAAAGCCTCGTGGGAAAGCCTCGAGGGACAGCCTCGAGGGAAAGCCACAGATCCCTTGATCCACGTGACAGGAAGCGTGACACTACTGCTGCAGCTCGGCAGGAAAGCGCACGTGCATGCCCCCACTGGAGACGAGGCCTGACTCCCCTGGGGAGACTCAGAAGCACCCCAAGATCCATGGCAACACTGGAGAGGAATCCTCAGGTTCCGGCCCCGACTCCACACAAGGACTGAGGCCCCGGCATGGACGGGAGAGGAATCCCGAGAGGTCCCCTAGCAACTCGCATGGGGACTGGCCTTTCCTGAGGCCACCAGAGCGGGTCCCTGAGGTCCCCGTCGTAACTAGAGAAGACCTGCCGAAACTCAAGAAAATCCAGGAGGTTCTCCCCTCCAGGCGAGATGAGGCCCATATCCGCTGAGTCGTCTCGAGGCTGATCGCACCTCACCTCTGGAACTTCGAAAGGGTCCTTCACACCCTTGGTGCAAATCAAGAAGTTCCCCGACCTAGCCGTCTCCACTCGAGAGGAATCACGAGGGTCCCGCCCACATCCAGAGGAGCCCCGTTTCCGCCTCGTAGCTCGAGATGAGGGATCCTTTCCCTGCTTCGTCGGGAAAGAGTTCCCGGCGTTCCCGTCGCATCTCAAGAGGAGGCCCTCTCAACAGGAACGGCGAGAGGAACTCCAGGGTCGTGCCACCATTCCAAGAGTCCCCCAGATGTCTCAGTCCATTCCAGAGGAACCTCTTTTCCCTTCACCGGCTCGTCTTTCACGCCGAGGATCGACTCACACCAAGGTGGCACGTGGCACAGCCCTGTGGGAAAGCCTCGTGGGAAAGCCTCGAGGGACAGCCTCGAGGGAAAGCCACAGATCCCTTGATCCACGTGACAGGAAGCGTGACACTACTGCTGCAGCTCGGGAGGAAAGCGCACGTGCATGCCCCCACTCGAGACGAGGCCTGACTCCCCTGGGGAGACTCAGAAGCACCCCAAGATCCATGGCAACACTGGAGAGGAATCCTCAGGTTCCGGCCCCGACTCCACACAAGGACTGAGGCCCCGGCATGGACGGGAGAGGAATCCCGAGAGGTCCCCTAGCAACTCGCATGGGGACTGGCCTTTCCTGAGGCCACCAGAGCGGGTCCCTGAGGTCCCCGTCGTAACTCGAGAAGACCTGCCGCAACTCGAGAAAATCCAGGAGGTTCTCCCCTCTAGGCGAGATGAGGCCCATTTCCGATGAGGCGTCTCGAGGCTGATCACACCTCACCTCTGGAACTTCGAAAGGGTCCTTCACACCCTTGGTGCAAATCAAGAAGTTCCCCGACATACCCGTCTCCACTCGAGAGGAATCACGAGGGTCCCGCCCACATCCAGAGGAGCCCCGTTTCCGCCTCGTAGCTCGAGATGAGGGATCCTTTCCCTGCTTCGTCGGGAAAGAGTTCCCGGCGTTCCCGTCGCATCTCAAGAGGAGGCCCTCTCAACAGGAACGGCGAGAGGAACTCCAGGGTCGTGCCACCATTCCAAGAGTCCCCCAGATGTCTCAGTCCATTCCAGAGGAACCTCTTTTCCCTTCACCGGCTCGTCTTTCACGCCGAGGATCGACTCACACCAAGGTGGCACGTGGCACAGCCCTGTGGGAAAGCCTCGTGGGAAAGCCTCGAGGGACAGCCTCGAGGAAAAGCCACAGATCCCTTGATCCACGTGACAGGAAGCGTGACACTACTGCTGCAGCTCGGGAGGAAAGCGCACGTGCATGCCCCCACACGAGACGAGGCCTGACTCCCCTGGGGAGACTCAGAAGCACCCCAAGATCCATGGCAACACTGGAGAGGAATCCTCAGGTTCCGGCCCCGACTCCACACAAGGACTGAGGCCCCGGCATGGACGGGAGAGGAATCCCGAGAGGTCCCCTAGCAACTCGCATGGGGACTGGCCTTTCCTGAGGCCACCAGAGCGGGTCCCTGAGGTCCCCGTCGTAACTCGAGAAGACCTGCCACAACTCGAGAAAATCCAGGAGGTTCTCTCCTCCAGGCGAGATGAGGCCCATTTCCGCTGAGGCGTCTCGAGGCTGATCACACCTCCCCTCTGGAACTTCGAAAGGGTCCTTCACACCCTTGGTGCAAATCAAGAAGTTCCCCGACCTAGCCGTCTCCACTCGAGAGGAATCACGAGGGTCCCGCCCACATCCAGAGGAGCCCCGTTTCCGCCTCGTAGCTCGAGATGAGGGATCCTTTCCCTGCTTCGTCGGGAAAGAGTTCCAGGCGTTCCCGTCGCATCTCAAGAGGAGGCCCTCTCAACAGGAACGGCGAGAGGATCTCCAGGGTCGTGCCACCATTCCAAGAGTCCCCCAGATGTCTCAGTCCATTCCAGAGGAACCTCTTTTCCCTTCACCGGCTCATCTTTCACGCCGAGGATCGACTCACACCAAGGTGGCACGTGGCACAGCCCTGTGGGAAAGCCTCGTGGGAAAGCCTCGAGGGACAGCCTCGAGGGAAAGCCACAGATCCCTTGATCCACGTGACAGGAAGCGTGACACTACTGCTGCAGCTCGGGAGGAAAGCGCACGTGCATGCCCCCACTCGAGACGAGGCCTGACTCCCCTGGGGAGACTCAGAAGCACCCCAAGATCCATGGCAACACTGGAGAGGAATCCTCAGGTTCCGGCCCCGACTCCACACAAGGACTGAGGCCCCGGCATGGACGGGAGAGGAATCCCGAGAGGTCCCCTAGCAACTCGCATGGGGACTGGCCTTTCCTGAGGCCACCAGAGCGGGTCCCTGAGGTCCCCGTCGTAACTCGAGAAGACCTGCCGCAACTCGAGAAAATCCAGGAGGTTCTCCCCTCCAGGCGAGATGAGGCCCATTTCCGCTGAGGCGTCTCGAGACTGATCACACCTCACCTCTGGAATTTCGAAAGGGTCCTTCACACCCTTGGTGCAAATCAAGAAGTTCCCCGACATAGCCGTCTCCACTCGAGAGGAATCACGAGGGTCCCGCCCACATCCAGAGGAGCCCCGTTTCCGCCTCGTAGCTCGAGATGAGGGATCCTTTCCCTGCTTCGTCGGGAAAGAGTTCCCGGCGTTCCCGTCGCATCTCAAGAGGAGGCCCTCTCAACAGGAACGGCGAGAGGAACTCCAGGGTCGTGCCACCATTCCAAGAGTCCCCCAGATGTCTCAGTCCATTCCAGAGGAACCTCTTTTCCCTTCACCGGCTCGTCTTTCACGCCGAGGATCGACTCACACCAAGGTGGCCCGTGGCACAGCCCTGTGGGAAAGCCTCGTGGGAAAGCCTCGAGGGACAGCCTCGAGGGAAAGCCACAGATCCCTTGATCCACGTGACAGGAAGCGTGACACTACTGCTGCAGCTCGGCAGGAAAGCGCACGTGCATGCCCCCACTCGAGACGAGGCCTGACTCCCCTGGGGAGACTCAGAAGCACCCCAAGATCCATGGCAACACTGGAGAGGAATCCTCAGGTTCCGGCCCCGACTCCACACAAGGACTGAGGCCCCGGCATGGACGGGAGAGGAATCCCGAGAGGTCCCCTAGCAACTCGCATGGGGACTGGCCTTTCCTGAGGCCACCAGAGCGGGTCCCTGAGGTCCCCGTCGTAACTAGAGAAGACCTGCCGCAACTCGAGAAAATCCAGGAGCTTCTCCCCTCCAGGCGAGATGAGGCCCATATCCGCTGAGTCGTCTCGAGGCTGATCACACCTCACCTCTGGAACTTCGAAAGGGTCCTTCACACCCTTGGTGCAAATCAAGAAGTTCCCCGACCTAGCCGTCTCCACTCGAGAGGAATCACGAGGGTCCCGCCCACATCCAGAGGAGCCCCGTTTCTGCCTCGTAGCTCGAGATGAGGGATCCTTTCCCTGCTTCGTCGGGAAAGAGTTCCCGGCGTTCCCGTCGCATCTCAAGAGGAGGCCCTCTCAACAGGAACGGCGAGAGGAACTCCAGGGTCGTGCCACCATTCCAAGAGTCCCCCAGATGTCTCAGTCCATTCCAGAGGAACCTCTTTTCCCTTCACCGGCTCGTCGAGGATCGACTCACAGCAAGGTGGCACGTGGCACAGCCCTGTGGGAAAGCCTCGTGGGAAAGCCTCTAGGGACAGCCTCGAGGGAAATCCACAGATCCCTTGATCCACGTGACAGGAAGCGTGACACTACTGCTGCAGCTCGGGAGGAAAGCGCACGTGCATGCCCCCACTCGAGACGAGGCCTGACTCCCCTGGGGAGACTCAGAAGCACCCCAAGATCCATGGCAACACTGGAGAGGAATCCTCAGGTTCCGGCCCCGACTCCACACAAGGACTGAGGCCCCGGCATGGACGGGAGAGGAATCCAGAGAGGTCCCCTAGCAACTCGCATGGGGATTGGCCTTTCCTGAGGCCACCAGAGCGGGTCCCTGAGGTCCCCGTCGTAACTCGAGAAGACCTGCCGCAACTCGAGAAAATCCAGGAGGTTCTCCCCTCGAGGCGAGATGAGGCCCATTTCCGCTGAGGCGTCTCGAGGCTGATCACACCTCACCTCTGGAACTTCGAAAGGTTCCTTCACACCCTTGGTGCAAATCAAGAAGTTCCCCGACATACCCGTCTCCACTCGAGAGGAATCACGAGGATCCCGCCCACATCCAAAGGAGCCCCATTTCCGCCTCGTAGCTCGAGATGAGGGATCCTTTCCCTGCTTCGTCGGGAAAGAGTTCCCGGCGTTCCCGTCGCATCTCAAGAGGAGGCCCTCTCAACAGGAACGGCGAGAGGAACTCCAGGGTCGTGCCACCATTCCAAGAGTCCCCCAGATGTCTCAGTCCATTCCAGAGGAACCTCTTTTCCCTTCACCGGCTCGTCTTTCACGCCGAGGATCGACTCACACCAAGGTGGCACGTGGCACAGCCCTGTGGGAAAGCCTCGTGGGAAAGCCTCGAGGGACAGCCTCGAGGAAAAGCCACAGATCCCTTGATCCACGTGACAGGAAGCGTGACACTACTGCTGCAGCTCGGGAGGAAAGCGCACGTGCATGCCCCCACACGAGACGAGGCCTGACTCCCCTGGGGAGACTCAGAAGCACCCCAAGATCCATGGCAACACTGGAGAGGAATCCTCAGGTTCCGGCCCCGACTCCACACAAGGACTGAGGCCCCGGCATGGACGGGAGAGGAATCCCGAGAGGTCCCCTAGCAACTCGCATGGGGACTGGCCTTTCCTGAGGCCACCAGAGCGGGTCCCTGAGGTCCCCGTCGTAACTCGAGAAGACCTGCCACAACTCGAGAAAATCCAGGAGGTTCTCCCCTCCAGGCGAGATGAGGCCCATTTCCGCTGAGGCGTCTCGAGGCTGATCACACCTCCCCTCTGGAACTTCGAAAGGGTCCTTCACACCCTTGGTGCAAATCAAGAAGTTCCCCGACCTAGCCGTCTCCACTCGAGAGGAATCACGAGGGTCCCGCCCACATCCAGAGGAGCCCCGTTTCCGCCTCGTAGCTCGAGATGAGGGATCCTTTCCCTGCTTCGTCGGGAAAGAGTTCCAGGCGTTCCCGTCGCATCTCAAGAGGAGGCCCTCTCAACAGGAACGGCGAGAGGATCTCCAGGGTCGTGCCACCATTCCAAGAGTCCCCCAGATGTCTCAGTCCATTCCAGAGGAACCTCTTTTCCCTTCACCGGCTCATCTTTCACGCCGAGGATCGACTCACACCAAGGTGGCACGTGGCACAGCCCTGTGGGAAAGCCTCGTGGGAAAGCCTCGAGGGACAGCCTCGAGGGAAAGCCACAGATCCCTTGATCCACGTGACAGGAAGCGTGACACTACTGCTGCAGCTCGGGAGGAAAGCGCACGTGCATGCCCCCACTCGAGACGAGGCCTGACTCCCCTGGGGAGACTCAGAAGCACCCCAAGATCCATGGCAACACTGGAGAGGAATCCTCAGGTTCCGGCCCCGACTCCACACAAGGACTGAGGCCCCGGCATGGACGGGAGAGGAATCCCGAGAGGTCCCCTAGCAACTCGCATGGGGACTGGCCTTTCCTGAGGCCACCAGAGCGGGTCCCTGAGGTCCCCGTCGTAACTCGAGAAGACCTGCCGCAACTCGAGAAAATCCAGGAGGTTCTCCCCTCCAGGCGAGATGAGGCCCATTTCCGCTGAGGCGTCTCGAGACTGATCACACCTCACCTCTGGAATTTCGAAAGGGTCCTTCACACCCTTGGTGCAAATCAAGAAGTTCCCCGACATAGCCGTCTCCACTCGAGAGGAATCACGAGGGTCCCGCCCACATCCAGAGGAGCCCCGTTTCCGCCTCGTAGCTCGAGATGAGGGATCCTTTCCCTGCTTCGTCGGGAAAGAGTTCCCGGCGTTCCCGTCGCATCTCAAGAGGAGGCCCTCTCAACAGGAACGGCGAGAGGAACTCCAGGGTCGTGCCACCATTCCAAGAGTCCCCCAGATGTCTCAGTCCATTCCAGAGGAACCTCTTTTCCCTTCACCGGCTCGTCTTTCACGCCGAGGATCGACTCACACCAAGGGGGCACGTGGCACAGCCCTGTGGGAAAGCCTCGTGGGAAAGCCACGAGGGACAGCCTCCAGGGAAAGCCACAGATCCCTAGATCCACGTGACAGGAAGCGTGACACTACTGCTGCAGCTCGGGAGGAAAGCGCACATGCATGCCCCCACTCGAGACGAGGCCTGACTCCCCTGGGGAGACTCAGAAGCACCCCAAGATCCATGGCAACACTGGAGAGGAATCCTCAGGTTCCGGCCCCGACTCCACACAAGGACTGAGGCCCCGGCATGGACGGGAGAGGAATCCCGAGAGGTCCCCTAGCAACTCGCATGGGGACTGGCCTTTCCTGAGGCCACCAGAGCGGGTCCCTGAGGTCCCCGTCGTAACTCGAGAAGACCTGCCGCAACTCGAGAAAATCCAGGAGGTTCTCCCCTCCAGGCGAGATGAGGCCCATTTCCGCTGAGGCGTCTCGAGGCTGATCACACCTCACCTCTGGAACTTCGAAAGGTTCCTTCACACCCTTGGTGCAAATCAAGAAGTTCCCCGACATACCCGTCTCCACTCGAGAGGAATCACGAGGATCCCGCCCACATCCAAAGGAGCCCCATTTCCGCCTCGTAGCTCGAGATGAGGGATCCTTTCCCTGCTTCGTCGGGAAAGAGTTCCCGGCGTTCCCGTCGCATCTCAAGAGGAGGCCCTCTCAACAGGAACGGCGAGAGGAACTCCAGGGTCGTGCCACCATTCCAAGAGTCCCCCAGATGTCTCAGTCCATTCCAGAGGAACCTCTTTTCCCTTCACCGGCTCGTCTTTCACGCCGAGGATCGACTCACACCAAGGTGGCACGTGGCACAGCCCTGTGGGAAAGCCTCGTGGGAAAGCCTCGAGGGACAGCCTCGAGGAAAAGCCACAGATCCCTTGATCCACGTGACAGGAAGCGTGACACTACTGCTGCAGCTCGGGAGGAAAGCGCACGTGCATGCCCCCACACGAGACGAGGCCTGACTCCCCTGGGGAGACTCAGAAGCACCCCAAGATCCATGGCAACACTGGAGAGGAATCCTCAGGTTCCGGCCCCGACTCCACACAAGGACTGAGGCCCCGGCATGGACGGGAGAGGAATCCCGAGAGGTCCCCTAGCAACTCGCATGGGGACTGGCCTTTCCTGAGGCCACCAGAGCGGGTCCCTGAGGTCCCCGTCGTAACTCGAGAAGACCTGCCACAACTCGAGAAAATCCAGGAGGTTCTCTCCTCCAGGCGAGATGAGGCCCATTTCCGCTGAGGCGTCTCGAGGCTGATCACACCTCCCCTCTGGAACTTCGAAAGGGTCCTTCACACCCTTGGTGCAAATCAAGAAGTTCCCCGACCTAGCCGTCTCCACTCGAGAGGAATCACGAGGGTCCCGCCCACATCCAGAGGAGCCCCGTTTCCGCCTCGTAGCTCGAGATGAGGGATCCTTTCCCTGCTTCGTCGGGAAAGAGTTCCAGGCGTTCCCGTCGCATCTCAAGAGGAGGCCCTCTCAACAGGAACGGCGAGAGGATCTCCAGGGTCGTGCCACCATTCCAAGAGTCCCCCAGATGTCTCAGTCCATTCCAGAGGAACCTCTTTTCCCTTCACCGGCTCATCTTTCACGCCGAGGATCGACTCACACCAAGGTGGCACGTGGCACAGCCCTGTGGGAAAGCCTCGTGGGAAAGCCTCGAGGGACAGCCTCGAGGGAAAGCCACAGATCCCTTGATCCACGTGACAGGAAGCGTGACACTACTGCTGCAGCTCGGGAGGAAAGCGCACGTGCATGCCCCCACTCGAGACGAGGCCTGACTCCCCTGGGGAGACTCAGAAGCACCCCAAGATCCATGGCAACACTGGAGAGGAATCCTCAGGTTCCGGCCCCGACTCCACACAAGGACTGAGGCCCCGGCATGGACGGGAGAGGAATCCCGAGAGGTCCCCTAGCAACTCGCATGGGGACTGGCCTTTCCTGAGGCCACCAGAGCGGGTCCCTGAGGTCCCCGTCGTAACTCGAGAAGACCTGCCGCAACTCGAGAAAATCCAGGAGGTTCTCCCCTCCAGGCGAGATGAGGCCCATTTCCGCTGAGGCGTCTCGAGACTGATCACACCTCACCTCTGGAATTTCGAAAGGGTCCTTCACACCCTTGGTGCAAATCAAGAAGTTCCCCGACATAGCCGTCTCCACTCGAGAGGAATCACGAGGGTCCCGCCCACATCCAGAGGAGCCCCGTTTCCGCCTCGTAGCTCGAGATGAGGGATCCTTTCCCTGCTTCGTCGGGAAAGAGTTCCCGGCGTTCCCGTCGCATCTCAAGAGGAGGCCCTCTCAACAGGAACGGCGAGAGGAACTCCAGGGTCGTGCCACCATTCCAAGAGTCCCCCAGATGTCTCAGTCCATTCCAGAGGAACCTCTTTTCCCTTCACCGGCTCGTCTTTCACGCCGAGGATCGACTCACACCAAGGTGGCACGTGGCACAGCCCTGTGGGAAAGCCTCGTGGGAAAGCCACGAGGGACAGCCTCCAGGGAAAGCCACAGATCCCTAGATCCACGTGACAGGAAGCGTGACACTACTGCTGCAGCTCGGGAGGAAAGCGCACATGCATGCCCCCACTCGAGACGAGGCCTGACTCCCCTGGGGAGACTCAGAAGCACCCCAAGATCCATGGCAACACTGGAGAGGAATCCTCAGGTTCCGGCCCCGACTCCACACAAGGACTGAGGCCCCGGCATGGACGGGAGAGGAATCCCGAGAGGTCCCCTAGCAACTCGCATGGGGACTGGCCTTTCCTGAGGCCACCAGAGCGGGTCCCTGAGGTCCCCGTCGTAACTCGAGAAGACCTGCCGCAACTCGAGAAAATCCAGGAGGTTCTCCCCTCCAGGCGAGATGAGGCCCATTTCCGCTGAGGCGTCTCGAGGCTGATCACACCTCACCTCTGGAACTTCGAAAGGTTCCTTCACACCCTTGGTGCAAATCAAGAAGTTCCCCGACATACCCGTCTCCACTCGAGAGGAATCACGAGGATCCCGCCCACATCCAAAGGAGCCCCATTTCCGCCTCGTAGCTCGAGATGAGGGATCCTTTCCCTGCTTCGTCGGGAAAGAGTTCCCGGCGTTCCCGTCGCATCTCAAGAGGAGGCCCTCTCAACAGGAACGGCGAGAGGAACTCCAGGGTCGTGCCACCATTCCAAGAGTCCCCCAGATGTCTCAGTCCATTCCAGAGGAACCTCTTTTCCCTTCACCGGCTCGTCTTTCACGCCGAGGATCGACTCACACCAAGGTGGCACGTGGCACAGCCCTGTGGGAAAGCCTCGTGGGAAAGCCTCGAGGGACAGCCTCGAGGAAAAGCCACAGATCCCTTGATCCACGTGACAGGAAGCGTGACACTACTGCTGCAGCTCGGGAGGAAAGCGCACGTGCATGCCCCCACACGAGACGAGGCCTGACTCCCCTGGGGAGACTCAGAAGCACCCCAAGATCCATGGCAACACTGGAGAGGAATCCTCAGGTTCCGGCCCCGACTCCACACAAGGACTGAGGCCCCGGCATGGACGGGAGAGGAATCCCGAGAGGTCCCCTAGCAACTCGCATGGGGACTGGCCTTTCCTGAGGCCACCAGAGCGGGTCCCTGAGGTCCCCGTCGTAACTCGAGAAGACCTGCCACAACTCGAGAAAATCCAGGAGGTTCTCTCCTCCAGGCGAGATGAGGCCCATTTCCGCTGAGGCGTCTCGAGGCTGATCACACCTCCCCTCTGGAACGTCGAAAGGGTCCTTCACACCCTTGGTGCAAATCAAGAAGTTCCCCGACCTAGCCGTCTCCACTCGAGAGGAATCACGAGGGTCCCGCCCACATCCAGAGGAGCCCCGTTTCCGCCTCGTAGCTCGAGATGAGGGATCCTTTCCCTGCTTCGTCGGGAAAGAGTTCCAGGCGTTCCCGTCGCATCTCAAGAGGAGGCCCTCTCAACAGGAACGGCGAGAGGATCTCCAGGGTCGTGCCACCATTCCAAGAGTCCCCCAGATGTCTCAGTCCATTCCAGAGGAACCTCTTTTCCCTTCACCGGCTCATCTTTCACGCCGAGGATCGACTCACACCAAGGTGGCACGTGGCACAGCCCTGTGGGAAAGCCTCGTGGGAAAGCCTCGAGGGACAGCCTCGAGGGAAAGCCACAGATCCCTTGATCCACGTGACAGGAAGCGTGACACTACTGCTGCAGCTCGGGAGGAAAGCGCACGTGCATGCCCCCACTCGAGACGAGGCCTGACTCCCCTGGGGAGACTCAGAAGCACCCCAAGATCCATGGCAACACTGGAGAGGAATCCTCAGGTTCCGGCCCCGACTCCACACAAGGACTGAGGCCCCGGCATGGACGGGAGAGGAATCCCGAGAGGTCCCCTAGCAACTCGCATGGGGACTGGCCTTTCCTGAGGCCACCAGAGCGGGTCCCTGAGGTCCCCGTCGTAACTCGAGAAGACCTGCCGCAACTCGAGAAAATCCAGGAGGTTCTCCCCTCCAGGCGAGATGAGGCCCATTTCCGCTGAGGCGTCTCGAGACTGATCACACCTCACCTCTGGAATTTCGAAAGGGTCCTTCACACCCTTGGTGCAAATCAAGAAGTTCCCCGACATAGCCGTCTCCACTCGAGAGGAATCACGAGGGTCCCGCCCACATCCAGAGGAGCCCCGTTTCCGCCTCGTAGCTCGAGATGAGGGATCCTTTCCCTGCTTCGTCGGGAAAGAGTTCCCGGCGTTCCCGTCGCATCTCAAGAGGAGGCCCTCTCAACAGGAACGGCGAGAGGAACTCCAGGGTCGTGCCACCATTCCAAGAGTCCCCCAGATGTCTCAGTCCATTCCAGAGGAACCTCTTTTCCCTTCACCGGCTCGTCTTTCACGCCGAGGATCGACTCACACCAAGGGGGCACGTGGCACAGCCCTGTGGGAAAGCCTCGTGGGAAAGCCACGAGGGACAGCCTCCAGGGAAAGCCACAGATCCCTAGATCCACGTGACAGGAAGCGTGACACTACTGCTGCAGCTCGGGAGGAAAGCGCACATGCATGCCCCCACTCGAGACGAGGCCTGACTCCCCTGGGGAGACTCAGAAGCACCCCAAGATCCATGGCAACACTGGAGAGGAATCCTCAGGTTCCGGCCCCGACTCCACACAAGGACTGAGGCCCCGGCATGGACGGGAGAGGAATCCCGAGAGGTCCCCTAGCAACTCGCATGGGGACTGGCCTTTCCTGAGGCCACCAGAGCGGGTCCCTGAGGTCCCCGTCGTAACTCGAGAAGACCTGCCGCAACTCGAGAAAATCCAGGAGGTTCTCCCCTCCAGGCGAGATGAGGCCCATTTCCGCTGAGGCGTCTCGAGGCTGATCACACCTCACCTCTGGAACTTCGAAAGGGTCCTTCACACCCTTGGTGCAAATCAAGAAGTTACCCGACATACCCGTTTCCACTCGAGAGGAATCACGAGGGTCCCGCCCACATCCAGAGGAGCCCCGTTTCCGCATCGTAGCTCGAGATGAGGGATCCTTTCCCTGCTTCGTCGGGAAAGAGTTCCCGGCGTTCCCGTCGCATCTCAAGAGGAGGCCCTCTCAACAGGAACGGCGAGAGGAACTCCAGGGTCGAGCCAGCATTCCAAGAGTCCCCCAGATGTCTCAGTCCATTCCAGCGGAACCTCTTTTCCCTTCACCGGCTCGTCTTTCTCGCCGAGGATCGACTCACACCAAGGTGGCACGTGGCACAGCCCTGTGGGAAAGCCTCGTGGGAAAGCCTCGAGGGACAGCCTCGAGGGAAAGCCACAGATCCCTTGATCCACGTGACAGGTAGCGTGACACTACTGCTGCAGCTCGGGAGGAAAGCGCACGTGCATGCCCCCACTCGAGACGAGGCCTGACTCCCCTGGGGAGACTCAGAAGCACCCCAAGATCCATGGCAACACTGGAGAGGAATCCTCAGGATCCGGCCCCGACTCCACACAAGGACTGAGGCCCCGGCATGGACGGGAGAGGAATCCCGAGAGGTCCCCTAGCAACTCGCATGGGGACTGGCCTTTCCTGAGGCCACCAGAGCGGTCCCTGAGGTCCCCGTCGTAACTCGAGAAGACCTGCCGCAACTCGAGAAAATCCAGGAGGTTCTCCCCTCCAGGCGAGATGAGGCCCATTTCCGCTGAGGCGTCTCGAGGCTGATCACACCTCACCTCTGGAATTTCGAAAGAGTCCTTCACACCCTTGGTGCAAAACAAGAAGTTCCCCGACATAGCCGTCTCCACTCGAGAGGAATCACGAGGGTCCCGCCCACATCCAGAGGAGCCCCGTTTCCGCCTCGTAGCTCGAGATGAGGGATCCTTTCCCTGCTTCGTCGGGAAAGAGTTCCCGGCCTTCCCGTCGCATCTCAAGAGGAGGCCCTCTCAACAGGAAAGGCGAGAGGAACTCCAGGGTCGTGCCACCATTCCAAGAGTCCCCCAGATGTCTCAGTCCATTCCAGAGGAACCTCTTTTCCCTTCACCGGCTCGTCTTTCACGCCGAGGATCGACTCACACCAAGGTGGCACGTGGCACAGCCCTGTGGGAAAGCCTCGTGGGAAAGCCTCGAGGGACAGCCTCGAGGGAAAGCCACAGATCCCTAGATCCACGTGACAGGAAGCGTGACACTACTGCTGCAGCTCGGGAGGAAAGCGCACGTGCATGCCCCCACTCGAGACGAGGCCTGACTCCCCTGGGGAGACTCAGAAGCACCCCAAGATCCATGGCAAGACTGGAGAGGAATCCTGAGGTTCCGGCCCCGACTCCACACAAGGACTGAGGCCCCGGCATGGACGGGAGAGGAATCCCGAGAGGTCCCCTAGCAACTCGCATGGGGACTGGCCTTTCCTGAGGCCACCAGAGCGGGTCCCTGAAGTCCCAGTCATAACTCGAGAAGACCTGCCGCAACTCGAGAAAATCCAGGAGGTTCTCCCCTCCAGGCGAGATGAGGCCCATTTCCGCTGAGGCGTCTCGAGGCTGATCACACCTCACCTCTGGAACTTCGAAAGGGTCCTTCACACCCTTGGTGCAAATCAAGAAGTTCCCCGACATAGCCGTCTCCACTCGAGAGGAATCACGAGGGTCCCGCCCACATCCAGAGGAGCCCCGTTTCCGCCTCGTAGCTCGAGATGAGGGATCCTTTCCCTGCTTCGTCGGGAAAGAGTTCCCGGCCTTCCCGTCGCATCTCAAGAGGAGGCCCTCTCAACAGGAACGGCGAGAGGAACTCCAGGGTCGAGCCAGCATTCCAAGAGTCCCCCAGATGTCTCAGTCCATTCCAGCGGAACCTCTTTTCCCTTCACCGGCTCGTCTTTCTCGCCGAGGATCGACTCACACCAAGGTGGCACGTGGCACAGCCCTGTGGGAAAGCCTCGTGGGAAAGCCTCGAGGGACAGCCTCGAGGGAAAGCCACAGATCCCTTGATCCACGTGACAGGAAGCGTGACACTACTGCTGCAGCCCGGGAGGAAAGCGCACGTGCATGCCCCCACTCGAGACGAGGCCTGACTCCCCTGGGGAGACTCAGAAGCACCCCAAGATCCATGGCAACACTGGAGAGGAATCCTCAGGATCCAGCCCCGACTCCACACAAGGACTGAGGCCCCGGCATGGACGGGAGAGGAATCCCGAGAGGTCCCCTAGCAACTCGCATGGGGACTGGCCTTTCCTGAGGCCACCAGAGCGGTCCCTGAGGTCCCCGTCGTAACTCGAGAAGACCTGCCGCAACTCGAGAAAATCCAGGAGGTTCTCCCCTCCAGGCGAGATGAGGCCCATTTCCGCTGAGGCGTCTCGAGGCTGATCACACCTCACCTCTGGAATTTCGAAAGAGTCCTTCACACCCTTGGTGCAAAACAAGAAGTTCCCCGACATAGCCGTCTCCACTCGAGAGGAATCACGAGGGTCCCGCCCACATCCAGAGGAGCCCCGTTTCCGCCTCGTAGCTTGAGATGAGGGATCCTTTCCCTGCTTCGTCGGGAAAGAGTTCCCGGCCTTCCCGTCGCATCTCAAGAGGAGGCCCTCTCAACAGGAACGGCGAGAGGAACTCCAGGGTCGTGCCACCATTCCAAGAGTCCCCCAGATGTCTCAGTCCATTCCAGAGGAACCTCTTTTCCCTTCACCGGCTCGTCTTTCACGCCGAGGATCGACTCACACCAAGGTGGCACGTGGCACAGCCCTGTGGGAAAGCCTCGTGGGAAAGCCTCGAGGGACAGCCTCGAGGGAAAGCCACAGATCCCTAGATCCACATGACAGGAAGCGTGACACTACTGCTGCAGCTCGGGAGGAAAGCGCACGTGCATGCCCCCACTCGAGACGAGGCCTGACTCCCCTGGGGAGACTCAGAAGCACCCCAAGATCCATGGCAAGACTGGAGAGGAATCCTGAGGTTCCGGCCCCGACTCCACACAAGGACTGAGGCCCCGGCATGGACGGGAGAGGAATCCCGAGAGGTCCCCTAGCAACTCGCATGGGGACTGGCCTTTCCTGAGGCCACCAGAGCGGGTCCCTGAGGTCCCCGTCATAACTCGAGAAGACCTGCCGCAACTCGAGAAAATCCAGGAGGTTCTCCCCTCCAGGCGAGATGAGGCCCATTTCCGCTGAGGCGTCTCGAGGCTCATCACACCTCACCTCTGGAACTTCGAAAGGGTCCTTCACACCCTTGGTGCAAATCAAGAAGTTACCCGACATACCCGTCTCCACTCGAGAGGAATCACGAGGGTCCCGCCCATATCCAGAGGAGCCCCGTTTCCGCCTCGTAGCTCGAGATGAGGGATCCTTTCCCTGCTTCGTCGGGAAAGAGTTCCCGGCGTTCCCGTCGCATCTCAAGAGGAGGCCCTCTCAACAGGAACGGCGAGAGGAACTCCAGGGTCGAGCCAGCATTCCAAGAGTCCCCCAGATGTCTCAGTCCATTCCAGCGGAACCTCTTTTCCCTTCACCGGCTCGTCTTTCACGCCGAGGATCGACTCACACCAAGGTGGCACGTGGCACAGCCCTGTGGGAAAGCCTCGTGGGAAAGCCTCGAGGGACAGCCTCGAGGGAAAGCCACAGATCCCTTCATCCACGTGACAGGAAGCGTGACACTACTGCTGCAGCTCGGGAGGAAAGCGCACGTGCATGCCCCCACTCGAGACGAGGCTTGACTCCCCTGGGGAGACTCAGAAGTACCCCAAGATCCATGGCAACACTGGAGAGGAATCCTCAGGTTCCGGCCCCGACTCCACACAAGGACTGAGGCCCCGGCATGGACGGCAGAGGAATCCCGAGAGGTCCCCTAGCAACTCGCATGGGGACTGGCCTTTCCTGAGGCCACCAGAGCGGGTAACTGAGGTCCCCGTCGTAACTCGAGAAGACCTGCCGCAACTGGAGAAAATCCAGGAGGTTCTCCCCTCCAGGCGAGATGAGGCCCATTTCCGCTGAGGCGTCTCGAGGCTGATCACACCTCACCTCTGGAACTTCGAAAGGGTCCTTCACACCCTTGGTGCAAATCAAGATGTTCCCCGACATAGCCGTCTCCACTCGAGAGGAATCACGAGGGTCCCGCCCACATCCAGAGGAGCCCCGTTTCCGCCTCGTAACTCGAGATGAGGGATCCTTTCCCTGCTTCGTCGGGAAAGAGTTCCCGGCGTTCCCGTCGCATCTCAAGAGGAGGCCCTCTCAACAGGAACGGCGAGAGGAACTCCAGGGTCGTGCCACCATTCCAAGAGTCCCCCAGATGTCTCAGTCCATTCCAGAGGAACCTCTTTTCCCTTCACCGGCTCGTCTTTCACGCCGAGGATCGACTCACACCAAGGTGGAACGTGGCACAGCCCTGTGGGAAAGCCTCGTGGGAAAGCCTCGAGGGACAGCCGCGAGGGAAAGCCACAGATCCCTTGATCCACGTGACAGGAAGCGTGACACTACTGCTGCAGCTTGGGAGGAAAGCGCACGTGCATGCCCCCACTCGAGACGAGGCCTGACTCCCCTGGGGAGACTCAGAAGCACCCCAAGATCCATGGCAACACTGGAGAGGAATCCTCAGGTTACGGCCCCGACTCCACACAAGGACTGAGGCCCCGGCATGGACGGGAGACGAATCCCGAGAGGTCCCCTAGCAACTCGCATGGGGACTGGCCTTTCCTGAGGCCACCAGAGCGGGTCCCTGAGGTCCCCGTCGTAACTCGAGAAGACCTGCCGCAACTCGAGAAAATCCAGGAGGTTCTCCCCTCCAGGCGAGATGAGGCCCATTTCCGCTGAGGCGTCTCGAGGCTGATCACACCTCACCTCTGGAACTTCGAAAGGCTCCTTCACACCCTTGGTGCAAATCAAGAAGTTCCCCGACCTAGCCGTCTCCACTCGAGAGGAATCACGAGGGTCCCGCCCACATCCAGAGGAGCCCCGTTTCCGCCTCGTAGCTCGAGAAGAGGGATTCTTTCCCTGCTTCGTCGGGAAAGAGATCCCGGCGTTCCCGTCGCATCTCAAGAGGAGGCCCTCTCAACAGGAACGGCGAGAGGAACTCCAGGGTCGTGCCACCATTCCAAGAGTCCCCCAGATGTCTCAGTCCATTCCAGAGGAACCTCTTTTCCCTTCACCGGCTCGTCTTTCACGCCAAGGATCGACTCACACCAAGGTGGCACGTGGCACAGCCCTGTGGGAAAGCCTGGTGGGAAAGCCTCGAGGGACAGCCTCGAGGGAAAGCCACAGATCCCTTGATCCACGTGACAGGAAGCGTGACACTACTGCTGCAGCTCGGGAGGAAAGCGCACGTGCATGCCCCCACTCGAGACGAGGCCTGACTCCCCTGGGGAGACTCAGAAGCACCCCAAGATCCATGGCAACACTGGAGAGCAATCCTAAGGTTCCGGCCCCGACTCCACACAAGGACTGAGGCCCCGGCATGGACGGGAGAGGAATCCCGAGAGGTCCCCTAGCAACTCGCATGGGGACTGGCCTTTCCTGAGGCCACCAGAGCGGGTCCCTGAGGTCCCCGTCGTAACTCGAGAAGACCTGCCGCAACTCGAGAAAATCCAGGAGGTTCTCCCCTCCAGGCGAGATGAGGCCCATTTCCGCTGAGGCGTCTCGAGGCTGATCACACCTCACCTCTGGAACATCGAAAGGGTCCTTCACACCCTTGGTGCAAATCAAGAAGTTCCCCGACATACCCGTCTCCACTCGAGAGGAATCACGAGGGTCCCGCCCACATCCAGAGGAGCCCCGTTTCCGCCTCGTAGCTCGAGATGAGGGATCCTTTCCCTGCTTCGTCGGGAAAGAGTTCCCGGCGTTTCCGTCGCATCTCAAGAGGAGGCCCTCTCAACAGGACCGGCGAGAGGAACTCCAGGGTCGTGCCACCATTCCAAGAGTCCCCCAGATGTCTCAGTCCATTCCAGAGGAACCTCTTTTCCCCTCACCGGCTCGTCTTTCACGCCGAGGATCGACTCACACCAAGGTGGCACGTGGCACAGCCCTGTGGGAACGCCTCGTGGGAAAGCCTCGAGGGACAGCCTCGAGGGAAAGCCACAGATCCCTTGATCCACGTGACAGGAAGCGTGACACTACTGCTGCAGCTCGGGAGGAAAGCGCACGTGCATGCCCCCACTCGAGACGAGGCCTGACTCCCCTGGGGAGACATAGAAGCACCCCAAGATCCATGGCAACACTGGAGAGGAATCCTCAGGTTCCGGCCCCGACTCCACACAAGGACTGAGGCCCCGGCATGGACGGGAGAGGAATCCCGAGAGGTCCCCAAGCAACATGCATGGGGACTGGCCTTTCCTGAGGCCAGCAGAGCGGGTCCCTGAGGTCCCCGTCGTAACTCGAGAAGACCTGCCGCAACTCGAGAAAATCCAGGAGGTTCTCCCCTCCAGGCGAGATGAGGCCCATTTCCGCTGAGGCGTCTCGAGGCTGATCACACCTCACCTCTGGAACTTCGAAAGGCTCCTTCACACCCTTGGTGCAAATCAAGAAGTTCCCCGACATAGCCGTCTCCACTCGAGAGGAATCACGAGGGTCCCGCCCACATCCAGAGGAGCCCCGTTTCCGCCTCGTAGCTCGAGATGAGGGATGCTTTTCCTGCTTCGTCGGGAAAGAGTTCCCGGCCTTCCCGTCGCATCTCAAGAGGAGGCACTCTCAACAGGAACGGCGAGAGGAACTCCAGGGTCGTGCCACCATTCCAAGAGTCCCCCAGATGTCTCAGTCCATTCCAGAGGAAACTCTTTTACCTTCACCGGCTCGTCTTTCACGCCGAGGATCGACTCACACCAAGGTGGCACGTGGCACAGCCCTGTGGGAAAGCCTCGTGGGAAAGCCTCGAGGGACAGCCTCGAGGGAAAGCCACAGATCCCTTGATCCTCGTGACAGGAAGCGTGACACTACTGCTGCAGCTCGGGAGGAAAGCGCACTTGCATGCCCCCACTCGAGACGAGGCCTGACTCCCCTGGGGAGACTCAGAAGCACCACAAGATCCATGACAACACTGGAGAGGAATCCTCAGGTTCCGGCCCTGACTCCACACAAGGACTGAGGCCCCGGCATGGACGGGAGAGGAATCCCGAGAGGTCCCCTAGCAACTCGCATGGGGACTGGCCTTTCCTGAGGCCACCAGAGCGGGTCCCTGAGGTCCCCGTCGTAACTCGAGAAGACCTGCCGCAACTCGAGAAAATCCAGGAGGTTCTCCCCTCCAGGCGAGATGAGGCCCATTTCCGCTGAGGCGTCTCGAGGCTGATCACACCTCACCTCTGGAACTTCGAAAGGGTCCTTCACACCCTTGGTGCAAATCAAGAAGTTCCCCGACCTAGCCGTCTCCACTCGAGAGGAATCACGAGGGTCCCGCCCACATCCAGAGGAGCCCCGTTTCCGCCTCGTAGCTCGAGATGAGGGATCCTTTCCCTGCTTCGTCGGGAAAGAGTTCCCGGCGTTCCCGTCGCATCTCAAGAGGAGGCCCTCTCAACAGGAACGGCGAGAGGAACTCCAGGGTCGTGCCACCATTCCAAGAGTCGCCCAGATGTCTCAGTCCATTCCAGAGGAACCTCTTTTCCCTTCACCGGCTCGTCTTTCACGCCGAGGATCGACTCACACCAAGGTGGCACGTGGCACAGCCCTGTGGGAAAGCCTCGTGGGAAAGCCTCGAGGGACAGCCTCGAGGAAAAGCCACAGATCCCTTGATCCACGTTACAGGAAGCGTGACACTACTGCTGCAGCTCGGGAGGAAAGAGCACGTGCATGCCCCCACACGAGACGAGGCCTGACTCCCCTGGGGAGACTCAGAAGCACCCCAAGATCCATGGCAACACTGGAGAGGAATCCTCAGGTTCCGGCCCCGACTCCACACAAGGACTGAGGCCCCGGCATGGACGGGAGAGGAATCCCGAGAGGTCCCCTAGCAACTCGCATGGGGACTGGCCTTTCCTGAGGCCACCAGAGCGGGTCCCTGAGGTCCCCGTCGTAACTCGAGAAGACCTGCCGCAACTCGAGAAAATCCAGGAGGTTCTCCCCTCCAGGCGAGATGAGTCCCATTTCCGCTGAGGCGTCTCGAGGCTGATCACACCTCACCTCTGGAACTTCGAAAGGGTCCTTCACACCCTTGGTGCAAATCAAGAAGTTCCCCGACATAGCCGTCTCCACTCGAGAGGAATCACGAGGGTCCCGCCCACATCCAGAGGAGCCCCGTTTCCGCCTCGTAGCTCGAGATGAGGGATCCTTTCCCTGCTTCGTCGGGAAAGAGTTCCCGGCGTTCCCGTCGCATCTCAAGTGGAGGCCCTCTCAACAGGAACGGCGAGAGGAACTCCAGGGTCGTGCCACCATTCCAAGAGTCCCCCAGATGTCTCAGTCCATTCCAGAGGAACCTCTATTCCCTTCACCGGCTCGTCTTTCACGCCGAGGATCGACTCACACCAAGGTGGCACGTGGCACAGCCCTGTGGGAAAGCCTCGTGGGAAAGCCTCGAGGGACAGCCTCGAGGGAAAGCCACAGATCCCTTGATCCACGTGACAGGAAGCGTGACACGACTGCTGCAGCTCGGGAGGAAAGCGCACGTGCATGCCCCCACTCGAGACGAGGCCTGACTCCCCTGGGGAGACTCAGAAGCACCCCAAGATCCATGGCAACACTGGAGAGGAATCCTCAGGTTCCGGCCCCGACTCCACACAAGGACTGAGGCCCCGGCATGGACGGGAGAGGAATCCCGAGAGGTCCCCTAGCAACTCGCATGGGGACTGGCCTTTCCTGAGGCCACCAGAGCGGGTCCCTGAGGTCCCCGTCGTAACTCGAGAAGACCTGCCGCAACTCGAGAAAATCCAGGAGGTTCTCCCCTCCAGGCGAGATGAGGCCCATTTCCGCTGAGGCGTCTCGAGGCTGATCACACCTCACCTCTGGAACATCGAAAGGGTCCTTCACACCCTTGGTGCAAATCAAGAAGTTCCCCGACCTAGCCGTCTCCACTCGAGAGGAATCACGAGGGTCCCGCCCACATCCAGAGGAGCCCCGTTTCCGCCTCGTAGCTCGAGATGAGGGATCCTTTCCCTGCTTCGTCGGGAAAGAGTTTCCGGCGTTTCCGTCGCATCTCAAGAGGAGGCCCTCTCAACAGGACCGGCGAGAGGAACTCCAGGGTCGTGCCACCATTCCAAGAGTCCCCCAGATGTCTCAGTCCATTCCAGAGGAACCTCTTTTCCCCTCACCGGCTCGTCTTTCACGCCGAGGATCGACTCACACCAAGGTGGCCCGTGGCACAGCCCTGTGGGAAAGCCTCGTGGGAAAGCCTCGAGGGACAGCCTCGAGGGAAAGCCACAGATCCCTTGATCCACGTGACAGGAAGCGTGACACTACTGCTGCAGCTCGGGAGGAAAGCGCACGTGCATGCCCCCACTCGAGACGAGGCCTGACTCCCCTGGGGAGACATAGAAGCACCCCAAGATCCATGGCAACACTGGAGAGGAATCCTCAGGTTCCGGCCCCGACTCCACACAAGGACTGAGGCCCCGGCATGGACGGGAGAGGAATCCCGAGAGGTCCCCAAGCAACATGCATGGGGACTGGCCTTTCCTGAGGCCAGCAGAGCGGGTCCCTGAGGTCCCCGTCGTAACTCGAGAAGACCTGCCGCAACTCGAGAAAATCCAGGAGGTTCTCCCCTCCAGGCGAGATGAGGCCCATTTCCGCTGAGGCGTCTCGAGGCTGATCACACCTCACCTCTGGAACTTCGAAAGGCTCCTTCACACCCTTGGTGCAAATCAAGAAGTTCCCCGACATAGCCGTCTCCACTCGAGAGGAATCACGAGGGTCCCGCCCACATCCAGAGGAGCCCCGTTTCCGCCTCGTAGCTCGAGATGAGGGATGCTTTCCCTGCTTCGTCGGGAAAGAGTTCCCGGCCTTCCCGTCGCATCTCAAGAGGAGGCACTCTCAACAGGAACGGCGAGAGGAACTCCAGGGTCGTGCCACCATTCCAAGAGTCCCCCAGATGTCTCAGTCCATTCCAGAGAAACCTCTTTTCCCTTCACCGGCTCGTCTTTCACGCCGAGGATCGACTCACACCAAGGTGGCACGTGGCACAGCCCTGTGGGAAAGCCTCGTGGGAAAGCCTCGAGGGACAGCCTCGAGGGAAAGCCACAGATCCCTTGATCCACGTGACAGGAAGCGTGACACTACTGCTGCAGCTCGGGAGGAAAGTGCACGTGCATGCCCCCACTCGAGACGAGGCCTGACTCCCCTGGGGAGACTCAGAAGCACCACAAGATCCATGACAACACTGGAGAGGAATCCTCAGGTTCCGGCCCTGACTCCACACAAGGACTGAGGCCCCGGCATGGACGGGAGAGGAATCCCGAGAGGTCCCCTAGCAACTCGCATGGGGACTGGCCTTTCCTGAGGCCACCAGAGCGGGTCCCTGAGGTCCCCGTCGTAACTCGAGAAGACCTGCCGCAACTCGAGAAAATCCAGGAGGTTCTCCCCTCCAGGCGAGATGAGGCCCATTTCCGCTGAGGCGTCTCGAGGCTGATCACACCTCCACTCTGGAACTTCGAAAGGGTCCTTCACACCCTTGGTGCAAATCAAGAAGTTCCCCGACCTAGCCGTCTCCACTCGAGAGGAATCACGAGGGTCCCGCCCACATCCAGAGGAGCCCCGTTTCCGCCTCGTAGCTCGAGATGAGGGATCCTTTCCCTGCTTCGTCGGGAAAGAGTTCCCGGCGTTCCCGTCGCATCTCAAGAGGAGGCCCTCTCAACAGGAACGGCGAGAGGAACTCCAGGGTCGTGCCACCATTCCAAGAGTCGCCCAGATGTCTCAGTCCATTCCAGAGGAAACTCTTTTCCCTTCACCGGCTCGTCTTTCACGCCGAGGATCGACTCACACCAAGGTGGCACGTGGCACAGCCCTGTGGGAAAGCCTCGTGGGAAAGCCTCGAGGGACAGCCTCGAGGAAAAGCCACAGATCCCTTGATCCACGTTACAGGAAGCGTGACACTACTGCTGCAGCTCGGGAGGAAAGAGCACGTGCATGCCCCCACACGAGACGAGGCCTGACTCCCCTGGGGAGACTCAGAAGCACCCCAAGATCCATGGCAACACTGGAGAGGAATCCTCAGGTTCCGGCCCCGACTCCACACAAGGACTGAGGCCCCGGCATGGACGGGAGAGGAATCCCGAGAGGTCCCCTAGCAACTCGCATGGGGACTGGCCTTTCCTGAGGCCACCAGAGCGGGTCCCTGAGGTCCCCGTCGTAACTCGAGAAGACCTGCCGCAACTCGAGAAAATCCAGGAGGTTCTCCCCTCCAGGCGAGATGAGGCCCATTTCCGCTGAGGCGTCTCGAGGCTGATCACACCTCACCTCTGGAATTTCGAAAGGGTCCTTCACACCCTTGGTGCAAATCAAGAAGTTCCCCGACATAGCCGTCTCCACTCGAGAGGAATCACGAGGGTCCCGCCCACATCCAGAGGAGCCCCGTTTCCGCCTCGTAGCTCGAGATGAGGGATCCTTTCCCTGCTTCGTCGGGAAAGAGTTCCCGGCGTTCCCGTCGCATCTCAAGAGGAGGCCCTCTCAACAGGAACGGCGAGAGGAACTCCAGGGTCGTGCCACCATTCCAAGAGTCCCCCAGATGTCTCAGTCCATTCCAGAGAAACCTCTTTTCCCTTCACCGGCTCGTCTTTCACGCCGAGGATCGACTCACACCAAGGTGGCACGTGGCACAGCCCTGTGGGAAAGCCTCGTGGGAAAGCCTCGAGGGACAGCCTCCAGGGAAAGCCACAGATCCCTAGATCCACGTGACAGGAAGCGTGACACTACTGCTGCAGCTCGGGAGGAAAGCGCACATGCATGCCCCCACTCGAGACGAGGCCTGACTCCCCTGGGGAGACTCAGAAGCACCCCAAGATCCATGGCAACACTGGAGAGGAATCCTCAGGTTCCGGCCCCGACTCCACACAACGACTGAGGCCCCGGCATGGACGGGAGAGGAATCCCGAGAGGTCCCCTAGCAACTCGCATGGGGACTGGCCTTTCCTGAGGCCACCAGAGCGGGTCCCTGAGGTCCCCGTCGTAACTCGAGAAGACCTGCCGCAACTCGAGAAAATCCAGGAGGTTCTCCCCTCCAGGCGAGATGAGGCCCATTTCCGCTGAGGCGTCTCGAGGCTGATCACACCTCACCTCTGGAACTTCGAAAGGGTCCTTCACACCCTTGGTGCAAATCAAGAAGTTACCCGACATACCCGTCTCCACTCGAGAGGAATCACGAGGGTCCCGCCCACATCCAGAGGAGCCCCGTTTCCGCCTCGTAGCTCGAGATGAGGGATCCTTTCCCTGCTTCGTCGGGAAAGAGTTCCCGGCGTTCCCGTCGCATCTCAAGAGGAGGCCCTCTCAACAGGAACGGCGAGAGGAACTCCAGGGTCGAGCCAGCATTCCAAGAGTCCCCCAGATGTCTCAGTGCATTCCAGCGGAACCTCTTTTCCCTTTACCGGCTCGTCTTTCTCGCCGAGGATCGACTCACACCAAGGTGGCACGTGGCACAGCCCTGTGGGAAAGCCTCGTGGGAAAGCCTCGAGGGACAGCCTCGAGGGAAAGCCACAGATCCCTTGATCCACGTGACAGGAAGCGTGACACTACTGCTGCAGCTCGGGAGGAAAGTGCACGTGCATGCCCCCACTCGAGACGTGGCCTGACTCCCCTGGTGAGACTCAGAAGCACCACAAGATCCATGACAACACTGGAGAGGAATCCTCAGGTTCCGGCCCTGACTCCACACAAGGACTGAGGCCCCGGCATGGACGGGAGAGGAATCCCGAGAGGTCCCCTAGCAACTCGCATGGGGACTGGCCTTTCCTGAGGCCACCAGAGCGGGTCCCTGAGGTCCCCGTCGTAACTCGAGAAGACCTGCCGCAACTCGAGAAAATCCAGGAGGTTCTCCCCTCCAGGCGAGATGAGGCCCATTTCCGCTGAGGCGTCTCGAGGCTGATCACACCTCCACTCTGGAACTTCGAAAGGGTCCTTCACACCCTTGGTGCAAATCAAGAAGTTCCCCGACCTAGCCGTCTCCACTCGAGAGGAATCACGAGGGTCCCGCCCACATCCAGAGGAGCCCCGTTTCCGCCTCGTAGCTCGAGATGAGGGATCCTTTCCCTGCTTCGTCGGGAAAGAGTTCCCGGCGTTCCCGTCGCATCTCAAGAGGAGGCCCTCTCAACAGGAACGGCGAGAGGAACTCCAGGGTCGTGCCACCATTCCAAGAGTCGCCCAGATGTCTCAGTCCATTCCAGAGGAAACTCTTTTCCCTTCACCGGCTCGTCTTTCACGCCGAGGATCGACTCACACCAAGGTGGCACGTGGCACAGCCCTGTGGGAAAGCCTCGTGGGAAAGCCTCGAGGGACAGCCTCGAGGAAAAGCCACAGATCCCTTGATCCACGTTACAGGAAGCGTGACACTACTGCTGCAGCTCGGGAGGAAAGAGCACGTGCATGCCCCCACACGAGACGAGGCCTGACTCCCCTGGGGAGACTCAGAAGCACCCCAAGATCCATGGCAACACTGGAGAGGAATCCTCAGGTTCCGGCCCCGACTCCACACAAGGACTGAGGCCCCGGCATGGACGGGAGAGGAATCCCGAGAGGTCCCCTAGCAACTCGCATGGGGACTGGCCTTTCCTGAGGCCACCAGAGCGGGTCCCTGAGGTCCCCGTCGTAACTCGAGAAGACCTGCCGCAACTCGAGAAAATCCAGGAGGTTCTCCCCTCCAGGCGAGATGAGTCCCATTTCCGCTGAGGCGTCTCGAGGCTGATCACACCTCACCTCTGGAATTTCGAAAGGGTCCTTCACACCCTTGGTGCAAATCAAGAAGTTCCCCGACATAGCCGTCTCCACTCGAGAGGAATCACGAGGGTCCCGCCCACATCCAGAGGAGCCCCGTTTCCGCCTCGTAGCTCGAGATGAGGGATCCTTTCCCTGCTTCGTCGGGAAAGAGTTCCCGGCGTTCCCGTCGCATCTCAAGAGGAGGCCCTCTCAACAGGAACGGCGAGAGGAACTCCAGGGTCGTGCCACCATTCCAAGCGTCCCCCAGATGTCTCAGTCCATTCCAGAGAAACCTCTTTTCCCTTCACCGGCTCGTCTTTCACGCCGAGGATCGACTCACACCAAGGTGGCACGTGGCACAGCCCTGTGGGAAAGCCTCGTGGGAAAGCCTCGAGGGACAGCCTCCAGGGAAAGCCACAGATCCCTAGATCCACGTGACAGGAAGCGTGACACTACTGCTGCAGCTCGGGAGGAAAGCGCACATGCATGCCCCCACTCGAGACGAGGCCTGACTCCCCTGGGGAGACTCAGAAGCACCCCAAGATCCATGGCAACACTGGAGAGGAATCCTCAGGTTCCGGCCCCGACTCCACACAACGACTGAGGCCCCGGCATGGACGGGAGAGGAATCCCGAGAGGTCCCCTAGCAACTCGCATGGGGACTGGCCTTTCCTGAGGCCACCAGAGCGGGTCCCTGAGGTCCCCGTCGTAACTCGAGAAGACCTGCCGCAACTCGAGAAAATCCAGGAGGTTCTCCCCTCCAGGCGAGATGAGGCCCATTTCCGCTGAGGCGTCTCGAGGCTGATCACACCTCACCTCTGGAACTTCGAAAGGGTCCTTCACACCCTTGGTGCAAATCAAGAAGTTACCCGACATACCCGTCTCCACTCGAGAGGAATCACGAGGGTCCCGCCCACATCCAGAGGAGCCCCGTTTCCGCCTCGTAGCTCGAGATGAGGGATCCTTTCCCTGCTTCGTCGGGAAAGAGTTCCCGGCGTTCCCGTCGCATCTCAAGAGGAGGCCCTCTCAACAGGAACGGCGAGAGGAACTCCAGGGTCGAGCCAGCATTCCAAGAGTCCCCCAGATGTCTCAGTGCATTCCAGCGGAACCTCTTTTCCCTTTACCGGCTCGTCTTTCTCGCCGAGGATCGACTCACACCAAGGTGGCACGTGGCACAGCCCTGTGGGAAAGCCTCGTGGGAAAGCCTCGAGGGACAGCCTCGAGGGAAAGCCACAGATCCCTTGATCCACGTGACAGGTAGCGTGACACTACTGCTGCAGCTCGGGAGGAAAGCGCACGTGCATGCCCCCACTCGAGACGAGGCCTGACTCCCCTGGGGAGACTCAGAAGCACCCCAAGATCCATGGCAACACTGGAGAGGAATCCTCAGGTTCCGGCCCCGACTCCACACAAGGACTGAGGCCCCGGCATGGACGGGAGAGGAATCCCGAGAGGTCCCCTAGCAACTCGCATGGGGACTGGCCTTTCCTGAGGCCACCAGAGCGGGTCCCTGAGGTCCCCGTCGTAACTCGAGAAGACCTGCCGCAACTCGAGAAAATCCAGGAGGTTCTCCCCTCCAGGCGAGATGAGGCCCATTTCCGCTGAGGCGTCTCGAGGCTGATCACACCTCACCTCTGGAACTTCGAAAGGGTCCTTCACACCCTTGGTACAAATCAAGAAGTTCCCCGACATAGCCGTCTCCACTCGAGAGGAATCACGAGGGTCCCGCCCACATCCAGAGGAGCCCCGTTTCCGCCTCGTAGCTCGAGATGAGGGATCCTTTCCCTGCTTCGTCGGGAAAGAGTTCCCGGCGTTCCCGTCGCATCTCAAGTGGAGGCCCTCTCAACAGGAACGGCGAGAGGAACTCCAGGGTCGTGCCACCATTCCAAGAGTCCCCCAGATGTCTCAGTCCATTCCAGAGGAACCTCTATTCCCTTCACCGGCTCGTCTTTCACGCCGAGGATCGACTCACACCAAGGTGGCACGTGGCACAGCCCTGTGGGAAAGCCTCGTGGGAAAGCCTCGAGGGACAGCCTCGAGGGAAAGCCACAGATCCCTTGATCCACGTGACAGGAAGCGTGACACGACTGCTGCAGCTCGGGAGGAAAGCGCACGTGCATGCCCCCACTCGAGACGAGGCCTGACTCCCCTGGGGAGACTCAGAAGCACCCCAAGATCCATGGCAACACTGGAGAGAAATCCTCAGGTTCCGGCCCCGACTCCACACAAGGACTGAGGCCCCGGCATGGACGGGAGAGGAATCCCGAGAGGTCCCCTAGCAACTCGCATGGGGACTGGCCTTTCCTGAGGCCACCAGAGCGGCTCCCTGAGGTCCCCGTCGTAACTCGAGAAGACCTGCCGCAACTCGAGAAAATCCAGGAGGTTCTCCCCTCCAGGCGAGATGAGGCCCATTTCCGCTGAGGCGTCTCGAGGCTGATCACACCTCACCTCTGGAACTTTGAAAGGCTCCTTCACACCCTTGGTGCAAATCAAGAAGTTCCCCGACATAGCCGTCTCCACTCGAGAGGAATCACGAGGGTCCCGCCCACATCCAGAGGAGCCCCGTTTCCGCCTCGTAGCTCGAGATGAGGGATCCTTTCCCTGCTTCGTCGGGAAAGAGTTCCCGGCGTTCCCGTCGCATCTCAAGAGGAGGCCCTCTCAACAGGAACGGCGAGAGGAACTCCAGGGTCGTGCCACCATTCCAAGAGTCCCCCAGATGTCTCAGTCCATTCCAGAGGAACCTCTTTTCCCTTCACCGGCTCGTCTTTCACGCCGAGGATCGACTCACACCAAGGTGGCACGTGGCACAGCCCTGTGGGAAAGCCTCGTGGGAAAGCCTCGAGGGACAGCCTCGAGGGAAAGCCACAGATCCCTAGATCCACGTGACAGGAAGCGTGACACTACTGCTGCAGCTCGGGAGGAAAGCGCACGTGCATGCTCCCACTCGAGACGAGGCCTGACTCCCCTGGGGAGACTCAGAAGCACCCCAAGATCCATGGCAACACTGGAGAGGAATCCTCAGGTTCCGGCCCCGACTCCACACAAGGACTGAGGCCCCGGCATGGACGGGAGAGGAATCCCGAGAGGTCCCCTAGCAACTCGCATGGGGACTGGCCTTTCCTGAGCCCACCAGAGCGGGTCCCTGAGGTCCCCGTCATAACTCGAGAAGACCTGCCGCAACTCGAGAAAATCCAGGAGGTTCTCCCCTCCAGGCGAGATGAGGCCCATTTCCGCTGAGGCGTCTCGAGGCTGATCACACCTCACCTCTGGAACTTCGAAAGGGTCCTTCACACCCTTGGTGCAAATCAAGAAGTTCCCCGACATACCCGTCTCCACTCGAGAGGAATCACGAGGGTCCCGCCCACATCCAGAGGAGCCCCGTTTCCGCCTCGTAGCTCGAGATGAGGGATCCTTTCCCTGCTTCGTCGGGAAAGAGTTCCCGGCCTTCCCGTCGCATCTCAAGAGGAGTCCCTCTCAACAGGACCGGCGAGAGGAACTCCAGGGTCGTGCCACCATTCCAAGAGTCCCCCAGATGTCTCAGTCCATTCCAGAGGAACCTCTTTTCCCTTCACCGGCTCGTCTTTCACGCCGAGGATCGACTCACACCAAGGTGGCACGTGGCACAGCCCTGTGGGAAAGCCTCGTGGGAAAGCCTCGAGGGACAGCCTCGAGGGAAAGCCACAGATCCCTTGATCCACGTGACAGGAAGCGTGACACTACTGCTGCAGCTCGGGAGGAAAGTGCACGTGCATGCCCCCACTCGAGACGAGGCCTGACTCCCCTGGCGAGACTCAGAAGCACCCCAAGTTCCATGGCAACACTGGAGAGGAATCCTCAGGTTCCGGCCCCGACTCCACACAAGGACTGAGGCCCCGGCATGGACGGGAGAGGAATCCCGAGAGGTCCCTTAGCAACATGCATGGGGACTGGCCTTTCCTGAGGCCAGCAGAGCGGGTCCCTGAGGTCCCCGTCCTAACTCGAGAAGACCTGCCGCAAATCGAGAAAATCCAGGAGCTTCTCCCCTCCAGGCGAGATGAGGCCCATTTCCGCTGAGGCGTTTCGAGGCTGATCACACCTCACCTCTGGAACTTCGAAAGGCTCCTTCACACCCTTGGTGCAAATCAAGAAGTTCCCCGACATAGCCGTCTCCACTCGAGAGGAATCACGAGGGTCCCGCCCACATCCAGAGGAGCCCCGTTTCCGCCTCATAGCTCGAGATGAGGGATGCTTTTCCTGCTTCGTCGGGAAAGAGTTCCCGTCCTTCCCGTCGCATCTCAAGAGGAGGCCCTCTCAACAGGAACGGCGAGAGGAACTCCAGGGTCGTGCCACCATTCCAAGAGTCCCCCAGATGTCTCAGTCCATTCCAGAGGAACCTCTTTTCCCTTCACCGGCTCGTCTTTCACGCCGAGGATCGACTCACACCAAGGTGGCACGTGGCACAGCCCTGTGGGAAAGCCTCGTGGGAAAGCCTCGAGGGACAGCCTTGAGGGAAAGCCACAGATCCCTTGATCCACGTGACAGGAAGCGTGACACTACTGCTGCAGCTCGGGAGGAAAGCGCACGTGCATGCCCCCACTCGAGACGAGGCCTGACTCCCCTGGGGAGACTCAGAAGCACCCCTAGATCCATGGCAACACTGGAGAGGAATCCTCAGGTTCCGGCCCCGACTCCACACAAGGACTGAGGCCCCGGCATGGACGGGAGAGGAATCCCGAGAGGTCCCCTAGCAACTCACATGGGGACTGGCCTTTCCTGAGGCCACCAGAGCGGGTAACTGAGGTCCCCGTCGTAACTTGAGAAGACCTGCCGCAACTGGAGAAAATCCAGGAGGTTCTCCCCTCCAGGCGAGATGAGGCCCATTTCCGCTGAGGCGTCTCGAGGCTGATCACACCTCACCTCTGGAACTTCGAAAGGGTCCTTCACACCCTTGGTGCAAATCAAGAAGTTCCCCGACATAGCCGTCTCCACTCGAGAGGAATCACGAGGGTCCCGCCCACATCCAGAGGAGCCCCGTTTCCGCCTCGTAACCGAGATGAGGGATCCTTTCCCTGCTTCGTCGGGAAAGAGTTCCCGGCGTTCCCGTCGCATCTCAAGAGGAGGCCCTCTCAACAGGAACGGCGAGAGGAACTCCAGGGTCGTGCCACCATTCCAAGAGTCCCCCAGATGTCTCAGTCCATTCCAGAGGAACCTCTTTTCCCTTCACCGGCTCGTCTTTCACGCCGAGGATCGACTCACACCAAGGTGGCACGTGGCACAGCCCTGTGGGAAAGCCTCGTGGGAAAGCCTCGAGGGACAGCCTCGAGGGAAAGCCACAGATCCCTTGATCCACGTGACAGGAAGCGTGACACTACTGCTGCAGCTCGGGAGGAAAGCGCACGTGCATGCCCCCACGCGAGACGAGGCCTGACTCCCCTGGGGAGACTCAGAAGCACCCCAAGATCCATGGCAACACTGGAGAGGAATCCTCAGGTTTCGGCCCTGACTCCACACAAGGACTGAGGCCCCGGCATGGACGGGAGAGGAATCCCGAGAGGTCCCCTAGCAACTCGCATGGGGACTGGCCTTTCCTGAGGCCACCAGAGCGGGTACCTGTGGTCCCCGTCGTAACTCGAGAAGTCCTGCCGCAACTCGAGAAAATACAGGAGGTTCTCCCCTCCAGGCGAGATGAGGCCCATTTCCGCTGAGGCGTCTCGAGTCTGATCACACCTCACCTCTGGAACTTTGAAAGGCTCCTTCACACCCTTGGTGCAAATCAAGAAGTTCCCCGACCTAGCCGTCTCCACTCGAGAGGAATCACGAGGGTCCCGCCCACATCCAGAGGAGCCCCTTTTCCGCCTCGTAGCTCGAGATGAGGGATCCTTTCCCTGCTTCGTCGGGAAAGAGTTCCCGGCCTTCCCGTCGCATCTCAAGAGGAGGCCCTCTCAACAGGAACGGCGAGAGGAACTCCAGGGTCATGCCACCATTCCAAGAGTCCCCGAGATGTCTCAGTCCATTCCAGAGGAACCTCTTTTCCCTTCACCGGCTCGTCTTTCACGCCGAGGATCGACTCACACCAAGGTGGCACGTGGCACAGCCCTGTGGGAAAGCCTCGTGGGAAAGCCTCGAGGGACAGCCTCGAGGGAAAGCCACAGATCCCTTGATCCACGTGACAGGAAGCGTGACACTACTGCTGCAGCTCGGGAGGAAAGCGCACGTGCATGCCCCCACTCGAGACGAGGCCTGACTCCCCTGGAGAGACTCAGAAGCACCCCAAGATCCATGGCAACACTGGAGAGGAATCCTCAGGTTCCGGCCCCGACTCCACACAAGGACTGAGGCCCCGGCATGGACGGGAGAGGAATCCCGAGAGGTCCCCTAGCAACTCTCATGGGGACTGGCCGTTCCTGAGGCCACCAGAGCGGGTCCCTGAGGTCCCCGTCGTAACTCGAGAAGACCTGCCGCAACTCGAGAAAATCCAGGAGGTTCTCCCCTCCAGGCGAGATGAGGCCCATGTCCGCTGAGGCGTCTCGAGGCTGATCAAACCTCCCCTCTGGAACTTCGAAAGGGTCCTTCACACCCTTGGTGCAAATCAAGAAGTTCCCCGACATACCCGTCTCCACTCGAGAGGAATCACGAGGGTCCCGCCAACATCCAGAGGAGCCCCGTTTCCGCCTCGTAGCTCGAGATGAGGGATCCTTTCCCTGCTTCGTCGGGAAAGAGTTCCCGGCCTTCCCGTCGCATCTCAAGAGGAGGCCCTCTCAACAGGAACGGCGAGAGGAACTCCAGGGTCGTGCCACCATTCCAAGAGTCCCCCAGATGTCTCAGTCCATTCCAGAGGAACCTCTTTTCCCTTCACCGGCTCGTCTTTCACGCCGAGGATCGACTCACACCAAGGTGGCACGTGGCACAGCCCTGTGGGAAAGCCTCGTGGGAAAGCCTCGAGGGACAGCCTCGAGGGAAAGCCACAGATCCCTTGATCCACGTGACAGGAAGCGTGACACTACTGCTGCAGCTCGGGAGGAAAGCGCACGTGCATGCCCCCACTCGAGACGAGGCCTGACTCCCCTGGGGAGACTCAGAAGCACCCCAAGATCCATGGCAACACTGGAGAGGAATCCTCAGGTTCTGGCCCCGACTCCACACAAGGACTGAGGCCCCGGCATGGACGGGAGAGGAATCCCGAGAGGTCCCCTAGCAACTCGCATGGGGACTGGCCTTTCCTTAGGCCCCGGAGCGGGTCCCTGAGGTCCCCGTCGTAACTCGAGAAGACCTGCCGCAACTCGAGAAAATCCAGGAGGTTCTCCCCTCCAGGCGAGATGAGGCCCATTTCCGCTGAGGCGTCTCGAGGCTGATCACACCTCACCTCTGGAACTTCGAAAGGCTCCTTCACACCCTTGGTGCAAATCAAGAAGTTCCCCGACATAGCCGTCTCCACTCGAGAGGAATCACGAGGGTCCCGCCCACATCCAGAGGAGCCCCGTTTCCGCCTCGTAGCTCGAGATGAGGGATCCTTTCCCTGCTTCGTCGGGAAAGAGTTCCCGCCCTTCCCGTCGCATCTCAAGAGGAGGCCCTCTCAACAGGAACGGCGAGAGGAACTCCAGGGTCATGCCACCATTCCAAGAGTCCCCCAGATGTCTCAGTCCATTCCAGAGGAACCTGTTTTCCCTTCACCGGCTCGTCTTTCACGCCGAGGATCGACTCACACCAAGGTGGCACGTGGCACAGCCCTGTGGGAAAGCCTCGTGGGAAAGCCTCGAGGGACAGCCTCGAGGGAAAGCCACAGATCCCTTGATCCACGTGACAGGAAGCGTGACACTACTGCTGCAGCTCGGGAGGAAAGCGCACGTGCATGCCCCCACTCGAGACGAGGCCTGACTCCCCTGGGGAGACTCAGAAGCACCCCAAGATCCATGGCAACACTGGAGAGCAATCCTCAGGTTCCGGCCCCGACTCCACACAAGGACTGAGGCCCCGGCATGGACGGGAGAGGAATCCCGAGAGTTCCCCTAGCAACTCGCATGGGGACTGGCCTTTCCTGAGGCCACCAGAGCGGGTCCCTGAGGTGCCCGTCGTAACTCGAGAAGACCTGCCGCAACTCGAGAAAATCCAGGAGGTTCTCCCCTCCAGGCGAGATGAGGCCCATTTCCGCTGATGCGTCTCGAGGCTGATCACACCTCACCTCTGGAACTTCGAAAGGGTCCTTCACACCCTTGGTGCAAATCAAGAAGTTCCCCGACATAGCCGTCTCCACTCGAGAGGAATCACGAGGGTCCCGCCCACATCCAGAGGAGCCCCGTTTCCGCCTCGTAGCTCGAGATGAGGGATCCTTTCCCTGCTTCGTCGGGAAAGAGTTCCCGGCGTTCCCGTCGCATCTCAAGAGGAGGCCCTCTCAACAGGAACGGCGAGAGGAACTCCAGGGTCGTGCCACCATTCCAAGAGTCCCCCAGATGTCTCAGTCCATTCCAGAGGAACCTCTTTTCCCTTCACCGGCTCGTCTTTCACGCCGAGGATCGACTCACACCAAGGTGGCACGTGGCACAGCCCTGTGGGAAAGCCTCGTGGGAAAGCCTCGAGGGACAGCCTCGAGGGAAAGCCACAGATCCCTTGATCCACGTGACAGGAAGCGTGACACTACTGCTGCAGCTCGGGAGGAAAGCGCACGTGCATGCCCCCACTCGAGACGAGGCCTGACTCCCCTGGGGAGACTCAGAAGCACCCCAAGATCCATGGCAACACTGGAGAGGAATCCTCAGGTTCTGGCCCCGACTCCACACAAGGACTGAGGCCCCGGCATGGACGGGAGAGGAATCCCGAGAGGTCCCCTAGCAACTCGCATGGGGACTGGCCTTTCCTTAGGCCCCGGAGCGGGTCCCTGAGGTCCCCGTCGTAACTCGAGAAGACCTGCCGCAACTCGAGAAAATCCAGGAGGTTCTCCCCTCCAGGCGAGATGAGGCCCATTTCCGCTGAGGCGTCTCGAGGCTGATCACACCTCACCTCTGGAACTTCGAAAGGCTCCTTCACACCCTTGGTGCAAATCAAGAAGTTCCCCGACATAGCCGTCTCCACTCGAGAGGAATCACGAGGGTCCCGCCCACATCCAGAGGAGCCCCGTTTCCGCCTCGTAGCTCGAGATGAGGGATCCTTTCCCTGCTTCGTCGGGAAAGAGTTCCCGCCCTTCCCGTCGCATCTCAAGAGGAGGCCCTCTCAACAGGAACGGCGAGAGGAACTCCAGGGTCATGCCACCATTCCAAGAGTCCCCCAGATGTCTCAGTCCATTCCAGAGGAACCTGTTTTCCCTTCACCGGCTCGTCTTTCACGCCGAGGATCGACTCACACCAAGGTGGCACGTGGCACAGCCCTGTGGGAAAGCCTCGTGGGAAAGCCTCGAGGGACAGCCTCGAGGGAAAGCCACAGATCCCTTGATCCACGTGACAGGAAGCGTGACACTACTGCTGCAGCTCGGGAGGAAAGCGCACGTGCATGCCCCCACTCGAGACGAGGCCTGACTCCCCTGGGGAGACTCAGAAGCACCCCAAGATCCATGGCAACACTGGAGAGCAATCCTCAGGTTCCGGCCCCGACTCCACACAAGGACTGAGGCCCCGGCATGGACGGGAGAGGAATCCCGAGAGGTCCCCTAGCAACTCGCATGGGGACTGGCCTTTCCTGAGGCCACCAGAGCGAGTCCCTGAGGTGCCCGTCGTAACTCGAGAAGACCTGCCGCAACTTGAGAAAATCCAGGAGGTTCTCCCCTCCAGGCGAGATGAGGCCCATTTCCGCTGATGCGTCTCGAGGCTGATCACACCTCACCTCTGGAACTTCGAAAGGGTCCTTCACACCCTTGGTGCAAATCAAGAAGTTCCCCGACATAGCCGTCTCCACTCGAGAGGAATCACGAGGGTCCCGCCCACATCCAGAGGAGCCCCGTTTCCGCCTCGTAGCTCGAGATGAGGGATCCTTTCCCTGCTTCGTCGGGAAAGAGTTCCCGGCCTTCCCGTCGCATCTCAAGAGGAGTCCCTCTCAACAGGAACGGCGAGAGGAACTCCAGGGTCGTGCCACCATTCCAAGAGTCCCCCAGATGTCTCAGTCCATTCCAGAGGAACCTCTTTTCCCTTCACTGGCTCGTCTTTCACGCCGAGGATCGACTCACACCAAGGTGGCACGTGGCACAGCCCTGTGGGAAAGCCTCGTGGGAAAGCCTCGAGGGACAGCCTCGAGGGAAAGCCACAGATCGCTTGATCCACGTGACAGGAAGCGTGACACTACTGCTGCAGCTCGGGAGGAAAGCACACGTGCATGCCCCCACTTGAGACGAGGCCTGACTCCCCTGGGGAGACTTAGAAGCACCCCAAGATCCATGGCAACACTGGAGAGGAATCCTCAGGTTCCGGCCCCGACTCCACACAAGGACTGAGGCCCCGGCATGGACGGGAGAGGAATCCCGAGAGGTCCCCTAGCAACTCGCATGGGGACTGGCCTTTCCTGAGGCCACCAGAGCTGGTCCCTGAGGTCCCCGTCGTAACTCGAGAAGACCTGCCGCAACTCGAGAAAATCCAGGAGGTTCTCCCCTCCAGGCGAGATGAGGCCCATTTCCGCTGAGGCGTCTCGAGGCTGATCACACCTCACCTCTGGAACTTCGAATGGCTCCTTCACACCCTTGGTGCAAATCAAGAAGTTCCCCGACATAGCCGTCTCCACTCGAGAGGAATCACGAGGGTCCCGCCCACCTCCAGAGGAGCCCCGTTTCTAACTCGTAGCTCGAGATGAGGGATCCTTTCCCTGCTTCGTCGAGAAAGAGTTCCCGGCCTTCCCGTCGCAACTCAAGAGGAGGCCCTCTCAACAGGAACGGCGAGAGGAACTCCAGGGTCATGCCACCATTCCAAGAGTCCCCCAGATGTCTCAGTCCATTCCAGAGGAACCTCTTTTCCCTTCACCGGCTCGTCTTTCACGCCGAGGATCGACTCACACCAAGGTGGCACGTGGCACAGCCCTGTGGGAAAGCCTCGTGGGAAAGCCTCGAGGGACAGCCTCGAGGGAAAGCCACAGATCCCTTGATCCACGTGACAGGAAGCGTGACACTACTGCTGCAGCTCGGGAGGAAAGCGCACGTGCATGCCCCCACTCGAGACGAGGCCTGACTCCCCTGGGGAGACTCAGAAGCACCCCAAGATCCATGGCAACACTGGAGAGGAATCCTCAGGTTCCGGCCCCGACTCCACACAAGGACTGAGGCCCTGGCATGGACGGGAGAGGAATCACGAGAGGTCCCCTAGCAACTCGCATGGGGACTGGCCTTTCCTGAGGCCACCAGAGCGGGTCCCTGAGGTCCCCGTCGTAACTCGAGAAGACCTGCCGCAACTCGAGAAAATCCAGGAGGTTCTCCCCTCCAGGCGAGATGAGGCCCATTTCCGCTGAGGCGTCTCGAGGCTGATCACACCTCACCTCTGGAACTTCGAATGGCTCCTTCACACCCTTGGTTCAAATCAAGAAGTTCCCCGACATAGCCGTCTCCACTCGAGAGGAATCACGAGGGTCCCGCCCACATCCAGAGGAGCCCCGTTTCTGACTCGTAGCTCGAGATGAGGGATCCTTTCCCTGCTTCGTCGGGAAAGAGTTCCCGGCCTTCCCGTCGCAACTCAAGAGGAGGCCCTCTCAACAGGAACGGCGAGAGGAACTCCAGGGTCATGCCACCATTCCAAGAGTCCCCCAGATTTCTCAGTCCATTCCAGAGGAACCTCTTTTCCCTTCACCGGCTCGTCTTTCACGCCGAGGATCGACTCACACCAAGGTGGCACGTGGCACAGCCCTGTGGGAAAGCCTCGTGGGAAAGCCTCTTGGGACAGCCTGGAGGGAAAGCCACAGATCGCTTGATCCACGTGACAGCAAGCGTGACACTACTGCTGCAGCTCGGGAGGAAAGCGCACGTGCATGCCCCCACTCGAGACGAGGCCTGACTCCCCTGGGGAGACTCAGAAGCACCCCAAGATCCATGGCAACACTGGAGAGGAATCCTCAGGTTCCGGCCCTGACTCCACACAAGGACTGAGGCCCCGGCATGGACGGGAGAGGAATCCCGAGAGGTCCCCTAGCAACTCGCATGGGGACTGGCCTTTCCTGCGGCCACCAGAGCGGGTACCTGTGGTCCCCGTCGTAACTCGAGAAGTCCTGCCGCAACTCGAGAAAATCCAGGAGGTTCTCCCCTCCAGGCGAGATGAGGCCCATTTCCGCTGAGGCGTCTCGAGGCTGATCACACCTCACCTCTGGAACTTTGAAAGGCTCCTTCACACCCTTGGTGCAAATCAAGAAGTTCCCCGACCTAGCCGTCTCCACTCGAGAGGAATCACGAGGGTCCCGCCCACATCCAGAGGAGCCCCTTTTCCGCCTCGTAGCTCGAGATGAGGGATCCTTTCCCTGCTTCGTCGGGAAAGAGTTCCCGGCCTTCCCGTCGCATCTCAAGAGGAGGCCCTCTCAACAGGAACGGCGAGAGGAACTCCAGGGTCATGCCACCATTCCAAGAGTCCCCGAGATGTCTCAGTCCATTCCAGAGGAACCTCTTTTCCCTTCACCGGCTCGTCTTTCACGCCGAGGATCGACTCACACCAAGGTGGCACGTGGCACAGCCCTGTGGGAAAGCCTCGTGGGAAAGCCTCGAGGGACAGCCTCGAGGGAAAGCCACAGATCCCTTGATCCACGTGACAGGAAGCGTGACACTACTGCTGCAGCTCGGGAGGAAAGCGCACGTGCATGCCCCCACTCGAGACGAGGCCTGACTCCCCTGGGGAGACTCAGAAGCACCCCAAGATCCATGGCAACACTGGAGAGGAATCCTCAGGTTCTGGCCCCGACTCCACACAAGGACTGAGGCCCCGGCATGGACGGGAGAGGAATCCCGAGAGGTCCCCTAGCAACTCGCATGGGGACTGGCCTTTCCTTAGGCCCCGGAGCGGGTCCCTGAGGTCCCCGTCGTAACTCGAGAAGACCTGCCGCAACTCGAGAAAATCCAGGAGGTTCTCCCCTCCAGGCGAGATGAGGCCCATTTCCGCTGAGGCGTCTCGAGGCTGATCACACCTCACCTCTGGAACTTCGAAAGGCTCCTTCACACCCTTGGTGCAAATCAAGAAGTTCCCCGACATAGCCGTCTCCACTCGAGAGGAATCACGAGGGTCCCGCCCACATCCAGAGGAGCCCCGTTTCCGCCTCGTAGCTCGAGATGAGGGATCCTTTCCCTGCTTCGTCGGGAAAGAGTTCCCGCCCTTCCCGTCGCATCTCAAGAGGAGGCCCTCTCAACAGGAACGGCGAGAGGAACTCCAGGGTCATGCCACCATTCCAAGAGTCCCCCAGATGTCTCAGTCCATTCCAGAGGAACCTGTTTTCCCTTCACCGGCTCGTCTTTCACGCCGAGGATCGACTCACACCAAGGTGGCACGTGGCACAGCCCTGTGGGAAAGCCTCGTGGGAAAGCCTCGAGGGACAGCCTCGAGGGAAAGCCACAGATCCCTTGATCCACGTGACAGGAAGCGTGACACTACTGCTGCAGCTCGGGAGGAAAGCGCACGTGCATGCCCCCACTCGAGACGAGGCCTGACTCCCCTGGGGAGACTCAGAAGCACCCCAAGATCCATGGCAACACTGGAGAGCAATCCTCAGGTTCCGGCCCCGACTCCACACAAGGACTGAGGCCCCGGCATGGACGGGAGAGGAATCCCGAGAGTTCCCCTAGCAACTCGCATGGGGACTGGCCTTTCCTGAGGCCACCAGAGCGGGTCCCTGAGGTGCCCGTCGTAACTCGAGAAGACCTGCCGCAACTCGAGAAAATCCAGGAGGTTCTCCCCTCCAGGCGAGATGAGGCCCATTTCCGCTGATGCGTCTCGAGGCTGATCACACCTCACCTCTGGAACTTCGAAAGGGTCCTTCACACCCTTGGTGCAAATCAAGAAGTTCCCCGACATAGCCGTCTCCACTCGAGAGGAATCACGAGGGTCCCGCCCACATCCAGAGGAGCCCCGTTTCCGCCTCGTAGCTCGAGATGAGGGATCCTTTCCCTGCTTCGTCGGGAAAGAGTTCCCGGCCTTCCCGTCGCATCTCAAGAGGAGTCCCTCTCAACAGGAACGGCGAGAGGAACTCCAGGGTCGTGCCACCATTCCAAGAGTCCCCCAGATGTCTCAGTCCATTCCAGAGGAACCTCTTTTCCCTTCACTGGCTCGTCTTTCACGCCGAGGATCGACTCACACCAAGGTGGCACGTGGCACAGCCCTGTGGGAAAGCCTCGTGGGAAAGCCTCGAGGGACAGCCTCGAGGGAAAGCCACAGATCGCTTGATCCACGTGACAGGAAGCGTGACACTACTGCTGCAGCTCGGGAGGAAAGCACACGTGCATGCCCCCACTTGAGACGAGGCCTGACTCCCCTGGGGAGACTTAGAAGCACCCCAAGATCCATGGCAACACTGGAGAGGAATCCTCAGGTTCCGGCCCCGACTCCACACAAGGACTGAGGCCCCGGCATGGACGGGAGAGGAATCCCGAGAGGTCCCCTAGCAACTCGCATGGGGACTGGCCTTTCCTGAGGCCACCAGAGCTGGTCCCTGAGGTCCCCGTCGTAACTCGAGAAGACCTGCCGCAACTCGAGAAAATCCAGGAGGTTCTCCCCTCCAGGCGAGATGAGGCCCATTTCCGCTGAGGCGTCTCGAGGCTGATCACACCTCACCTCTGGAACTTCGAATGGCTCCTTCACACCCTTGGTGCAAATCAAGAAGTTCCCCGACATAGCCGTCTCCACTCGAGAGGAATCACGAGGGTCCCGCCCACCTCCAGAGGAGCCCCGTTTCTAACTCGTAGCTCGAGATGAGGGATCCTTTCCCTGCTTCGTCGAGAAAGAGTTCCCGGCCTTCCCGTCGCAACTCAAGAGGAGGCCCTCTCAACAGGAACGGCGAGAGGAACTCCAGGGTCATGCCACCATTCCAAGAGTCCCCCAGATGTCTCAGTCCATTCCAGAGGAACCTCTTTTCCCTTCACCGGCTCGTCTTTCACGCCGAGGATCGACTCACACCAAGGTGGCACGTGGCACAGCCCTGTGGGAAAGCCTCGTGGGAAAGCCTCGAGGGACAGCCTCGAGGGAAAGCCACAGATCCCTTGATCCACGTGACAGGAAGCGTGACACTACTGCTGCAGCTCGGGAGGAAAGCGCACGTGCATGCCCCCACTCGAGACGAGGCCTGACTCCCCTGGGGAGACTCAGAAGCACCCCAAGATCCATGGCAACACTGGAGAGGAATCCTCAGGTTCCGGCCCCGACTCCACACAAGGACTGAGGCCCTGGCATGGACGGGAGAGGAATCACGAGAGGTCCCCTAGCAACTCGCATGGGGACTGGCCTTTCCTGAGGCCACCAGAGCGGGTCCCTGAGGTCCCCGTCGTAACTCGAGAAGACCTGCCGCAACTCGAGAAAATCCAGGAGGTTCTCCCCTCCAGGCGAGATGAGGCCCATTTCCGCTGAGGCGTCTCGAGGCTGATCACACCTCACCTCTGGAACTTCGAATGGCTCCTTCACACCCTTGGTTCAAATCAAGAAGTTCCCCGACATAGCCGTCTCCACTCGAGAGGAATCACGAGGGTCCCGCCCACATCCAGAGGAGCCCCGTTTCTGACTCGTAGCTCGAGATGAGGGATCCTTTCCCTGCTTCGTCGGGAAAGAGTTCCCGGCCTTCCCGTCGCAACTCAAGAGGAGGCCCTCTCAACAGGAACGGCGAGAGGAACTCCAGGGTCATGCCACCATTCCAAGAGTCCCCCAGATTTCTCAGTCCATTCCAGAGGAACCTCTTTTCCCTTCACCGGCTCGTCTTTCACGCCGAGGATCGACTCACACCAAGGTGGCACGTGGCACAGCCCTGTGGGAAAGCCTCGTGGGAAAGCCTCTTGGGACAGCCTGGAGGGAAAGCCACAGATCCCTTGATCCACGTGACAGCAAGCGTGACACTACTGCTGCAGCTCGGGAGGAAAGCGCACGTGCATGCCCCCACTCGAGACGAGGCCTGACTCCCCTGGGGAGACTCAGAAGCACCCCAAGATCCATGGCAACACTGGAGAGGAATCCTCAGGTTCCGGCCCTGACTCCACACAAGGACTGAGGCCCCGGCATGGACGGGAGAGGAATCCCGAGAGGTCCCCTAGCAACTCGCATGGGGACTGGCCTTTCCTGCGGCCACCAGAGCGGGTACCTGTGGTCCCCGTCGTAACTCGAGAAGTCCTGCCGCAACTCGAGAAAATCCAGGAGGTTCTCCCCTCCAGGCGAGATGAGGCCCATTTCCGCTGAGGCGTCTCGAGGCTGATCACACCTCACCTCTGGAACTTTGAAAGGCTCCTTCACACCCTTGGTGCAAATCAAGAAGTTCCCCGACCTAGCCGTCTCCACTCGAGAGGAATCACGAGGGTCCCGCCCACATCCAGAGGAGCCCCTTTTCCGCCTCGTAGCTCGAGATGAGGGATCCTTTCCCTGCTTCGTCGGGAAAGAGTTCCCGGCCTTCCCGTCGCATCTCAAGAGGAGGCCCTCTCAACAGGAACGGCGAGAGGAACTCCAGGGTCATGCCACCATTCCAAGAGTCCCCGAGATGTCTCAGTCCATTCCAGAGGAACCTCTTTTCCCTTCACCGGCTCGTCTTTCACGCCGAGGATCGACTCACACCAAGGTGGCACGTGGCACAGCCCTGTGGGAAAGCCTCGTGGGAAAGCCTCGAGGGACAGCCTCGAGGGAAAGCCACAGATCCCTTGATCCACGTGACAGGAAGCGTGACACTACTGCTGCAGCTCGGGAGGAAAGCGCACGTGCATGCCCCCACTCGAGACGAGGCCTGACTCCCCTGGGGAGACTCAGAAGCACCCCAAGATCCATGGCAACACTGGAGAGGAATCCTCAGGTTCCGGCCCCGACTCCACACAAGGACTGAGGCCCCGGCATGGACGGGAGAGGAATCCCGAGAGGTCCCCTAGCAACTCGCATGGGGACTGGCCTTTCCTTAGGCCCCGGAGCGGGTCCCTGAGGTCCCCGTCGTAACTCGAGAAGACCTGCCGCAACTCGAGAAAATCCAGGAGGTTCTCCCCTCCAGGCGAGATGAGGCCCATTTCCGCTGAGGCGTCTCGAGGCTGATCACACCTCACCTCTGGAACTTCGAATGGCTCCTTCACACCCTTGGTGCAAATCAAGAAGTTCCCCGACATAGCCGTCTCCACTCGAGAGGAATCACGAGGGTCCCGCCCACCTCCAGAGGAGCCCCGTTTCTAACTCGTAGCTCGAGATGAGGGATCCTTTCCCTGCTTCGTCGGGAAAGAGTTCCCGGCCTTCCCGTCGCAACTCAAGAGGAAGGCCCTCTCAACAGGAACGGCGAGAGGAACTCCAGGGTCGTGCCACCATTCCAAGAGTCCCCCAGATGTCTCAGTCCATTCCAGAGGAACCTCTTTTCCCTTCACCGGCTCGTCTTTCACGCCGAGGATCGACTCACACCAAGGTGGCACGTGGCACAGCCCTGTGGGAAAGCCTCGTAGGAAAGCCTCGAGGGACAGCCTCGAGGGAAAGCCACAGATCCCTTGATCCACGTGACAGGAAGCGTGACACTACTGCTGCAGCTCGGGAGGAAAGCGCACGTGCATGCCCCCACTCGAGACGAGGCCTGACTCCCTGGGGAGACTCAGAAGCACCCCAAGATCCATGGCAACACTGGAGAGGAATCCTCAGGTTCCGGCCCCGACTCCACACAAGGACTGAGGCCCCGGCATGGACGGGAGAGGAATCCCGAGAGGTCCCCTAGCAACTCGCATGGGGACTGGCCTTTCCTGAGGCCACCAGAGCGGGTCCCTGAGGTCCCCGTCGTAACTCGAGAAGACCTGCCGCAACTCGAGAAAATCCAGGAGGTTCTCCCCTCCAGGCCAGATGAGGCCCATGTCCGCTGAGGCGTCTCGAGGCTGATCACACCTCCCCTCTGGAACTTCGAAAGGCTCCTTCACACCCTTGGTGCAAATCAAGAAGTTCCCCGACATAGCCGTCTCCACTCGAGAGGAATCACGAGGGTCCCGCCCACATCCAGAGGAGCCCCGTTTCCGCCTCGTAGCTCGAGATGAGGGATCCTTTCCCTGCTTCGTCGGGAAAGAGTTCCCGGCCTTCCCGTCGCATCTCAAGAGGAGTCCCTCTCAACAGGAACGGCGAGAGGATCTCCAGGGTCGTGCCACCATTCCAAGAGTCCCCCAGATGTCTCAGTCCATTCCAGAGGAACCTCTTTTCCCTTCACCGGCTCGTCTTTCACGCCGAGGATCGACTCACACCAAGGTGGCACGTGGCACAGCCCTGTGGGAAAGCCTCGTGGGAAAGCCTCGAGGGACAGCCTCGAGGGAAAGCCACAGATCCCTTGATCCACGTGACAGGAAGCGTGACACTACTGCTGCAGCTCGGGAGGAAAGCGCACGTGCATGCCCCCACTCGAGACGAGGCCTGACTCCCCTGGGGAGACTCAGAAGCACCCCAAGATCCATGGCAACACTGGAGAGGAATCCTCAGGTTCCGGCCCCGACTCCACACAAGGACTGAGGCCCCGGCATGGACGGGAGAGGAATCCCGAGAGGTCCCCTAGCAACTCGCATGGGGACTGGCCTTTCCTGAGGCCACCAGAGCGGGTCCCTGAGGTCCCCGTCGTAACTCGAGAAGACCTGCCGCAACTCGAGAAAATCCAGGAGGTTCTCCCCTCCAGGCGAGATGAGGCCCATTTCCGCTGAGGCGTCTCGAGGCTGATCACACCTCACCTCTGGAACTTCGAAAGGCTCCTTCACACCCTTGGTGCAAATCAAGAAGTTCCCCGACATAGCCGTCTCCACTCGAGAGGAATCACGAGGGTCCCGCCCACCTCCAGAGGAGCCCCGTTTCTGACTCTTAGCTCGAGATGAGGGATCCTTTCCCTGCTTCGTCGGGAAAGAGTTCCCGGCCTTCCCGTCGCAACTCAAGAGGAGGCTCTCTCAACAGGAACGGCGAGAGGAACTCCAGGGTCATGCCACCATTCCAAGAGTCCCCCTGATGTCTCAGTCCATTCCAGAGGAACCTCTTTTCCCTTCACCGGCTCGTCTTTCACGCCGAGGATCGACTCACACCAAGGTGGCACGTGGCACAGCCCTGTGGGAAAGCCTCGTTGGATAGCCTCGAGGGACAGCCTCGAGGGAAAGCCACAGATCCCTTGATCCACGTGACAGGAAGCGTGACACTACTGCTGCAGCTCGGGAGGAAAGCGCACGTGCATGCCCCCACTCGAGACGAGGCCTGACTCCCCTGGGGAGACTCAGAAGCACCCCAAGATCCATAGCAACACTGGAGAGGAATCCTCAGGTTCCGGCCCCGACTCCACACAAGGACTGAGGCCCCGGCATGGACGGGAGAGGAATCCCGAGAGGTCCCCTAGCAACTCGCATGGGGACTGGCCTTTCCTGAGGCCACCAGAGCGGGTCCCTGAGGTCCCCATCGTAACTCGAGAAGACCTGCTGCAACTCGAGAAAATCCAGGAGGTTCTCCCCTCCAGGCGAGATGAGGCCCATTTCCGCTGAGGCTTCTCGAGGCTGATCACACCTCGCCTCTGGAACTTCGAAAGGCTCCTTCACACCCTTGGTGCAAATCAAAAAGTTCCCCGACATACCCGTCTCCACTCGAGAGGAATCACGAGGGTCCCGCCCACATCCAGAGGAGCCCCGTTTCCGCCTCGTAGCTCGAGATGAGGGATCCTTTCCCTGCTTCGTCGGGAAAGAGTTCCCGGCCTTCCCGTCGCATCTCAAGAGGAGGCCCTCTCAACAGGAACGGCGAGAGGAACTCCAGGGTCGTGCCACCATTCCAAGAGTCCCCCAGATGTCTCAGTCCATTCCAGAGGAACCTCTTTTCCCTTCACCGGCTCGTCTTTCACGCCGAGGATCGACTCACACCAAGGTGGCACGTGGCACAGCCCTGTGGGAAAGCCTCGTGGGAAAGCCTCGAGGGACAGCCTCGAGGGAAAGCCACAGATCCCTTGATCCACGTGACAGGAAGCGTGACACTACTGCTGCAGCTCGGGAGGAAAGCGCACGTGCATGCCCCCACTCGAGACGAGGCCTGACTCCCCTGGGGAGACTCAGAAGCACCCCAAGATCCATGGCAACACTGGAGAGGAATCCTCAGGTTCCGGCCCCGACTCCACACAAGGACTGAGGCCCCGGCATGGACGGGAGAGGAATCCCGAGAGGTCCCCTAGCAACTCGCATGGGGACTGGCCTTTCCTGAGGCCACCAGAGCGGGTCCCTGAGGTCCCCGTCGTAACTCGAGAAGACCTGCCGCAACTCGAGAAAATCCAGGAGGTTCTCCCCTCCAGGCCAGATGAGGCCCTTGTCCGCTGAGGCGTCTCGAGGCTGATCACACCTCCCCTCTGGAACTTCGAAAGGCTCCTTCACACCCTTGGTGCAAATCAAGAAGTTCCCCGACATAGCCGTCTCCACTCGAGAGGAATCACGAGGGTCCCGCCCACATCCAGAGGAGCCCCGTTTCCGCCTCGTAGCTCGAGATGAGGGATCCTTTCCCTGCTTCGTCGGGAAAGAGTTCCCGGCCTTCCCGTCGCATCTCAAGAGGAGTCCCTCTCAACAGGAACGGCGAGAGGATCTCCAGGGTCGTGCCACCATTCCAAGAGTCCCCCAGATGTCTCAGTCCATTCCAGAGGAACCTCTTTTCCCTTCACCGGCTCGTCTTTCACGCCGAGGATCGACTCACACCAAGGTGGCACGTGGCACAGCCCTGTGGGAAAGCCTCGTGGGAAAGCCTCGAGGGACAGCCTCGAGGGAAAGCCACAGATCCCTTGATCCACGTGACAGGAAGCGTGACACTACTGCTGCAGCTCGGGAGGAAAGCGCACGTGCATGCCCCCACTCGAGACGAGGCCTGACTCCCCTGGGGAGACTCAGAAGCACCCCAAGATCCATGGCAACACTGGAGAGGAATCCTCAGGTTCCGGCCCCGACTCCACACAAGGACTGAGGCCCCGGCATGGACGGGAGAGGAATCCCGAGAGGTCCCCTAGCAACTCGCATGGGGACTGGCCTTTCCTGAGGCCACCAGAGCGGGTCCCTGAGGTCCCCGTCGTAACTCGAGAAGACCTGCCGCAACTCGAGAAAATCCAGGAGGTTCTCCCCTCCAGGCGAGATGAGGCCCATTTCCGCTGAGGCGTCTCGAGGCTGATCACACCTCACCTCTGGAACTTCGAAAGGCTCCTTCACACCCTTGGTGCAAATCAAGAAGTTCCCCGACATAGCCGTCTCCACTCGAGAGGAATCACGAGGGTCCCGCCCACCTCCAGAGGAGCCCCGTTTCTGACTCTTAGCTCGAGATGAGGGATCCTTTCCCTGCTTCGTCGGGAAAGAGTTCCCGGCCTTCCCGTCGCAACTCAAGAGGAGGCTCTCTCAACAGGAACGGCGAGAGGAACTCCAGGGTCATGCCACCATTCCAAGAGTCCCCCTGATGTCTCAGTCCATTCCAGAGGAACCTCTTTTCCCTTCACCGGCTCGTCTTTCACGCCGAGGATCGACTCACACCAAGGTGGCACGTGGCACAGCCCTGTGGGAAAGCCTCGTTGGATAGCCTCGAGGGACAGCCTCGAGGGAAAGCCACAGATCCCTTGATCCACGTGACAGGAAGCGTGACACTACTGCTGCAGCTCGGGAGGAAAGCGCACGTGCATGCCCCCACTCGAGACGAGGCCTGACTCCCCTGGGGAGACTCAGAAGCACCCCAAGATCCATAGCAACACTGGAGAGGAATCCTCAGGTTCCGGCCCCGACTCCACACAAGGACTGAGGCCCCGGCATGGACGGGAGAGGAATCCCGAGAGGTCCCCTAGCAACTCGCATGGGGACTGGCCTTTCCTGAGGCCACCAGAGCGGGTCCCTGAGGTCCCCATCGTAACTCGAGAAGACCTGCTGCAACTCGAGAAAATCCAGGAGGTTCTCCCCTCCAGGCGAGATGAGGCCCATTTCCGCTGAGGCTTCTCGAGGCTGATCACACCTCGCCTCTGGAACTTCGAAAGGCTCCTTCACACCCTTGGTGCAAATCAAAAAGTTCCCCGACATACCCGTCTCCACTCGAGAGGAATCACGAGGGTCCCGCCCACATCCAGAGGAGCCCCGTTTCCGCCTCGTAGCTCGAGATGAGGGATCCTTTCCCTGCTTCGTCGGGAAAGAGTTCCCGGCCTTCCCGTCGCATCTCAAGAGGAGGCCCTCTCAACAGGAACGGCGAGAGGAACTCCAGGGTCGTGCCACCATTCCAAGAGTCCCCCAGATGTCTCAGTCCATTCCAGAGGAACCTCTTTTCCCTTCACCGGCTCGTCTTTCACGCCGAGGATCGACTCACACCAAGGTGGCACGTGGCACAGCCCTGTGGGAAAGCCTCGTGGGAAAGCCTCGAGGGACAGCCTCGAGGGAAAGCCACAGATCCCTTGATCCACGTGACAGGAAGCGTGACACTACTGCTGCAGCTCGGGAGGAAAGCGCACGTGCATGCCCCCACTCGAGACGAGGCCTGACTCCCCTGGGGAGACTCAGAAGCACCCCAAGATCCATGGCAACACTGGAGAGGAATCCTCAGGTTCCGGCCCCGACTCCACACAAGGACTGAGGCCCCGGCATGGACGGGAGAGGAATCCCGAGAGGTCCCCTAGCAACTCGCATGGGGACTGGCCTTTCCTGAGGCCACCAGAGCGGGTCCCTGAGGTCCCCGTCGTAACTCGAGAAGACCTGCCGCAACTCGAGAAAATCCAGGAGGTTCTCCCCTCCAGGCCAGATGAGGCCCATGTCCGCTGAGGTGTCTCGAGGCTGATCACACCTCCCCTCTGGAACTTCGAAAGGGTCCTTCACACCCTTGGTGCAAATCAAGAAGTTCCCCGACATACCCGTCTCCACTCGAGAGGAATCACGAGGGTCCCGCCCACATCCAGAGGAGCCCCTTTTCCGCCTCGTAGCTCGAGATGAGGGATCCTTTCCCTGCTTCGTCGGGAAAGAGTTCCCGGCCTTCCCGTCGCATCTCAAGAGGAGGCCCTCTCTACAGGAACGGCGAGAGGAACTCCAGGGTCGTGCCACCATTCCAAGAGTCGCCCAGATGTCTCAGTCCATTCCAGAGGAACCTCTTTTCCCTTCACCGGCTCGTCTTTCACGCCGAGGATCGACTCACACCAAGGTGGCACGTGGCACAGCCCTGTGGGAAAGCCTCGTGGGAAAGCCTCGAGGGACAGCCTCGAGGGAAAGCCACAGATCCCTTGATCCACGTGACAGGAATCGTGACACTACTGCTGCAGCTCGGGAGGAAAGCGCACGTGCATGCCCCCACTCGAGACGAGGCCTGACTCCCCTGGGGAGACTCAGAAGCACCCCAAGATCCATGGCAACACTGGAGAGGAATCCTCAGGTTCCGGCCCCGACTCCACACAAGGACTGAGGCCCCGGCATGGACGGGAGAGGAATCCCGAGAGGTCCCCTAGCAACTCGCATGGGGACTGGCCTTTCCTGAGGCCACCAGAGCGGGTCCCTGAGGTCCCCGTCGTAACTCGAGAAGACCTGCCGCAACTCGAGAAAATCCAGGAGGTTCTCCCCTCCAGGCGAGATGAGGCCCATTTCCGCTGAGGCGTCTCAAGGCTGATCACACCTCACTTCTGGAACTTCGAAAGGGTCCTTCACACCCTTGGTGCAAATCAAGAAGTTCCCCGACCTAGCCGTCTCCACTCGAGAGGAATCACGAGGGTCCCGCCCACATCCAGAGGAGCCCCGTTTCCGCCTCGTAGCTCGAGATGAGGGATCCTTTCCCTGCTTCGTCGGGAAAGAGTTCCCGGCCTTCCCGTCGCAACTCAAGATAAGGCCCTCTCAACAGGAACGGCGAGAGGAACTCCAGGGTCGTGCCACCCTTCCAATAGTCCCCCAGATGTCTCAGTCCATTCCAGAGGAACCTCTTTTCCCTTCACCGGCTCGTCTTTCACGCCGAGGATCGACTCACACCAAGGTGGCACGTGGCACAGCCCTGTGGGAAAGCCTCGTGGGAAAGCCTCGAGGGACAGCCTAGAGGGAAAGCCACAGATCCCTTGATCCACGTGACAGGAAGCGTGACACTACTGCTGCAGCTCGGGAGGAAAGCGCACGTGCACGCCCCCACTCGAGACGAGGCCTGACTCCCCTGGGGAGACTCAGAAGCACCCCAAGATCCATGGCAACACTGGAGAGGAATCCTCAGGTTCCGGCCCCGAATCTACACAAGGACTGAGGCCCCGGCATGGACGGCAGAGGAATCCCGAGAGGGACCATAGCAACTCGCATGGGGACTGGCCTTTCCTGAGGCCACCAGAGCGGGTCCCTGAGGTCCCCGTCGTAACTCGAGAACACCTGCCGCAACTCGAGAAAATCCAGGAGGTTCTCCCCTCCAGGCGAGATGAGGCCCATTTCCGCTGAGGCGTCTCGAGGCTGATCACACCTCAACTCTGGAACTTCGAATGGGTCCTTCACACCCTTGGTGCAAATCAAGAAGTTCCCCGACATAGCCGTCTCCACTCGAGAGGAATCACGAGGGTCCCGCCCACATCCAGAGGAGCCCCGTTTCCGCCTCGTAGCTCGAGATGAGGGATCCTTTCCCTGCTTCGTCGGGAAAGAGTTCCCGGCCTTCCCGTCGCATCTGAAGAGGAGGCCCTCTCAACAGGAACGGCGAGAGGAACTCCAGGGTCGTGCCACCATTCCAAGAGTCCCCCAGATGTCTCAGTCCATTCCAGAGGAACCTCTTTTCCCTTCACCGGCTCGTCTTTCACGCCGAGGATCGACTCACACCAAGGTGGCACGTGGCACAGCCCTGTGGGAAAGCCTCGTTGGATAGCCTCGAGGGACAGCCTCGAGGGAAAGCCACAGATCCCTTGATCCACGTGACAGGAAGCGTGACACTACTGCTGCAGCTCGGGAGGAAAGCGCACGTGCATGCCCCCACTCGAGACGAGGCCTGACTCCCCTGGGGAGACTCAGAAGCACCCCAAGATCCATGGCAACACTGGAGAGGAATCCTCAGGTTCCGGCCCCGACTCCACACAAGGACTGAGGCCCCGGCATGGACGGGAGAGGAATCCCGAGAGGTCCCCTAGCAACTCGCATGGGGACTGGCCTTTCCTGAGGCCACCAGAGCGGGTCCCTGAGGTCCCCGTCGTAACTCGAGAAGACCTGCTGCAACTCGAGAAAATCCAGGAGGTTCTGCCCTCCAGGCGAGATGAGGCCCATTTCCGCTGAGGCTTCTCGAGGCTGATCACACCTCGCCTCTGGAACTTCGAAAGGCTCCTTCACACCCTTGGTGCAAATCAAGAAGTTCCCCGACATACCCGTCTCCACTCGAGAGGAATCACGAGGGTCCCGCCCACATCCAGAGGAGCCCCGTTTCCGCCTCGTAGCTCGAGATGAGGGATCCTTTCCCTGCTTCGTCGGGAAAGAGTTCCCGGCCTTCCCGTCGCATCTCAAGAGGAGGCCCTCTCAACAGGAACGGCGAGAGGAACTCCAGGGTCGTGCCACCATTCCAAGAGTCCCCCAGATGTCTCAGTCCATTCCAGAGGAACCTCTTTTCCCTTCACCGACTCGTCTTTCACGCCGAGGATCGACTCACACCAAGGTGGCACGTGGCACAGCCCTGTGGGAAAGCCTCGTGGGAAAGCCTCGAGGGACAGCCTCGAGGGAAAGCCACAGATCCCTTGATCCACGTGACAGGAAGCGTGACACTACTGCTGCAGCTCGGGAGGAAAGCGCACGTGCATGCCCCCACTCGAGACGAGGCCTGACTCCCCTGGGGAGACTCAGAAGCACCCCAAGATCCATGGCAACACTGGAGAGGAATCCTCAGGTTCCGGCCCCGACTCCACACAAGGACTGAGGCCCCGGCATGGACGGGAGAGGAATCCCGAGAGGTCCCCTAGCAACTCGCATGGGGACTGGCCTTTCCTGAGGCCACCAGAGCGGGTCCCTGAGGTCCCCGTCGTAACTCGAGAAGACCTGCTGCAACTCGAGAAAATCCAGGAGGTTCTCCCCTCCAGGCGAGATGAGGCCCATTTCCGCTGAGGCTTCTCGAGGCTGATCACACCTCGCCTCTGGAACTTCGAAAGGGTCCTTCACACCCTTGGTGCAAATCAAGAAGTTCCCCGACAAAGCCGTCTCCACTCGAGAGGAATCACGAGGGTCCCGCCCACATCCAGAGGAGCCCCGTTTCCGCCTCGTAGCTCGAGATGAGGGATCCTTTCCCTGCTTCGTCGGGAAAGAGTTCCCGGCCTTCCGGTCGCATCTCAAGAGGAGGCCCTCTCAACAGGAACGGCGAGAGGAACTCCAGGGTCATGCCACCATTCCAAGAGTCCCCCAGATGTCTCAGTCCATTCCAGAGGAACCTCTTTTCCCTTCACCGGCTCGTCTTTCACGCCGAGGATCGACTCACACCAAGGTGGCACGTGACACAGCCCTGTGGAAAAGCCTCGTGGGAAAGCCTCGAGGGACAGCCTCGAGGGAAAGCCACAGATACCTTGATCCACGTGACAGGAAGTGTGACACTACTGCTGCAGCTCGGGAGGAAAGCGCACGTGCATGCCCCCACTCGAGACGAGGCCTGACTCCCCTGGGGAGACTCAGAAGCACCCCAAGATCCATGGCAACACTGGAGAGGAATCCTCAGGTTCCGGCCCCGACTCCACACAAGGACTGAGGCCCCGGCATGGACGGGAGAGGAATCCCGAGAGGTCCCCTAGCAACTCGCATGGGGACTGGCCTTTCCTGAGGCCACCAGAGCGGGTCCCTGAGGTCCCCGTCGTAACTCGAGAAGACCTGCCGCAACTCGAGAAAATCCAGGAGGTTCTCCCCTCCAGGCCAGAAGAGGCCCATGTCCGCTGAGGTGTCTCGAGGCTGATCACACCTCCCCTCTGGAACTTCGAAAGGGTCCTTCACACCCTTGGTGCAAATCAAGAAGTTCCCCGACATACCCGTCTCCACTCGAGAGGAATCACGAGGGTCCCGCCCACATCCAGAGGAGCCCCTTTTCCGCCTCGAAGCTCGAGATGAGGGATCCTTTCCCTGCTTCGTCGGGAAAGAGTTCCCGGCCTTCCCGTCGCATCTCAAGAGGAGGCCCTCTCTACAGGAACGGCGAGAGGAACTCCAGGGTCGTGCCACCATTCCAAGAGTCGCCCAGATGTCTCAGTCCATTCCAGAGGAACCTCTTTTCCCTTCACCGGCTCGTCTTTCACGCCGAGGATCGACTCACACCAAGGTGGCACGTGGCACAGCACTGTGGGAAAGCCTCGTGGGAAAGCCTCGAGGGACAGCCTCGAGGGAAAGCCACAGATCCCTTGATCCACGTGACAGGAAGCGTGACACTACTGCTGCAGCTCGGGAGGAAAGCGCACGTGCATGCCCCCACTCGAGACGAGGCCTGACTCCCCTGGGGAGACTCAGAAGCACCCCAAGATCCATGGCAACACTGGAGAGGAATCCTCAGGTTCCGGCCCCGACTCCACACAAGGACTGAGGCCCCGGCATGGACGGGAGAGGAATCCCGAGAGGTCCCCTAGCAACTCGCATGGGGACTGGCCTTTCCTGAGGCCACCAGAGCGGGTCCCTGAGGTCCCCGTCGTAACTCGAGAAGACCTGCCGCAACTCGAGAAAATCCAGGAGGTTCTCCCCTCCAGGCGAGATGAGGCCCATTTCCGCTGAGGCGTCTCAAGGCTGATCACACCTCACTTCTGGAACTTCGAAAGGGTCCTTCACACCCTTGGTGCAAATCAAGAAGTTCCCCGACCTAGCCGTCTCCACTCGAGAGGAATCACGAGGGTCCCGCCCACATCCAGAGGAGCCCCGTTTCCGCCTCGTAGCTCGAGATGAGGGATCCTTTCCCTGCTTCGTCGGGAAAGAGTTCCCGGCCTTCCCGTCGCAACTCAAGATAAGGCCCTCTCAACAGGAACGGCGAGAGGAACTCCAGGGTCGTGCCACCCTTCCAATAGTCCCCCAGATGTCTCAGTCCATTCCAGAGGAACCTCTTTTCCCTTCACCGGCTCGTCTTTCACGCCGAGGATCGACTCACACCAAGGTGGCACGTGGCACAGCCCTGTGGGAAAGCCTCGTGGGAAAGCCTCGAGGGACAGCCTCGAGGGAAAGCCACAGATCCCTTGATCCACGTGACAGGAAGCGTGACACTACTGCTGCAGCTCGGGAGGAAAGCGCACGTGCACGCCCCCACTCGAGACGAGGCCTGACTCCCCTGGGGAGACTCAGAAGCACCCCAAGATCCATGGCAACACTGGAGAGGAATCCTCAGGTTCCGGCCCCGAATCTACACAAGGACTGAGGCCCCGGCATGGACGGCAGAGGAATCCCGAGAGGGACCCTAGCAACTCGCATGGGGACTGGCCTTTCCTGAGGCCACCAGAGCGGGTCCCTGAGGTCCCCGTCGTAACTCGAGAACACCTGCCGCAACTCGAGAAAATCCAGGAGGTTCTCCCCTCCAGGCGAGATGAGGCCCATTTCCGCTGAGGCGTCTCGAGGCTGATCACACCTCACCTCTGGAACTTCGAATGGGTCCTTCACACCCTTGGTGCAAATCAAGAAGTTCCCCGACATAGCCGTCTCCACTCGAGAGGAATCACGAGGGTCCCGCCCACATCCAGAGGAGCCCCGTTTCCGCCTCGTAGCTCGAGATGAGGGATCCTTTCCCTGCTTCGTCGGGAAAGAGTTCCCGGCCTTCCCGTCGCATCTCAAGAGGAGGCCCTCTCAACAGGAACGGCGAGAGGAACTCCAGGGTCGTGCCACCATTCCAAGAGTCCCCCAGATGTCTCAGTCCATTCCAGAGGAACCTCTTTTCCCTTCACCGGCTCGTCTTTCACGCCGAGGATCGACTCACACCAAGGTGGCACGTGGCACAGCTCTGTGGGAAAGCCTCGTGGGAAAGACTCGAGGGACAGCCTCGAGGGAAAGCCACAGATCCCTTGATCCACGTGACAGGAAGCGTGACACTACTGCTGCAGCTCGGGAGGAAAGCGCACGTGCATGCCCCCACTCGAGACGAGGCCTGACTCCCCTGGGGAGACTCAGAAGCACCCCAAGATCCATGGCAACACTGGAGAGGAATCCTCAGGTTCCGACCCCGACTCCACACAAGGACAGAGGCCCCGGCATGGACGGGAGAGGAATCCCGAGAGGTCCCCTAGCAACTCGCATGGGGACTGGCCTTTCCTGAGGCCACCAGAGCGGGTCCCTGAGGTCCCCGTTGTAACTCGAGAAGACCTGCCGCAACTCGAGAAAATCCAGGAGGTTCTCCCCTCCAGGCGAGATGAGGCGCTGAGGCGTCTCGAGGCTGATCACACCTCACCTCTGGAACTTCGAAAGGGTCCTTCACACCCTTGGTGCAAATCAAGAAGTTCCCCGACATAGCCGTCTCCACTCGAGAGGAATCACGAGGGTCCCGCCCACATCCAGAGGAGCCCCGTTTCCGCCTCGTAGCTCGAGATGAGGGATCCTTTCCCTGCTTCGTCGGGAAAGAGTTCCCGGCGTTCCCGTCGCATCTCAAGAGGAGGCCCTCTCAACAGGAACGGCGAGAGGAATCCAGGGTCGTGCCACCATTCCAAGAGTCCCCCAGATGTCTCAGTCCATTCCAGAGGAACCTCTTTTCCCTTCACCGGCTCGTCTTTCACGCCGAGGATCGACTCACACCAAGGTGGCACGTGGCACAGCCCTGTGGGAAAGCCTCGTGGGAAAGCCTCGAGGGACAGCCTCGAGGGAAAGCCACAGATCCCTTGATCCACGTGACAGGAAGCGTGACACTACTGCTGCAGCTCGGGAGGAAAGCGCACGTGCATGCCCCCACTCGAGACGAGGCCTGACTCCCCTGGGGAGACTCAGAAGCAGCCCAAGATCCATGGAAACACTGGAGAGGAATCCTCAGGTTCCGGCCCCGACTCCACACAAGGACTGAGGCCCCGGCATGGACGGGAGAGGAATCCCGAGAGGTCCCCTAGCAACTCGCATGGGGACTGGCCTTTCCTGAGGCCACCAGAGCGGGTCCCTGAGGTCCCCGTTGTAACTCGAGAAGACCTGCCGCATCTCGAGAAAATCCAGGAGGTTCTCCCCTCCAGGCCAGATGAGGCCCATGTCCGCTGAGGCGTCTCGAGGCTGATCACACCTCCCCTCTGGAACTTCGAAAGGCTCCTTCACACCCTTGGTGCAAATCAAGAAGTTCCCCGACATACCCGTCTCCACTCGAGAGGAATCACGAGGGTCCCGCCCACATCCAGAGGAGCCCCGTTTCCGCCTCGTAGCTCGAGATGAGGGATCCTTTCCCTGCTTCGTCGGGAAAGAGTTCCCGGCCTTCCCGTCGCATCTCAAGAGGAGTCCCTCTCAACAGGAACGGCGAGAGGAACTCCAGGGTCGTGCCACCATTCCAAGAGTCCCCCAGATGTCTCAGTCCATTCCAGAGGAACCTCTTTTCCCTTCACCGGCTCGTCTTTCACGCCGAGGATCGACTCACACCAAGGTGGCACGTGGCACAGCCCTGTGGGAAAGCCTCGTGGGAAAGCCTCGAGGGACAGCCTCGAGGGAAAGCCACAGATCCCTTGATCCACGTGACAGGAAGCGTGACACTACTGCTGCAGCTCGGGAGGAAAGCGCACGTGCATGCCCCCACTCGAGACGAGGCCTGACTCCCCTGGGGAGACTCAGAAGCACCCCAAGATCCATGGCAACACTGGAGAGGAATCCTCAGGTTCCGGCCCCGACTCCACACAAGGACTGAGGCCCCGGCATGGACGGGAGAGGAATCCCGAGAGGTCCCCTAGCAACTCGCATGGGGACTGGCCTTTCCTGAGGCCACCAGAGCGGGTCCCTGAGGTCCCCGTCGTAACTCGAGAAGACCTGCCGCAACTCGAGAAAATCCAGGAGGTTCTCCCCTCCAGGCGAGATGAGGCCCATTTCCGCTGAGGCGTCTCGAGGCTGATCACACCTCACCTCTGGAACTTCGAAAGGCTCCTTCACACCCTTGGTGCAAATCAAGAAGTTCCCCGACATAGCCGTCTCCACTCGAGAGGAATCACGAGGGTCCCGCCCACCTCCAGAGGAGCCCCGTTTCTGACTCTTAGCTCGAGATGAGGGATCCTTTCCCTGCTTCGTCGGGAAAGAGTTCCCGGCCTTCCCGTCGCAACTCAAGAGGAGGCCCTCTCAACAGGAACGGCGAGAGGAACTCAAGGGTCATGCCACCATTCCAAGAGTCCCCCAGATGTCTCAGTCCATTCCAGAGGAACCTCTTTTCCCTTCACCGGCTCGTCTTTCACGCCGAGGATCGACTCACACCAAGGTGGCACGTGGCACAGCCCTGTGGGAAAGCCTCGTTGGATAGCCTCGAGGGACAGCCTCGAGGGAAAGCCACAGATCCCTTGATCCACGTGACAGGAAGCGTGACACTACTGCTGCAGCTCGGGAGGAAAGCGCACGTGCATGCCCCCACTCGAGACGAGGCCTGACTCCCCTGGGGAGACTCAGAAGCACCCCAAGATCCATGGCAACACTGGAGAGGAATCCTCAGGTTCCGGCCCCGACTCCACACAAGGACTGAGGCCCCGGCATGGACGGGAGAGGAATCCCGAGAGGTCCCCTAGCAACTCGCATGGGGACTGGCCTTTCCTGAGGCCACCAGAGCGGGTCCCTGAGGTCCCCGTCGTAACTCGAGAAGACCTGCTGCAACTCGAGAAAATCCAGGAGGTTCTCCCCTCCAGGCGAGATGAGGCCCATTTCCGCTGAGGCTTCTCGAGGCTGATCACACCTCGCCTCTGGAACTTCGAAAGGCTCCTTCACACCCTTGGTGCAAATCAAGAAGTTCCCCGACATACCCGTCTCCACTCGAGAGGAATCACGAGGGTCCTGCCCACATCCAGAGGAGCCCCGTTTCCGCCTCGTAGCTCGAGATGAGGGATCCTTTCCCTGCTTCGTCGGGAAAGAGTTCCCGGCGTTCCCGTCGCATCTCAAGAGGAGGCCCTCTCAACAGGAACGGCGAGAGGAACTCCAGGGTCGTGCCACCATTCCAAGAGTCCCCCAGATGTCTCAGTCCATTCCAGAGGAAACTCTTTTCCCTTCACCGGCTCGTCTTTCACGCCGAGGATCGACTCACACCAAGGTGGCACGTGGCACAGCCCTGTGGGAAAGCCTCGTGGGAAAGCCTCGAGGGACAGCCTCGAGGGAAAGCCACAGATCCCTTGATCCACGTGACAGGAAGCGTGACACTACTGCTGCAGCTCGGGAGGAAAGCGCACGTGCATGCCCCCACTCGAGACGAGGCCTGACTCCCCTGGGGAGATTCAGAAGCACCCCAAGATCCATGGCAACACTGGAGAGGAATCCTCAGGTTCCGGCCCCGACTCCACACAAGGACTGAGGCCCCGGCATGGACGGGAGAGGAATCCCGAGAGGTCCCCTAGCAACTCGCATGGGGACTGGCCTTTCCTGAGGCCACCAGAGCGGGTCCCTGAGGTCCCCGTCGTAACTCGAGAAGACCTGCTGCAACTCGAGAAAATCCAGGAGGTTCTCCCCTCCAGGCGAGATGAGGCCCATTTCCGCTGAGGCGTCTCGAGGCTGATCACACCTCGCCTCTGGAACTTCGAAAGGCTCCTTCACACCCTTGGTGCAAATCAAGAAGTTCCCCGACAAAGCCGTCTCCACTCGAGAGGAATCACGAGGGTCCCGCCCACATCCAGAGGAGCCCCGTTTCCGCCTCGTAGCTCGAGATGAGGGATCCTTTCCCTGCTTCGTCGGGAAAGAGTTCCCGGCCTTCCCGTCGCATCTCAAGAGGAGGCCCTCTCAACAGGAACGGCGAGAGGAACTCCAGGGTCATGCCACCATTCCAAGAGTCCCCCAGATGTCTCAGTCCATTCCAGAGGAACCTCTTTTCCCTTCACCGGCTCGTCTTTCACGCCGAGGATCGACTCACACCAAGGTGGCACGTGACACAGCCCTGTGGAAAAGCCTCGTGGGAAAGCCTCGAGGGACAGCCTCGAGGGAAAGCCACAGATCCCTTGATCCACGTGACAGGAAGCGTGACACTACTGCTGCAGCTCGGGAGGAAAGCGCACGTGCATGCCCCCACTCGAGACGAGGCCTGACTCCCCTGGGGAGACTCAGAAGCACCCCAAGATCCATGGCAACACTGGAGAGGAATCCTCAGGTTCCGGCCCCGACTCCACACAAGGACTGAGGCCCCGGCATGGACGGGAGAGGAATCCCGAGAGGTCCCCTAGCAACTCGCATGGGGACTGGCCTTTCCTGAGGCCACCAGAGCGGGTCCCTGAGGTCCCCGTCGTAACTCGAGAAGACCTGCCGCAACTCGAGAAAATCCAGGAGGTTCTCCCCTCCAGGCGAGATGAGGCCCATTTCCGTTGAGGCGTCTCGAGGCTGATCACACCTCACCTCTGGAACTTCGAAAGGCTCCTTCACACCCTTGCTGCAAATCAAGAAGTTCCCCGACATAGCCGTCTCCACTCGAGAGGAATCACGAGGGTCCCGCCCACATCCAGAGGAGCCCCGTTTCCGCCTCGTAGCTCGAGATGAGGGATCCTTTCCCTGCTTCGTCGGGAAAGAGTTCCCGGCCTTCCCGTCGCATCTCAAGAGGAGGCCCTCTCAACAGGAACGGCGAGAGGAACTCCAGGGTCATGCCACCATTCCAAGAGTCCCCCAGATGTCTCAGTCCATTCCAGAGGAACCTCTTTTCCCTTCACCGGCTCGTCTTTCACGCCGAGGATCGACTCACACCAAGGTGGCACGCGGCACAGCCCTGTGGGAAAGCCTCGTGGGAAAGCCTCGAGGGACAGCCTCGAGGGAAAGCCACAGATCCCTTGATCCACGTGACAGGAAGCGTGACACTACTGCTGCAGCTCGGGAGGAAAGCGCACGTGCATGCCCCCACTCGAGACGAGGCCTGACTCCCCTGGGGAGACTCAGAAGCACCCCAAGATCCATGGCAACACTGGAGAGAAATCCTCAGGTTCCGGCCCCGACTCCACACAAGGACTGAGGCCCCGGCATGGACGGGAGAGGAATCCCGAGAGGTCCCCTAGCAACTCGCATGGGGACTGGCCTTTCCTGAGGCCACCGGAGCGGGTCCCTGAGGTCCCCGTCGTAACTCGAGAAGACCTGCCGCAACTCGAGAAAATCCAGGAGGTTCTCCCCTCCAGGCGAGATGAGGCCCATTTCCGCTGAGGCGTCTCGAGGCTGATCACACCTCACCTCTGGAACTTCGAAAGGGTCCTTCACACCCTTGGTGCAAATCAAGAAGATCCCCGACCTAGCCGTCTCCACTCGAGAGGAATCACGAGGGTCCCGCCCACATCCAGAGGAGCCCCGTTTCCGCCTCGTAGCTCGAGATGAGGGATCCTTTCCCTGCTTCGTCGGGAAAGAGTTCCCGGCCTTCCCGTCGCATCTCAAGAGGAGGCCCTCTCAACAGGAACGGCGAGAGGAACTCCAGGGTCGTGCCACCATTCCAAGAGTCCCCCAGATGTCTCAGTCCATTCCAGAGGAACCTCTTTTCCCTTCACCGGCTCGTCTTTCACGCCGAGGATCGACTCACACCAAGGTGGCACGTGGCACAGCCCTGTGGGAAAGCCTCGTGGGAAAGCCTCGAGGGACAGCCTCGAGGGAAAGCCACAGATCCCTTGATCCACGTGACAGGAAGCGTGACACTACTGCTGCAGCTCGGGAGGAAAGCGCACGTGCATGCCCCCACTCGAGACGAGGCCTGACTCCCCTGGGGAGACTCAGAAGCACCCAAAGATCCATGGCAACACTGGAGAGGAATCCTCAGGTTCCGGCCCCGAGTCCACACAAGGACTGAGGCCCCGGCATGGACGGGAGAGGAATCCCGAGAGGTCCCCTAGCAACTCGCATGGGGACTGGCCTTTCCTGAGGCCACCAGAGCGGGTCCCTGAGGTCCCCGTCGTAACTCGAGAAGACCTGCCGCAACTCGAGAAAATCCAGGAGGTTCTCCCCTCCAGGCGAGATGAGGCCCATTTCCGCTGAGGCGTCTCGAGGCTGATCACACCTTACCTCTGGAACTTCGAAAGGGTCCTTCACACCCTTGGTGCAAATCAAGAAGTTCCCCGACATAGCCGTCTCCACTCGAGAGGAATCACGAGGGTCCCGCCCACATCCAGAGGAGCCCCGTTTCCGCCTCGTAGCTCGAGATGAGGGATCCTTTCCCTGCTTCGTCGGGAAAGAGTTCCCGGCCTTCCCGTCGCAACTCAAGAGGAGGCCCTCTCAACAGGAACGGCGAGAGGAACTCCAGGGTCATGCCACCAATCCAAGAGTCCCCCAGATGTCTCAGTCCATTCCAGAGGAACCTCTTTTCCCTTCACCGGCTCGTCTTTCACGCCGAGGATCGACTCACACCAAGGTGGCACGTGGCACAGCCCTGTGGAAAAGCCTCGTGGGAAAGCCTCGAGGGACAGCCTCGAGGGAAAGCCACAGATCCCTTGATCCACGTGACAGGAAGCGTGACACTACTGCTGCAGCTCGGGAGGAAAGCGCACGTGCATGCCCCCACTCGAGACGAGGCCTGACTCCCCTGGGGAGACTCAGAAGCACCCCAAGATCCATGGCAACACTGGAGAGGAATCCTCAGGTTCCGGCCCCGACTCCACACAAGGACTGAGGCCCCGGCATGGACGGGAGAGGAATCCCGAGAGGTCCCCTAGCAACTCGCATGGGGACTGGCCTTTCCTGAGGCCACCAGAGCGGGTCCCTGAGGTCCCCGTCGTAACTCGAGAAGACCTGCCGCAACTCGAGAAAATCCAGGAGGTTCTCCCCTCCAGGCGAGATGAGGCCCATTTCCGTTGAGGCGTCTCGAGGCTGATCACACCTCACCTCTGGAACTTCGAAAGGCTCCTTCACACCCTTGCTGCAAATCAAGAAGTTCCCCGACATAGCCGTCTCCACTCGAGAGGAATCACGAGGGTCCCGCCCACATCCAGAGGAGCCCCGTTTCCGCCTCGTAGCTCGAGATGAGGGATCCTTTCCCTGCTTCGTCGGGAAAGAGTTCCCGGCCTTCCCGTCGCATCTCAAGAGGAGGCCCTCTCAACAGGAACGGCGAGAGGAACTCCAGGGTCATGCCACCATTCCAAGAGTCCCCCAGATGTCTCAGTCCATTCCAGAGGAACCTCTTTTCCCTTCACCGGCTCGTCTTTCACGCCGAGGATCGACTCACACCAAGGTGGCACGTGGCACAGCCCTGTGGGAAAGCCTCGTGGGAAAGCCTCGAGGGACAGCCTCGAGGGAAAGCCACAGATCCCTTGATCCACGTGACAGGAAGCGTGACACTACTGCTGCAGCTCGGGAGGAAAGCGCACGTGCATGCCCCCACTCGAGACGAGGCCTGACTCCCCTGGGGAGACTCAGAAGCACCCCAAGATCCATGGCAACACTGGAGAGAAATCCTCAGGTTCCGGCCCCGACTCCACACAAGGACTGAGGCCCCGGCATGGACGGGAGAGGAATCCCGAGAGGTCCCCTAGCAACTCGCATGGGGACTGGCCTTTCCTGAGGCCACCGGAGCGGGTCCCTGAGGTCCCCGTCGTAACTCGAGAAGACCTGCCGCAACTCGAGAAAATCCAGGAGGTTCTCCCCTCCAGGCGAGATGAGGCCCATTTCCGCTGAGGCGTCTCGAGGCTGATCACACCTCACCTCTGGAACTTCGAAAGGGTCCTTCACACCCTTGGTGCAAATCAAGAAGATCCCCGACCTAGCCGTCTCCACTCGAGAGGAATCACGAGGGTCCCGCCCACATCCAGAGGAGCCCCGTTTCCGCCTCGTAGCTCGAGATGAGGGATCCTTTCCCTGCTTCGTCGGGAAAGAGTTCCCGGCCTTCCCGTCGCATCTCAAGAGGAGGCCCTCTCAACAGGAACGGCGAGAGGAACTCCAGGGTCGTGCCACCATTCCAAGAGTCCCCCAGATGTCTCAGTCCATTCCAGAGGAACCTCTTTTCCCTTCACCGGCTCGTCTTTCACGCCGAGGATCGACTCACACCAAGGTGGCACGTGGCACATCCCTGTGGGAAAGCCTCGTGGGAAAGCCTCGAGGGACAGCCTCGAGGGAAAGCCACAGATCCCTTGATCCACGTGACAGGAAGCGTGACACTACTGCTGCAGCTCGGGAGGAAAGCGCACGTGCATGCCCCCACTCGAGACGAGGCCTGACTCCCCTGGGGAGACTCAGAAGCACCCAAAGATCCATGGCAACGCTGGAGAGGAATCCTCAGGTTCCGGCCCCGAGTCCACACAAGGACTGAGGCCCCGGCATGGACGGGAGAGGAATCCCGAGAGGTCCCCTAGCAACTCGCATGGGGACTGGCCTTTCCTGAGGCCACCAGAGCGGGTCCCTGAGGTCCCCGTCGTAACTCGAGAAGACCTGCCGCAACTCGAGAAAATCCAGGAGGTTCTCCCCTCCAGGCGAGATGAGGCCCATTTCCGCTGAGGCGTCTCGAGGCTGATCACACCTTACCTCTGGAACTTCGAAAGGGTCCTTCACACCCTTGGTGCAAATCAAGAAGTTCCCCGACATACCCGTCTCCACTCGAGAGGAATCACGAGGGTCCCGCCCACATCCAGAGGAGCCCCGTTTCCGCCTCGTAGCTCGAGATGAGGGATCCTTTCCCTGCTTCGTCGGGAAAGAGTTCCCGGCCTTCCCGTCGCAACTCAAGAGGAGGCCCTCTCAACAGGAACGGCGAGAGGAACTCCAGGGTCATGCCACCATTCCAAGAGTCCCCCAGATGTCTCAGTCCATTCCAGAGGAACCTCTTTTCCCTTCACCGGCTCGTCTTTCATGCCGAGGATCGACTCACACCAAGGTGGCACGTGGCACAGCCATGTGGGAAAGCCTCGTGGGAAAGCCTCGAGGGACAGCCTCGAGGGAAAGCCACAGATCCCTTGATCCACGTGACAGGAAGCGTGACACTACTGCTGCAGCTCGGGAGGAAAGCGCACGTGCATGCCCCCACTCGAGACGAGGCCTGACTCCCCTGGGGAGACTCAGAAGCACCCCAAGATCCATGGCAACACTGGAGAGGAAACCTCAGGTTCCGGCTCCGAATCTACACAAGGACTGAGGCCCCGGCATGGACGGCAGAGGAATCCCGAGAGGTCCCCTAGCAACTCGCATGGGGACTGGCCTTTCCTGAGGCCACCAGAGCGGGTCCCTGAGGTCCCCGTCGTAACTCGAGAAGACCTGCCGCAACTCGAGAAAATCCAGGAGGTTCTCCCCTCCAGGCGAGATGAGGCCCATTTCCGCTGAGGCGTCTCGAGGCTGATCACATCTCACCTCTGGAACTTTGAAAGGGTCCTTCACACCCTTGGTGCAAATCAAGAAGTTCCCCGACATACCCGTCTCCACTCGAGAGGAATCACGAGGGTCCCGCCCACATCCAGAGGAGCCCCGTTTCCGCCTCGTAGCTCGAGATGAGGGATCCTTTCCCTGCTTCGTCGGGAAAGAGTTCCCGGCCTTCCCGTCGCATCTCAAGAGGAGGCCCTCTCAACAGGAACGGCGAGAGGAACTCCAGGGTCGTGCCACCATTCCAAGAGTCCCCCAGATGTCTCAGTCCATTCCAGAGGAACCTCATTTCCCTTCACCGGCTCGTCTTTCACGCCGAGGATCGACTCACACCAAGGTGGCACGTGGCACAGCCCTGTGGGAAAGCCTCGTGGGAAAGCCTCGAGGGACAGCCTCGAGGGAAAGCCACAGATCCCTTGATCCACGTGACAGGAAGCGTGACACTACTGCTGCAGCTCGGGAGGAAAGCGCACGTGCATGCCCCCACTCGAGACGAGGCCTGACTCCCCTGGGGAGACTCAGAAGCACCCCAAGATCCATGGCAACACTGGAGAGGAATCCTCAGGTTCCGGCCCCGACTCCACACAAGGACAGAGGCCCCGGCATGGAAGGCAGAGGAATCCCGAGAGGTCCCCTAGCAACTCGCATGGGGACTGGCCTCTCCTGAGGCCACCAGAGCGGGTAACTGAGGTCCCCGTCGTAACTCGAGAAGACCTGCCGCAACTGGAGAAAATCCAGGAGGTTCTCCCCTCCAGGCGAGATGAGGCCCATTTCCGCTGAGGCGTCTCGAGGCTGATCACACCTCCCCTCTGGAACTTCGAAAGGGTCCTTCACACCCTTGGTGCAAATCAAGAAGTTCCCCGACATAGCCGTCTCCACTCGAGAGGAATCACGAGGGTCCCGCCCACATCCAGAGGAGCCCCGTTTCCGCCTCGTAGCTCGAGATGAGGGATCCTTTCCCTGCTTCGTCGGGAAAGAGTTCCCGGCGTTCCCGTCGCATCTCAAGAGGAGGCCCTCTCAACAGGAACGGCGAGAGGAACTCCAGGGTCGTGCCACCATTCCAAGAGTCCCCCAGATGTCTCAGTCCATTCCAGAGGATCCTCTTCTCCCTTCACCGGATCGTCTTTCACGCCGAGGATCGACTCACACCAAGGTGGAACGTGGCACAGCCCTGTGGGAAAGCCTCGTTGGAAAGCCTCGAGGGACAGCCTCGAGGGAAAGCCACAGATCCCTTGATCCACGTGACAGGAAGCGTGACACTACAGCTGAGCTCGGGAGGAAAGCGCACGTGCATGCCCCCACTCGAGACGAGGCCTGACTCCCCTGGGGAGACTCAGAAGCACCCCAAGATCCATGGCAACACTGGAGAGGAATCCTCAGGTTCCGGCCCCGACTCCACACAAGGACTGAGGCCCCGGCATGGACGGGAGAGGAATCCCGAGAGGTCCCCTAGCAACTCGCATGGGGACTGGCCTTTCCTGAGGACACCAGAGCGGGTCCCTGAGGTACCCGTTGTAACTCGAGAAGACCTGCCGCAACTCGAGAAAATCCAGGAGGTTCTCCCCTCCAGGCGAGATGAGGCCCATTTCCGCTGAGGCGTCTCGAGGCTGATCACACCTCACATCTGGAACTTCGAAAGGGTCCTTCACACCCTTGGTGCAAATCAAGAAGATCCCCGACATACCCGTCTCCACTCGAGAGGAATCACGAGGGTCCCGCCCACATCCAGAGGAGCCCCGTTTCCGCCTCGTAGCTCGAGATGAGGGATCCTTTCCCTGCTTCGTCGGGAAAGAGTTCCCGGCCTTCCCGTCGCATCTCAAGAGGAGTCCCTCTCAACAGGAACGGCGAGAGGAACTCCAGGGTCGTGCCACCATTCCAAGAGTCCCCCAGATGTCTCAGTCCATTCCAGAGGAACCTCTTTTCCCTTCACCGGCTCGTCTTTCACGCCGAGGATCGACTCACACCAAGGTGGCACGTGGCACAGCCCTGTGGGAAAGCCTCGTGGGAAAGCCTCGAGGGACAGCCTCGAGGGAAAGCCACAGATCCCTTGATCCACGTGACAGGAAGCGTGACACTACTGCTGCAGCTCGGGAGGAAAGCGCACGTGCATGCCCCCACTCGAGACGAGGCCTGACTCCCCTGGGGAGACTCAGAAGCACCCCAAGATCCATGGCAACACTGGAGAGGAATCCTCAGGTTCCGGCCCCGACTCCACACAAGGACTGAGGCCCCGGCATGGACGGGAGAGGAATCCCGAGAGGTCCCCTAGCAACTCGCATGGGGACTGGCCTTTCCTGAGGCCACCAGAGCGGGTCCCTGAGGTCCCCGTCGTAACTCGAGAAGACCTGCCGCAACTCGAGAAAATCCAGGAGGTTCTCACCTCCAGGCGAGATGAGGCCCATTTCCGCTGAGGCGTCTCGAGGCTGATCACACCTCACCTCTGGAACTTCGAAAGGCTCCTTCACACCCTTGGTGCAAATCAAGATGTTCCCCGACGTAGCCGTCTCCACTCGAGAGGAATCACGAGGGTCCCGCCCACCTCCAGAGGAGCCCCGTTTCTGACTCGTAGCTCGAGATGAGGGATCCTTTCCCTGCTTCGTCGGGAAAGAGTTCCCGGCCTTCCCGTCGCAACTCAAGAGGAGGCCCTCTCAACAGGAACGGCGAGAGGAACTCCAGGGTCATGCCACCATTCCAAGAGTCCCCCTGATGTCTCAGTCCATTTTAGAGGAACCTCTTTTCCCTTCACCGGCTCGTCTTTCACGCCGAGGATCGACTCACACCAAGGTGGCCCGTGGCACAGCCCTGTGGGAAAGCCTCGTTGGAAAGCCTCGAGGGACAGCCTCGAGGGAAAGCCACAGATCCCTTGATCCACGTGACAGGAAGCGTGACACTACTGCTGCAGCTCGGGAGGAAAGCGCACGTGCATGCCCCCACTCGAGACGAGGCCTGACTCCCCTGGGGAGACTCAGAAGCACCCCAAGATCCATGGCAACACTGGAGAGGAATCCTCAGGTTCCGGCCCCGACTCCACACAAGGACTGAGGCCCCGGCATGGACGGGAGAGGAATCCCGAGAGGTCCCCTAGCAACTCGCATGGGGACTGGCCTTTCCTGAGGCCACCAGAGCGGGTCCCTGAGGTCCCCGTCGTAACTCGAGAAGACCTGCCGCAACTCGAGAAAATCCAGGAGGTTCTCCCCTCCAGGCCAGATGAGGCCCATGTCCGCTGAGGCGTCTCGAGGCTGATCACACCTCACCTCTGGAACTTCGAAAGGCTCCTTCACACCCTTGGTGCAAATCAAGAAGTCCCCCGACCTAGCCGTCTCCACTCGAGAGGAATCAAGAGGGTCCCGCCCACATCCAGAGGAGCCCCGTTTCCGCCTCGTAGCTCGAGATGAGGGATCCTTTCCCTGCTTCGTCGGGAAAGAGTTCCCGGCGTTCCCGTCGCATCTCAAGAGGAGGCCCTCTCAACAGGAAAGGCGAGAGGAACTCCAGGGTCGTGCCACCATTCCAAGAGTCCCCCAGATGTCTCAGTCCATTCCAGAGGATCCTCTTTTCCCTTCACCGGCTCGTCTTTCACGCCGAGGATCGACTCACAGCAAGGTGGCACGTGGCACAGCCCTGTGGGAAAGCCTCGTGGGAAAGCCTCGAGGGACAGCCTCGAGGGAAAGCCACAGATCCCTTGATCCACGTGACAGGAAGCGTGACACTACTGCTGCAGCTCGGGAGGAAAGCGCACGTGCATGCCCCCACTCGAGACGAGGCCTGACTCCCCTGGGGAGACTCAGAATCACCCCAAGATCCATGGCAACACTGGAGAGGAATCCTCAGGTTCCGGCCCCGACTCCACACAAGGACTGAGGCCCCGGCATTGACGGGAGAGGAATCCCGAGAGGTCCCCTAGCAACTCGCATGGGGACTGGCTTTTCCTGAGGCCACCAGAGCGGGTCCCTGAGGTCCCCGTCGTAACTCGAGAAGACCTGCCGCAACTCGAGAAAATCCAGGAGGTTCTCCCCTCCAGGCGAGATGAGGCCCATTTCCGCTGAGGCGTCTCGAGGCTGATCACACCTCCCCTCTGGAACTTCGAAAGGGTCCTTCACACCCTTGGTGCAAATCAAGAAGTTCCCCGACATACCCGACTCCACTCGAGAGGAATCACGAGGGTCCCGCCCACATCCAGAGGAGCCCCGTTTCCGCCTCGTAGCTCGAGATGAGGGATCCTTTCCCTGCTTCGTCGGGAAAGAGTTCCCGGCGTTCCCGTCGCATCTCAAGAGGAGGCCCTCTCAACAGGAACGGCGAGAGGAACTCCAGGGTCGTGCCACCATTCAAAGAGTCCCCCAGATGTCTCAGTCCATCCCAGAGAAACCTCTTTTCCCTTCTCCGGCTCGTCTTTCACGCCGAGGATCGACTCACACCAAGGTGGCACGTGGCACAGCCCTGTGGGAAAGCCTCGTGCGAAAGCCTCGAGGGACAGCCTCGAGGGAAAGCCACAGATCCCTTGATCCACGTGACAGGAAGCGTGACACTACTGCTGCAGCACGGGAGGCAAGCGCACGTGCATGCCCCCACTCGAGACGAGGCCTGACTCCCCTGGGGAGACACAGAAGCATCCCTAGATCCATGGCAACACTGGAGAGGAATCCTCAGGTTCCGGCTCCGACTCCACACAAGGACTGAGGCCCCGGCATGGACGGGAGAGGAATCCCGAGAGGTCCCCTAGCAACTCGCATGGGGACTGGCCTTTCCTGAGGCCACCAGAGCGGGTCCCTGAGGTCCCCGTCGTAACTCGAGAAGACCTGCCGCAACTCGAGAAAATCCAGGAGGTTCTCCCCTCCAGGCGAGATGAGGCCCATTTCCGCTGAGGCGTCTCGAGGCTGATCACACCTCACCTCTGGAACTTCGAAAGGCTCCTTCACACCCTTGGTGCAAATCAAGAAGTTCCCCGACCTAGCCGTCTCCACTCGAGAGGAATCACGTGGGTCCCGCCCACATGCAGAGGAGCCCCGTTTCCGCCTCATAGCTCGAGATGAGGGATCCTTTCCCTGCTTCGTCGGGAAAGAGTTCCCGGGGTTCCCGTCGCATCTCAAGAGGAGGCCCTCTCAACGGGAACGGCCAGAGGAACTCCAGGGTCGTGCCACCATTCCAAGAGTCCCCCAGATGTCTCAGTCCATTCCAGAGGAACCTCTTTTCCCTTCACCGGCTCGTCTTTCACGCCGAGGATCGACTCACACCAAGGTGGCACGTGGCACAGCCCTGTGGGAAAGCCTCGTGGGAAAGCCTCGAGGGACAGCCTCGAGGGAAAGCCACAGATCCCTTGATCCACGTGACAGGAAGCGTGACACTACTGCTGCAGCTCGGGAGGAAAGCGCACGTGCATGCCCCCACTCGAGACGAGGCCTGACTCCCCTGGGGAGACTCAGAATCACCCCAAGATCCATGGCAACACTGGAGAGGAATCCTCAGGTTCCGGCCCCAACTCCACACAAGGACTGAGGCCCCGGCATTGACGGGAGAGGAATCCCGAGAGGTCCCCTAGCAACTCGCATGGGGACTGGCTTTTCCTGAGGCCACCAGAGCGGGTCCCTGAGGTCCCCGTCGTAACTCGAGAAGACCTGCCGCAACTCGAGAAAATCCAGGAGGTTCTCCCCTCCAGGCGAGATGAGGCCCATTTCCGCTGAGGCGTCTCGAGGCTGATCACACCTCCCCTCTGGAACTTCGAAAGGGACCTTCACACCCTTGGTGCAAATCAAGAAGTTCCCCGACATACCCGACTCCACTCGAGAGGAATCACGAGGGTCCCGCCCACATCCAGAGGAGCCCCGTTTCCGCCTCGTAGCTCGAGATGAGGGATCCTTTCCCTGCTTCGTCGGGAAAGAGTTCCCGGCGTTCCCGTCGCATCTCAAGAGGAGGCCCTCTCAACAGGAACGGCGAGAGGAACTCCAGGGTCGTGCCACCATTCCAAGAGTCCCCCAGATGTCTCAGTCCATCCCAGAGGAACCTCTTTTCCCTTCTCCGGCTCGTCTTTCACGCCGAGGATCGACTCACACCAAGGTGGCACGTGGCACAGCCCTGTGGGAAAGCCTCGTGGGAAAGCCTCGAGGGACAGCCTCGAGGGAAAGCCACAGATCCCTTGATCCACGTGACAGCAAGCGTGACACTACTGCTGCAGCTCCGGAGGAAAGCGCACGTGCATGCCCCAACTTGAGACGAGGCCTGACTCCCCTGGGGAGACTCAGAAGCACCCCAAGATCCATGGCAACACTGGAGAGGAATCCTCAGGTTCCGGCCCCGACTCCACACAAGGACTGAGGCCACGGCATGGACGGGAAAGGAATCCCGAGAGGTCCCCTAGCAACTCGCATGGGGACTGGCCTTTTCTGAGGACACCAGAGCGGGTCCCTGAGGTCCCCGTCGTAACTCGAGAAGACCTGCCGCCACTCGAGAAAATCCAGGAGGTTCTCCCCTCCAGGCGAGATGAGGCCCATTTCCGCTGAGGCGTCTCGAGGCTGATCACACCTCCCCTCTGGAACTTCGAAAGGCTCCTTCACACCCTTGGTGCAAATCAAGAAGTTCCCCGACCTAGCCGTCTCCACTCGAGAGGAATCACGTGGGTCCCGCCCACATCCAGAGGAGCCCCGTTTCCGCCTCGTAGCTCGAGATGAGGGATCCTTTCCCTGCTTCGTCGGGAAAGAGTTCCCGGCGTTCCCGTCGCATCTCAAGATGAGGCCCTCTCAACGGGAACGGCCAGAGGAACTCCAGGGTCGTGCCACCATTCCAAGAGTCCCCCAGATGTCTCAGTCCATTCCAGAGGAACCTCTTTTCCCTTCACCGGCTCGTCTTTCACGCCGAGGATCGACTCACAGCAAGGTGGCACGTGGCACAGCCCTGTGGGAAAGCCTCGTGGGAAAGCCTCGAGGGACAGCCTCGAGGGAAAGCCACAGATCCCTTGATCCACGTGACAGGAAGCGTGACACTACTGCTGCAGCTCGGGAGGCAAGCGCACGTGCATGCCCCCACTCGAGACGAGGCCTGACTCCCCTGGGGAGACACAGAAGCACCCCTAGATCCATGGCAACACTGGAGAGGAATCCTCAGGTTCCGGCTCCGACTCCACACAAGGACTGAGGCCCCGGCATGGACGGGAGAGGAATCCCGAGAGGTCCCCTAGCAACTCGCATGGGGACTGGCCTTTCCTGAGGCCACCAGAGCGGGTCCCTGAGGTCCCCGTCGTAACTCGAGAAGACCTGCCGCAACTCGAGAAAATCCAGGAGGTTCTCCCCTCCAGGCGAGAAGAGGCCCATTTCCGCTGAGGCGTCTCGAGGCTGATCACACCTCACCTCTGGAACTTCGAAAGGCTCCTTCACACCCTTGGTGAAAATCAAGAAGTTCCCCGACCTAGCCGTCTCCACTCGAGAGGAATCACGTGGGTCCCGCCCACATCCAGAGGAGCCCCGTTTCCGTCTCGTAGCTGGAGATGAGTGATCCTTTCCCTGCTTCGTCGGGAAAGAGTTCCCGGCCTTCCCGTCGCATCTCAAGAGGAGGCCCTCTCAACGGGAACGGCCAGAGGAACTCCAGGGTCGTGCCACCATTCCAAGAGTCCCCCAGATGTCTCAGTCCATTCCAGAGGAACCTCTTTTCCCTTCACCGACTCGTCTTTCACGCCGAAGATCGACTCACACCAAGGTGGCACGTGGCACAGCCCTGTGGGAAAGACTCGTGGGAAAACCTCGAGGGACAGCCTCGAGGGAAAGCCACAGATCCCTTGATCCACGTGACAGGAAGCGTGACACTACTGCTGCAGCTCGGGAGGAAAGCGCACGTGCATGCCCCCACTCGAGACGAGGCCTGACTCCCCTGGGGAGACTCAGAATCACCCCAAGATCCATGGCAACACTGGAGAGGAATCCTCAGGTTCCGGCCCCGACTCCACACAAGGACTGAGGCCCCGGCATGGACGGGAGAGGAATCCCTGGAGGTCCCCTAGCAACTCGCATGGGGACTGGCCTTTCCTGAGGCCACCAGAGCGGGTCCCTGAGGTCCACGTCGTAACTGGAGAAGACCTGCCGCAACTCGAGAAAATCCAGGAGGTTCTCCCCTCCAGGCGAGATGAGGCCCATTTCCGCTGAGGCGTCTCGAGGCTGATCACACCTCACCTCTGGAACTTCGAAAGGCTCCTTCACACCCTTGGTGCAAATCACGAAGTTCCGCGACCTAGCCGTCTCCACTCGAGAGGAATCACGTGGGTCCCGCCCACATCCAGAGGAGCCCCGTTTCTGCCTCGTAGCTCGAGATGAGTGATCCTTTCCCTGCTTCGTCGGGAAAGAGTTCCCGGCCTTCCCGTCGCATCTCAAGAGGAGGCCCTCTCCACGGGAACGGCCAGAGGAACTCCAGGGTCGTGCCACTATTCCAAGAGTCCCCCAGATGTCTCAGTCCATTCCAGAGGAACCTCTTTTCCCTTCACCGGCTCGTCTTTCACGCCGAGGATCGACTCACACCAAGGTGGCACGTGGCACAGCCCTGTGGGAAAGCCTCGTGGGAAAGCCTCGAGGGACAGCCTCGAGGGAAAGCCACAGATCCCTTGATCCACGTGACAGGAAGCGTGACACTACTGCTGCAGCTCGGGAGGCAAGCGCACGTGCATGCCCCCACTCGAGACGAGGCCTGACTCCCCTGGGGAGACACAGAAGCACCCCTAGATCCATGGCAACACTGGAGAGGAATCCTCAGGTTCCGACTCCGACTCCACACAAGGACTGAGGCCCCGGCATGGACGGGAGAGGAATCCCGGGAGGTCCCCTAGCAACTCGCATGGGGACTGGCCTTTCCTGAGGCCACCAGAGCGGGTCCCTGAGGTCCACGTCGTAACTGGAGAAGACCTGCCGCAACTCGAGAAAATCCAGGAGGTTCTCCCCTCCAGGCGAGATGAGGCCCATTTACGCTGAGGCGTCTCGAGGCTGATCACACCTCACCTCTGGAACTTCGAAAAGCTCCTTCACACCCTTGGTGCAAATCAAGAAGTTCCCCGACCTAGCCGTCTCCACTCGAGAGGAATCACGTGGGTCCCGCCCACATCCAGAGGAGCCCCGTTTCCGCCTCGTAGCTCGAGATGAGGGATCCTTTCCCTGCTTCGTCGGGAAAGAGTTCCCGGCCTTCCCGTCGCATCTCAAGAGGAGGCCCTCTCAACGGGAACGGCCAGAGGAACTCCAGGGTCGTGCCACCATTCCAAGAGTCCCCCAGATGTCTCAGTCCATTCCAGAGGAACCTCTTTTCCCTTCACCGGCTCGTCTTTCACGCCGAGGATCGACTCACACCAAGGTGGCACGTGGCACAGCCCTGTGGGAAAGCCTCGTGGGAAAGCCTCGAGGGACAGCCTCGAGGGAAAGCCACAGATCCCTTGATCCACGTGACAGGAAGCGTGACACTACTGCTGCAGCTCGGGAGGAAAGCGCACGTGCATGCCCCCACTCGAGACGAGGCCTGACTCCCCTGGGGAGACTCAGAAGCACCCCAAGATCCATGGCAACACTGGAGAGGAATCCTCAGGTTCCGGCCCCGACTCCACACAAGGACTGAGGCCCCGGCATGGACGGGAGAGGAATGCCGAGAGGTCCCCTAGCAACTCGCATGGGGACTGGCCTTTCCTGAGGCCACCAGAGCGGGTCCCTGTGGTCCCCGTCGTAACTCGAGAAGACCTGCCGCAACTCGAGAAAATCCGGGAGGTTCTGCCCTCCAGGCGAGGTGAGGCCCATTTCCGCTGAGGCGTCTCGAGGCTGATCACACCTCACCTCTGGAACTTCGAAAGGCTCCTTCACACCCTTGGTGCAAATCAAGAAGTTCCCCGACATACCCGTCTCCACTCGAGAGGAATCACGAGGGTCCCGCCCACATCCAGAGGAGCCCCGTTTCCGCCTCGTAGCTCGAGATGAGGGATCCTTTCCCTGCTTCGTCGGGAAAGAGTTCCCGGCCTTCCCGTCGCATCTCAAGAGGAGGCCCTCTCAACAGGAACGGCGAGAGGAACTCCAGGGTCGTGCCACCATTCCAAGAGTCCCCCAGATGTCTCAGTCCATTCCAGAGGAACCTCTTTTCCCTTCACTGGCTCGTCTTTCACGCCGAGGATCGACTCACACCAAGGTGGCACCTGGCACAGCCCTGTGGGAAAGCCTCGTGGGAAAGCCTCGAGGGACAGCCTCGAGGGAAAGCCACAGATCCCTTGATCCACGTGACAGGAAGCGTGACACTACTGCTGCAGCTTGGGAGTAAAGCGCACGTGCATGCCCCCACTCGAGACGAGGCCTGACTCCCCTGGGGAGACTCAGAAGCACCCCAAGATCCATGGAAACACTGGAGAGGAATCCTCAGGTTCCGGCCCCGACTCCACACAAGGACTGAGGCCCCGGCATGGACGGGAGAGGAATCCCGAGAGGTCCCCTAGCAAGTCGCATGGGGACTGGCCTTTCCTGAGGCCACCAGAGCGGGTCCCTGAGGTCCCCGTCGTAACTCGAGAAGACCTGCCGCAACTCGAGAAAATCCAGGAGGTTCTCCCCTCCAGGCGAGATGAGGCCCATTTCCGCTGAGGCGTCTCGAGGCTGATCACACCTCACCTCTGGAACTTTGAAAGGCTCCTTCACACCCTTGCTGCAAATCAAGAAGTTCCCCGACATACCCGTCTATACTCGAGAGGAATCACGAGGGTCCCGCCCACATCCAGAGGAGCCCCGTTTCCGCCTCGTAGCTCGAGATGAGGGATCCTTTCCCTGCTTCGTCGGGAAAGAGTTCCAGGCGTTCCCGTCGCATCTCAAGAGGAGGCCCTCTCAACAGGAATGGCGAGAGGAACTCCAGGGTCGTGCCACTATTCCAAGAGTAACCCAGATGTCTCAGTCCATTCCAGAGGAACCTCTTTTCCCTTCACCGGCTCGTCTTTCACGCCGAGGATCGACTCACACCAAGGTGGCACGTGGCACAGCCCTGTGGGAAAGCCTCGTGGGAAAGCCTCGAGGGACAGCCTCGAGGGAAAGCCACAGATCCCTTGATCCACGTGACAGGAAGCGTTACACTACTGCTGCAGCTCGGGAGGAAAGCGCACGTGCATGCCCCCCCCCCCGAGACGAGGCCTGACTCCCCTGGGGAGACTCAGAAGCACCCCAAGATCCATGGCAACACAGGAGAGGAATCCTCAGGTTCCGGCCCCGACTCCACACAAGGCCTGAAGCCCCGGCATGGACGGGAGAGGAATCCCGAGAGGTCCCCTAGCAACTCGCATGGGGACTGGCCTTTCCTGAGGCCACCAGAGCGGGTCCCTGTGGTCCCCGTCGTAACTCGAGAAGACCTGCCGCAACTCGAGAAAATCCGGGAGGTTCTGCCCTCCAGGCGAGATGAGGCCCATTTCCGCTGAGGCGTCTCGAGGCTGATCACACCTAACCTCTGGAACTTCGAAAGGGTCCTTCACACCCTTGGTGCAAATCAAGAAGTTCCCCGACATACCCGTCTCCACTCGAGAGGAATCACGAGGGTCCCGCCCACATCCAGAGGAGCCCCGTTTCCGCCTCGTAGCTCGAGATGAGGGATCCTTTCCCTGCTTCGTCGGGAAAGAGTTCCCGGCCTTCCCGTCGCATCTCAAGAGGAGGCCCTCTCAACAGGAACGGCGAGAGGAACTCCAGGGTCGTGCCACCATTCCAAGAGTCCCCCAGATGTCTCAGTCCATTCCAGAGGAACCTCTTTTCCCTTCACCGGCTCGTCTTTGACGCCGAGGATCGACTCACACCAAGGTGGCACGTCGCACAGCCCTGTGGGAAAGCCTCGTGGGAAAGCCTCGAGGGACAGCCTCGAGGGAAAGCCACAGATCCCTTGATCCACGTGACAGGAAGCGTGACACTACTGCTGCAGCTCGGGAGGAAAGCGCACGTGCATGCCCCCACTCGAGACGAGGCCTGACTCCCCTGGGGAGACTCAGAAGCACCCCAAGATCCATGGCAACACTGGAGAGGAATCCTCAGGTTCCGGCCCCGACTCCACACAAGGACTGAGGCCCCGGCATGGACGGGAGAGGAATCCCGAGAGGTCCCCTAGCAACTCGCATGGGGACTGGCCTTTCCTGAGGCCACCAGAGCGGGTCCCTGAGGTCCCCGTCGTAACTCGAGAAGACCTGCCGCAACTCGAGAAAATCCAGGAGGTTCTCCCCTCCAGGCGAGATGAGGCCCATTTCCGCTGAGGGGTCTCGAGGCTGATCACACCTCACCTCTGGAACTTTGAAAGGCTCCTTCACACCCTTGCTGCAAATCAAGAAGTTCCCCGACATACCCGTCTCCACTCGAGAGGAATCACGAGGGTCCCGCCCACATCCAGAGGAGCCCCGTTTCCGCCTCGTAGCTCGAGATGAGGGATCCTTTCCCTGCTTCGTCGGGAAAGAGTTCCAGGCGTTCCCGTCGCATCTCAAGAGGAGGCCCTCTCAAAAGGAATGGCGAGAGGAACTCCAGGGTCGTGCCACTATTCCAAGAGTCCCCCAGATGTCTCAGTCCATTCCAGAGGAACCTCTTTTCCCTTCACCGGCTCGTCTTTCACGCCGAGGATCGACTCACACCAAGGTGGCACGTGGCACAGCCCTGTGGGAAAGCCTCGTGGGAAAGCCTCGAGGGACAGCCTCGAGGGAAAGCCACAGATCCCTTGATCCACGTGACAGGAAGCGTTACACTACTGCTGCAGCTCGGGAGGAAAGCGCACGTGCATGCCCCCCCCCCGAGACGAGGCCTGACTCCCCTGGGGAGACTCAGAAGCACCCCAAGATCCATGGCAACACAGGAGAGGAATCCTCAGGTTCCGGCCCCGACTCCACACAAGGCCTGAAGCCCCGGCATGGACGGGAGAGGAATCCCGAGAGGTCCCCTAGCAACTCGCATGGGGACTGGCCTTTCCTGAGGCCACCAGAGCGGGTCCCTGTGGTCCCCGTCGTAACTCGAGAAGACCTGCCGCAACTCGAGAAAATCCGGGAGGTTCTGCCCTCCAGGCGAGATGAGGCCCATTTCCGCTGAGGCGTCTCGAGGCTGATCACACCTAACCTCTGGAACTTCGAAAGGGTCCTTCACACCCTTGGTGCAAATCAAGAAGTTCCCCGACATACCCGTCTCCACTCGAGAGGAATCACGAGGGTCCCGCCCACATCCAGAGGAGCCCCGTTTCCGCCTCGTAGCTCGAGATGAGGGATCCTTTCCCTGCTTCGTCGGGAAAGAGTTCCCGGCGTTCCCGTCGCATCTCAAGAGGAGGCCCTCTCAACAGGAACGGCGCGAGGAACTCCAGGGTCGTGCCACCATTCCAAGAGTCCCCCAGATGTCTCAGTCCATTCCAGAGGAACCTCTTTTCCCTTCACCGGCTCGTCTTTGACGCCGAGGATCGACTCACACCAAGGTGGCACGTGGCACAGCCCTGTGGGAAAGCCTCGTGGGAAAGCCTCGAGGGACAGCCTCGAGGGAAAGCCACAGATCCCTTGATCCACGTGACAGGAAGCGTGACACTACTGCTGCAGCTTGGGAGGAAAGCGCACGTGCATGCCCCCACTCGAGACGAGGCCTGACTCCCCTGGGGAGACTCAGAAGCACCCCAAGATCCATGGCAACACTGGAGAGGAATCCTCAGGTTCCGGCCCCGACTCCACACAAGGACTGAGGCCCCGGCATGGACGGGAGAGGAATCCCGAGAGGTCCCCTAGCAACTCGCATGGGGACTGGCCTTTCCTGAGGCCACCAGAGCGGGTCCCTGAGGTCCCCGTCGTAACTCGAGAAGACCTGCCGCAACTCGAGAAAATCCAGGAGGTTCTCCCCTCCAGGCGAGATGAGGCCCATTTCCGCTGAGGGGTCTCGAGGCTGATCACACCTCACCTCTGGAACTTTGAAAGGCTCCTTCACACCCTTGCTGCAAATCAAGAAGTTCCCCGACATACCCGTCTCCACTCGAGAGGAATCACGAGGGTCCCGCCCACATCCAGAGGAGCCCCGTTTCCGCCTCGTAGCTCGAGATGAGGGATCCTTTCCCTGCTTCGTCGGGAAAGAGTTCCAGGCGTTCCCGTCGCATCTCAAGAGGAGGCCCTCTCAACAGGAATGGCGAGAGGAACTCCAGGGTCGTGCCACTATTCCAAGAGTCCCCCAGATGTCTCAGTCCATTCCAGAGGAACCTCTTTTCCCTTCACCGGCTCGTCTTTCACGCCGAGGATCGACTCACACCAAGGTGGCACGTGGCACAGCCCTGTGGGAAAGCCTCGTGGGAAAGCCTCGAGGGACATCCTCGAGGGAAAGCCACAGATCCCTTGATCCACGTGACAGGAAGCGTTACACTACTGCTGCAGCTCGGGAGGAAAGCGCACGTGCATGCCCCCCCCCCGAGACGAGGCCTGACTCCCCTGGGGAGACTCAGAAGCACCCCAAGATCCATGGCAACACTGGAGAGGAATCCTCAGGTTCCGGCCCCGACTCCACACAAGGCCTGAGGCCCCGGCATGGACGGGAGAGGAATCCCGAGAGGTCCCCTAGCAACTCGCATGGGGACTGGCCTTTCCTGAGGCCACCAGAGCGGGTCCCTGTGGTCCCCGTCGTAACTCGAGAAGACCTGCCGCAACTCGAGAAAATCCGGGAGGTTCTGCCCTCCAGGCGAGATGAGGCCCATTTCCGCTGAGGCGTCTCGAGGCTGATCACACCTCACCTCTGGAACTTCGAAAGGGTCCTTCACACCCTTGGTGCAAATCAAGAAGTTCCCCGACATACCCGTCTCCACTCGAGAGGAATCACGAGGGTCCCGCCCACATCCAGAGGAGCCCCGTTTCCGCCTCGTAGCTCGAGATGAGGGATCCTTTCCCTGCTTCGTCGGGAAAGAGTTCCCGGCCTTCCCGTCGCATCTCAAGAGGAGGCCCTCTCAACAGGAACGGCGAGAGGAACTCCAGGGTCGTGCCACCATTCCAAGAGTCCCCCAGATGTCTCAGTCCATTCCAGAGGAACCTCTTTTCCCTTCACCGGCTCGTCTTTCACGCCGAGGATCGACTCACACCAAGGTGGCACGTGGCACAGCCCTGTGGGAAAGCCTCGTGGGAAAGCCTCGAGGGACAGCCTCGAGGGAAAGCCACAGATCCCTTGATCCACGTGACAGGAAGCATGACACTACTGCTGCAGCTCGGGAGGGAAGCGCACGTGCATGCCCCCACTCGAGACGAGGCCTGACTCCCCTGGGGAGACTCAGAAGCACCCCAAGATCCATGGCAACACTGGAGAGGAATCCTCAGGTTCCGGCCCCGACTCCACACAAGGACTGAGGCCCCGGCATGGACGGGAGAGGAATCCCGAGAGGTCCCCTAGCAACTCGCATGGGGACTGGCCTTTCCTGAGGCCACCAGAGCGGGTCCCTGAGGTCCCCGTCGTAACTCGAGAAGACCTGCCGCAACTCGAGAAAATCCAGGAGGTTCTCCCCTCCAGGCGAGATGAGGCCCATTTCCGCTGAGGCGTCTCGAGGCTGATCACACCTCACCTCTGGAACTTCGAAAGGGTCCTTCACACCCTTGGTGCAAATCAAGAAGTTCCCCGACCTAGCCGTCTCCACTCGAGAGGAATCACGAGGGTCACGCCCACATCCAGAGGAGCCCCGTTTCCGCCTCGTAGCTCGAGATGAGGGATCCTTTCCCTGCTTCGTCGGGAAAGAGTTCCCGGCGTTCCCGTCGCATCTCAAGAGGAGGCCCTCTGAACAGGAACGGCGAGAGGAACTCCAGGCTCGTGCCACCATTCCAAGAGTCCCCCAGATGTCTCAGTCCATTCCAGAGGAACCTCTTTTCCCTTCACCGGCTCGTCTTTCACGCCGAGGATCGACTCACACCAAGGTGGCACGTGGCACAGCCCTGTGGGAAAGCCTCGTGGGAAAGCCTCGAGGGACAGCCTCGAGGGAAAGCCACAGATCCCTTGATCCACGTGACAGGAAGCGTGACACTACTGCTGCAGCCCGGGAGGAAAGCGCACGTGCATGCCCCCACTCGAGACGAGGCCTGACTCCCCTGGGGAGACTCAGAAGCACCCCAAGATCCATGGCAACACTGGAGAGGAATCCTCAGGTTCCGGCCCCGACTCCACACAAGGACTGAGGCCCCGGCATGGACGGGAGAGGAATCCCGAGAGGTCCCCTAGCAACTCGCATGGGGACTGGCCTTTCCTGAGGCCACCAGAGCGGGTCCCTGAGGTCCCCGTCGTAACTCGAGAAGACCTGCCGCAACTCGAGAATATCCAGGAGGTTCTCCCCTCCAGGCGAGATGAGGCCTATTTCCGCTGAGGCGTCTCGAGACTGATCACACCTCACCTCTGGAACTTCGAAAGGGTCCTTCACACCCTTGGTGCAAATCAAGAAGTTTCCCGACATACCCGTCTCCACTCGAGAGGAATCACGAGGGTCCCGCCCACATCCAGAGGTGCCCCGTTTCCGCCTCATAGCTCGAGATGAGGGATCCTTTCCCTGCTTCGTCGGGAAAGAGTTCCCGGCGTTCCCGTCGCATCTCAAGAGGAGGCCCTCTCAACAGGAACGGCGAGAGGAACTCCAGGCTCGTGCCACCATTCGAAGAGTCCCCCAGATGTCTCAGTCCATTCCAGAGGAACCTCTTTTCCTTTCACCTGCTCGTTTTCACGCCGAGGATCGACTCACACCAAGGTGGCACGTGGCACAGCCCTGTGGGAAAGCCTCGTGGGAAAGCCTCGAGGGACAGCCTCGAGGGAAAGCCACAGATCCCTTGATCCACGTGACAGGAAGCGTGACCCTACTGCTGCAGCTCGGGAGGAAAGCGCACGTGCATGCCCCCACTCGAGACGAGGCCTGACTCCCCTGGGGAGACTCAGAAGCACCCCAAGATCCATGGCAACACTGGAGAGGAATCCTCAGGTTTCGGCCCCGACTCCACACAAGGACTGAAGCCCCGGAATGGACGGGAGAGGAATCCGGAGAGGTCCCCTAGCAACTCGCATGGGGACTGCCCTTTCCTGAGGCCACCAGAGCGGGTCCCTGAGGTCCCCGTCGTAACTCGAGAAGACCTGCCGCAACTCGAGAAAATCCAGGAGGTTCTCCCCTCCAGGCGAGATGAGGCCCATTTCCGCTGAGGCGTCTCGAGGCTGATCACACCTCACCTCTGGAACTTCGAAAGGCTCCTTCACACCCTTGGTGCAAATCAAGAAGTTCCCCGACCTAGCCGTCTCCACTCGAGAGGATTCACGAGGGTCCCGCCCACATCCAGAGGAGCCCCGTTTCCGCCTCGTAGCTCGAGATGAGGGATCCTTTCCCTGCTTCGTCGGGAAAGAGTTCCCGGCATTTCCCGTCGCATCTCAAGAGGAGGCCCTCTCAACAGGAACGGCGAGAGGAACTCCAGGCTCGTGCCACCATTCCAAGAGTCCCCCAGATGTCTCAGTCCATTCCAGAGGAACCTCTTTTCCCTTCACCGGCTCGTCTTTCACGCCGAGGATCGACTCACACCAAGGTGGCACGTGGCACAGCCCTGTGGGAAAGCCTCGTGGGAAAGCCTCGAGGGACAGCCTCGAGGGAAAGCCACAGATCCCTTGATCCACGTGACAGGAAGCGTGACACTACTGCTGCAGCTCGGGAGGAAAGCGCACGTGCATGCCCCCACTCGAGACGAGGCCTGACTCCCCTGGGGAGACTCAGAAGTACCCCAAAAATCATGGCAACACTGGAGAGGAATCCTCAGGTTCCGGCCCCGACTACACACAAGGACTGAGGCCCCGGCATGGACGGGAGAGGAATCCCAAGAGGTCCCCTAGCATCTCTCATGGGGACTGGCCTTTCCTGAGGCCACCAGAGCGGGTCCCTGAGGTCCCCGTCGTAACTCGAGAAGACCTGCCGCAACTCGAGAAAATCCAGGAGGTTCTCCCCTCCAGGCGAGATGAGGCCCATTTCCGCTGAGGCGTCTCGAGGCTGATCACTCCTCACCTCTGGAACTTCGAAAGGCTCCTTCACACCCTTGGTGCAAATCAAGAAGTTCCCCGACCTAGCCGTCTCCACTCGAGAGGAATCACGAGGGTCCCGCCCACATCCAGAGGAGCCCCGTTTCCGCCTCGTAGCTCGAGATGAGGGATCCTTTCCCTGCTTCGTCGGGAAAGAGTTCCCAGCGTTCCCGTCGCATCTCAAGAGGAGGCCCTCTCAACAGGAACGGCGAGAGGAACTCCAGGGTCGTGCCACCATTCCAAGAGTCCCCCAGATGTCTCAGTCCATTCCAGAGGAACCTCTTTTCCTTTCACCTGCTCGTTTTCACGCCGAGGATCGACTCACACCAAGGTGGCACGTGGCACAGCCCTGTGGGAAAGCCTCGTGGGAAAGCCTCGAGGGACAGCCTCGAGGGAAAGCCACAGATCCCTTGATCCACGTGACAGGAAGCGTGACCCTACTGCTGCAGCTCGGGTGGAAAGCGCACGTGCATGCCCCCACTCGAGACGAGGCCTGACTCCCCTGGGGAGACTCAGAAGCACCCCAAGATCCATGGCAACACTGGAGAGGAATCCTCAGTTTTCGGCCCCGACTCCACACAAGGACTGAAGCCCCGGAATGGACGGGAGAGGAATCCCGAGAGGTCCCCTAGCAACTCGCATGGGGGCTGGCCTTTCCTGAGGCCACCAGAGCGGGTCCCTGAGGTCCCCGTCGTAACTCGAGAAGACCTGCCGCAACTCGAGAAAATCCAGGAGGTTCTCCCCTCCAGGCGAGATGAGGCCCATTTCCGCTGAGGCGTCTCGAGGCTGATAACACCTCACCTCTGGAACTTCGAAAGGCTCCTTCACACCCTTGGTGCAAATCAAGAAGTTCCCGACACACCCGTCCCCACTCGAGAGGAATCACGAGGGTCACGCCCACATCCAGAGGAGCCCCGTTTCCGCCTCGTAGCTCGAGAGGAGGGATCCTTTCCCTGCTTCGTCGGGAAAGAGTTCCCGTCGCATCTCAAGAGGAGGCCCTCTGAACAGGAATGGCTAGAGGAACTCCAGGGTCGTGCCACCATTCCAAGAGTCCCCCAGATGTCTCAGTCCATTCCAGAGGAACCTCTTTTCCCTTCACCGGCTCGTCTTTCACGCCGAGGATCGACTCACACCAAGGTGGCACGTGGCACAGCCCTGTGGGAAAGCCTCGTGGGAAATCCTCGAGGGACAGCCTCGAGGGAAAGCCACAGATCCCTTGATCCACGTGAGAGGAAGCGTGACACTACTGCTGCAGCTCGGGAGGAAAGCGCACGTGCATGCCCCCACTCCAGACGAGGCCTGACTCCCCTGGGGAGACTCAGAAGCACCCCAAGAACCATGGCAACACTGGAGAGGAATCCTCAGGTTCCGGCCCCGACTCCACACAAGGACTGAGGCCCCGGCATGGACGGGAGAGGAATCCCGAGAGGTCCCCTAGCATCTCTCATGGGGACTGGCCTTTCCTGAGGCCACCAGAGCGGGTCCCTGAGGTCCCCGTCGTAACTCGAGAAGACCTGCCGCAACTCGAGAAAATCCAGGAGGTTCTCCCCTCCAGGCGAGATGAGGCCCATTTCCGCTGAGGCGTCTCGAGGCTGATCACACCTCACCTCTGGAACTTCGAAAGGCTCCTTCACACCCTTGGTGCAAATCAAGAAGTTCCCCGACCTAGCCGTCTCCACTCGAGAGGAATCACGAGGGTCCCGCCCACATCCAGAGGAGCCCCGTTTCCGCCTCGTAGCTCGAGATGAGGGATCCTTTCCCTGCTTCGTCAGGAAAGAGTTCCCGGCGTTCCCGTCGCATCTCAAGGGGAGGCCCTCTGAACAGGAACGGCGAGAGGAACTCCAGGCTCGTGCCACCATTCCAAGAGTCCCCCAGATGTCTCAGTCCATTCCAGAGGAACCTCTTTTCCCTTAACCGGCTCGTCTTTCACGCCGAGGATCGACTCACACCAAGGTGGCACGTGGCACAGCCCTGTGGGAAAGCCTCGTGGGAAAGCCTCGAGGGACAGCCTCGAGGGAAAGAAACAGATTCCTTGATCCACGTGACAGGAAGCGTGACCCTACTGCTGCAGCTCGGGAGGAAAGCGCACGTGCATGCCCCCACTCGAGACGAGGCCTGACTCCCCTGGGGAGACTCAGAAGCACCCCAAGATCCATGGCAACACTGGAGCAGAATCCTCAGGTTCCGGCCCCGACTCCACACAAGGACTGAAGCCCCGGAATGGAGGGGAGAGAAATCCCTAGAGGTCCCCTAGGAACTCGCATGGGGACTGGCCTTTCCTGAGGCCACCAGAGCGGGTCCCTGAGGGCCCCGTCGTAACTCGAGAAGACCTGCTGCAACTCGAGAAAATCCAGGAGGTTCTCCCCTCCAGGCGAGATGAGGCCCATTTCCGCTGAGGCGTCTCGAGGCTGATCACACCTCACCTCTGGAACTTCGAAAGGCTCCTTCACACCCTTGGTGCAAATCAAGAAGTTCCCCGACCTAGCCGTCTCCACTCGAGAGGAATCACGAGGGTCCCGCCCACATCCAGAGGAGCCCCGTTTCCGCCTCGTAGCTCGAGATGAGGGATCCTTTCCCTGCTTCGTCGGGAAAGAGTTCCCGGCGTTCCCGTCGCATCTCAAGAGGAGGCCCTCTCAACAGGAACGGCGAGTGGAACTCCAGGGTCGTGCCACCATTCCAAGAGTCCCCCAGATGTCTCAGTCCATTCCAGAGGAACCTCTTTTCCCTTCACCGGCTCCTCTTTCACGCCGAGGATCGACTCACACCAAGGTGGCACGTGGCACAGCCCTGTGGGAAAGCCTCGTGGGAAAGCCTCGAGGGACAGCCTCGAGGGAAAGCCACAGATCCCTTGATCCACGTGACAGGAAGCGTGACACTACTGCTGCAGCTCGGGAGGAAAGCGCACGTGCATGCCCCCACTCGAGACGAAGCCTGACTCCCCTGGGGAGACTCAGAAGCACCCCAAGATCCATGGCAACACTGGAGCAGAATCCTCAGGTTTCGGCCCCGACTCCACACAAGGACTGAAGCCCCGGAATGGAGGGGAGAGAAATCCCTAGAGGTCCCCTAGGAACTCGCATGGGGACTGGCCTTTCCTGAGGCCACCAGAGCGGGTCCCTGAGGGCCCCGTCGTAACTCGAGAAGACCTGCTGCAACTCGAGAAAATCCAGGAGGTTCTCCCCTCCAGGCGAGATGAGGCCCATTTCCGCTGAGGCGTCTCGAGGCTGATCACACCTCACCTCTGGAACTTCGAAAGGCTCCTTCACACCCTTGGTGCAAATCAAGAAGTTCCCCGACCTAGCCGTCTCCACTCGAGAGGAATCACGAGGGTCCCGCCCACATCCAGAGGAGCCCCGTATCCGCCTCGTAGCTCGAGATGAGGGATCCTTTCCCTGCTTCGTCGGGAAAGAGTTCCCGGCGTTCCCGTCGCATCTCAAGAGGAGGCCCTCTCAACAGGAACGGCGAGAGGAACTCCAGGGTCGTGCCACCATTCCAAGAGTCCCCCAGATGTCTCAGTCCATTCCAGAGGAACCTCTTTTCCCTTCACCGGCTCGTCTTTCACGCCGAGGATCGACTCACACCAAGGTGGCACGTGGCACAGCCCTGTGGGAAAGCCTCGTGGGAAAGCCTCGAGGGACAGCCTCGAGGGAAAGCCACAGATCCCTTGATCCACGTGACAGGAAGCGTGACACTACTGCTGCAGCTCGGGAGGAAAGCGCACGTGCATGCCCCCACTCGAGACGAAGCCTGACTCCCCTGGGGAGACTCAGAAGCACCCCAAGAACCATGGCAACACTGGAGAGGAATCCTCAGGTTCCGGCCCCGACTCCACACAAGGACTGAGGCCCCGGCATGGACGGGAGAGGAATCCCGAGAGGTCCCCTAGCATCTCTCATGGGGACTGGCCTTTCCTGAGGCCACCAGAGCGGGTCCCTGAGGTCCCCGTCGTAACTCGAGAAGACCTGCCGCAACTCGAGAAAATCCAGGAGGTTCTCCCCTCCAGGCGAGATGAGGCCCATTTCCGCTGAGGCGTCTCGAGGCTGATCACACCTCACCTCTGGAACTTCGAAAGGCTCCTTCACACCCTTGGTGCAAATCAAGAAGTTCCCCGACCTAGCCGTCTCCACTCGAGAGGAATCACGAGGGTCCCGCCCACATCCAGAGGAGCCCCGTTTCCGCCTCGTAGCTCGAGATGAGGGATCCTTTCCCTGCTTCGTCGGGAAAGAGTTCCCGGCGTTCCCGTCGCATCTCAAGAGGAGGCCCTCTCAACAGGAACGGCGAGAGGAACTCCAGGCTCGTGCCACCATTCCAAGAGTCCCCCAGATGTCTCAGTCCATTCCAGAGGAACCTCTTTTCCCTTCACCGGCTCGTCTTTCACGCCGAGGATCCACTCACACCAAGGTGGCACGTGACACAGCCCTGTGGGAAAGCCTCGTGGGAAAGCCTCGAGGGACAGCCTCGAGGGAAAGCCACAGATCCCTTGATCCACGTGACAGGAAGCGTGACACTACTGCTGCAGCTCGGGAGGAAAGCGCACGTGCATGCCCCCACTCGAGACGAGGCCTGACTCCCCTGGGGAGACTCAGAAGCACCCCAAGATCCATGGCAACACTGGAGAGGAATCCTCAGGTTCCGGCCCCGACTACACACAAGGACTGAGGCCCCGGCATGGACGGGAGAGGAATCCCGAGAGGTCCCCTAGCATCTCTCATGGGGACTGGCCTTTCCTGAGGCCACCAGAGCGGGTCCCTGAGGTCCCCGTCGTAACTCGAGAAGACCTGCCGCAACTCGAGAAAATCCAGGAGGTTCTCCCCTCCAGGCGAGATGAGGCCCATTTCCGCTGAGGCGTCTCGAGGCTGATCACTCATCACCTCTGGAACTTCGAAAGGCTCCTTCACACCCTTGGTGCAAATCAAGAAGTTCCCCGACCTAGCCGTCTCCACTCGAGAGGAATCACGAGGGTCCCGCCCACATCCAGAGGAGCCCCGTTTCCGCCTCGTAGCTCGAGATGAGGGATCCTTTCCCTGCTTCGTCGGGAAAGAGTTCCCGGCGTTCCCGTCGCATATCAAGAGGAGGCCCTCTCAACAGGAACGGCGAGAGGAACTCCAGGGTCGTGCCACCATTCCAAGAGTCCCCCAGATGTCTCAGTCCATTCCAGAGGAACCTCTTTTCCTTTCACCTGCTCGTTTTCACGCCGAGGATCGACTCACACCAAGGTGGCACGTGGCACAGCCCTGTGGGAAAGCCTCGTGGGAAAGCCTCGAGGGACAGCCTCGAGGGAAAGCCACAGATCCCTTGATCCACGTGACAGGAAGCGTGACCCTACTGCTGCAGCTCGGGAGGAAAGCGCACGTGCATGCCCCCACTCGAGACGAGGCCTGACTCCCCTGGGGAGACTCAGAAGCACCCCAAGATCCATGGCAACACTGGAGAGGAAACCTCAGGTTTCGGCCCCGACTCCACACAAGGACTGAAGCCCCGGAATGGACGGGAGAGGAATCCCGAGAGGTCCCCTAGCAACTCGCATGGGGGCTGGCCTTTCCTGAGGCCACCAGAGCGGGTCCCTGAGGTCCCCGTCGTAACTCGAGAAGACCTGCCGCAACTCGAGAAAATCCAGGAGGTTCTCCCCTCCAGGCGAGATGAGGCCCATTTCCGCTGAGGCGTCTCGAGGCTGATCACACCTCACCTCTGGAACTTCGAAAGGCTCCTTCACACCCTTGGTGCAAATCAAGAAGTTCCCCGACCTAGCCGTCTCCACTCGAGAGGATTCACGAGGGTCCCGCCCAAATCCAGAGGAGCCCCGTTTCCGCCTCGTAGCTCGAGATGAGGGATCCTTTCCCTGCTTCGTCGGGAAAGAGTTCCCGGCGTTCCCGTCGCATCTCAAGAGGAGGCCCTCTCAACAGGAACGGCGAGAGGAACTCCAGGCTCGTGCCACCATTCCAAGAGTCCCCCAGATGTCTCAGTCCATTCCAGAGGAACCTCTTTTCCCTTCACCGGCTCGTCTTTCACGCCGAGGATCGACTCACACCAAGGTGGCACGTGGCACAGCCCTGTGGGAAAGCCTCGTGGGAAAGCCTCGAGGGACAGCCTCGAGGGAAAGCCACAGATCCCTTGATCCACGTGACAGGAAGCGTGACCCTACTGCTGCAGCTCGGGAGGAAAGCGCACGTGCATGCCCCCACTCGAGACGAGGCCTGACTCCCCTGGGGAGACTCAGAAGCACCCCAAGATCCATGGCAACACTGGAGAGGAAACCTCAGGTTCCGGCCCCGACTCCACACAAGGACTGAAGCCCCGGAATGGACGGGAGAGGAATCCCGAGAGGTCCCCTAGCAACTCGCATGGGGGCTGGCCTTTCCTGAGGCCACCAGAGCGGGTCCCTGAGGTCCCCGTCGTAACTCGAGAAGACCTGCCGCAACTCGAGAAAATCCAGGAGGTTCTCCCCTCCAGGCGAGATGAGGCCCATTTCCGCTGAGGCGTCTCGAGGCTGATCACACCTCACCTCTGGAACTTCGAAAGGCTCCTTCACACCCTTGGTGCAAATCAAGAAGTTCCCCGACCTAGCCGTCTCCACTCGAGAGGATTCACGAGGGTCCCGCCCACATCCAGAGGAGCCCCGTTTCCGCCTCGTAGCTCGAGATGAGGGATCCTTTCCCTGCTTCGTCGGGAAAGAGTTCCCGGCGTTCCCGTCGCATCTCAAGAGGAGGCCCTCTCAACAGGAACGGCGAGAGGAACTCCAGGCTCGTGCCACCATTCCAAGAGTCCCCCAGATGTCTCAGTCCATTCCAGAGGAACCTCTTTTCCCTTCACCGGCTCGTCTTTCACGCCGAGGATCGACTCACACCAAGGTGGCACGTGGCACAGCCCTGTGGGAAAGCCTCGTGGGAAAGCCTCGAGGGACAGCCTCGAGGGAAAGCCACAGATCCCTTGATCCACGTGACAGGAAGCGTGACACTACTGCTGCAGCTCGGGAGGAAAGCGCACGTGCATGCCTCCACTCGAGACGAAGCCTGACTCCCCTGGGGAGACTCAGAAGAACCCCAAGAACCATGGCAACACTGGAGAGGAATCCTCAGGTTCCGGCCCCGACTCCACACAAGGACTGAGGCCCCGGCATGGACGGGAGAGGAATCCCGAGAGGTCCCCTAGCATCTCTCTTGGGACTGGCCTTTCCTGAGGCCACCAGAGCGGGTCCCTGAGGTCCCCGTCGTAACTCGAGAAGACCTGCCGCAACTCGAGAAAATCCAGGAGGTTCTCCCCTCCAGGCGAGATGAGGCCCATTTCCGCTGAGGCGTCTCGAGGCTGATCACTCCTCACCTCTGGAACTTCGAAAGGCTCCTTCACACCCTTGGTGCAAATCAAGAAGTTCCCCGACCTAGCCGTCTCCACTCGAGAGGAATCACGAGGGTCCCGCCCACATCCAGAGGAGCCCCGTTTCCGCCTCGTAGCTCGAGATGAGGGATCCTTTCCCTGCTTCGTCGGGAAAGAGTTCCCGGCGTTCCCGTCGCATCTCAAGAGGAGGCCCTCTCAACAGGATCGGCGAGAGGAACTCCAGGGTCGTGCCACCATTCCAAGAGTCCCCCAGATGTCTCAGTCCATTCCAGAGGAACCTCTTTTCCTTTCACCTGCTCGTTTTCACGCCGAGGATCGACTCACACCAAGGTGGCACGTGGCACAGCCCTGTGGGAAAGCCTCGTGGGAAAGCCTCGAGGGACAGCCTCGAGGGAAAGCCACAGATCCCTTGATCCACGTGACAGGAAGCGTGACCCTACTGCTGCAGCTCGGGAGGAAAGCGCACGTTCATGCCCCCACTCGAGACGAGGCCTGACTCCCCTGGGGAGACTCAGAAGCACCCCAAGATCCATGGCAACACTGGAGAGGAAACCTCAGGTTCCGGCCCCGACTCCACACAAGGACTGAAGCCCCGGAATGGACGGGAGAGGAATCCCGAGAGGTCCCCTAGCAACTTGCATGGGGGCTGGCCTTTCCTGAGGCCACCAGAGCGGGTCCCTGAGGTCCCCGTCGTAACTCGAGAAGACCTGCCGCAACTCGAGAAAATCCAGGAGGTTCTCCCCTCCAGGCGAGATGAGGCCCATTTCCGCTGAGGCGTCTCGAGGCTGATCACACCTCACCTCTGGAACTTCGAAAGGCTCCTTCACACCCTTGGTGCAAATCAAGAAGTTCCCCGACCTAGCCGTCTCCACTCGAGAGGATTCACGAGGGTCCCGCCCACATCCAGAGGAGCCCCGTTTCCGCCTCGTAGCTCGAGATGAGGGATCCTTTCCCTGCTTCGTCGGGAAAGAGTTCCCGGCGTTCCCGTCGCATCTCAAGAGGAGGCCCTCTCAACAGGAACGGCGAGAGGAACTCCAGGCTCCTGCCACCATTCCAAGAGTCCCCCAGATGTCTCAGTCCATTCCAGAGGAACCTCTTTTCCCTTCACCGGCTCGTCTTTCACGCCGAGGATCGACTCACACCAAGGTGGCACGTGACACAGCCCTGTGGGAAAGCCTCGTGGGAAAGCCTCGAGGGACAGCCTCGAGGGAAAGCCACAGATCCCTTGATCCACGTGACAGGAAGCGTGACACTACTGCTGCAGCTCGGGAGGAAAGCGCACGTGCATGCCCCCACTCGAGACGAGGCCTGACTCCCCTGGGGAGACTCAGAAGCACCCCAAGATCCATGGCAACACTGGAGAGGAATCCTCAGGTTCCGGCCCCGACTCCACACAAGGACTGAGGCCCCGGCATGGACGGGAGAGGAATCCCGAGAGGTCCCCTAGCATCTCTCATGGGGACTGGCGTTTCCTGAGGCCACCAGAGCGGGTCCCTGAGGTCCCCGTCGTAACTCGAGAAGACCTGCCGCAACTCGAGAAAATCCAGGAGGTTCTCCCCTCCAGGCGAGATGAGGCCCATTTCCGCTGAGGCGTCTCGAGGCTGATCACTCATCACCTCTGGAACTTCGAAAGGCTCCTTCACACCCTTGGTGCAAATCAAGAAGTTCCCCGACCTAGCCGTCTCCACTCGAGAGGAATCACGAGGGTCCCGCCCACATCCAGAGGAGCCCCGTTTCCGCCTCGTAGCTCGAGATGAGGGATCCTTTCCCTGCTTCGTCGGGAAAGAGTTCCCGGCGTTCCCGTCGCATATCAAGAGGAGGCCCTCTCAACAGGAACGGCGAGAGGAACTCCAGGGTCGTGCCACCATTCCAAGAGTCCCCCAGATGTCTCAGTCCATTCCAGAGGAACCTCTTTTCCTTTCACCTGCTCGTTTTCACGCCGAGGATCGACTCACACCAAGGTGGCACGTGGCACAGCCCTGTGGGAAAGCCTCGTGGGAAAGCCTCGAGGGACAGCCTCGAGGGAAAGCCACAGATCCCTTGATCCACGTGACAGGAAGCGTGACCCTACTGCTGCAGCTCGGGAGGAAAGCGCACGTGCATGCCCCCACTCGAGATGAGGCCTGACTCCCCTGGGGAGACTCAGAAGCACCCCAAGATCCATGGCAACACTGGAGAGGAAACCTCAGGTTTCGGCCCCGACTCCACACAAGGACTGAAGCCCCGGAATGGACGGGAGAGGAATCCCGAGAGGTCCCCTAGCAACTCGCATGGGGGCTGGCCTTTCCTGAGGCCACCAGAGCGGGTCCCTGAGGTCCCCGTCGTAACTCGAGAAGACCTGCCGCAACTCGAGAAAATCCAGGAGGTTCTCCCCTCCAGGCGAGATGAGGCCCATTTCCGCTGAGGCGTCTCGAGGCTGATCACTCCTCACCTCTGGAACTTCGAAAGGCTCCTTCACACCCTTGGTGCAAATCAAGAAGTTCCCCGACCTAGCCGTCTCCACTCGAGAGGAATCACGAGGGTCCCGCCCACATCCAGAGGAGCCCCGTTTCCGCCTCGTAGCTCGAGATGAGGGATCCTTTCCCTGCTTCGTCGGGAAAGAGTTCCCGGCGTTCCCGTCGCATCTCAAGAGGAGGCCCTCTCAACAGGATCGGCGAGAGGAACTCCAGGGTCGTGCCACCATTCCAAGAGTCCCCCAGATGTCTCAGTCCATACCAGAGGAACCTCTTTTCCTTTCACCTGCTCGTTTTCACGCCGAGGATCGACTCACACCAAGGTGGCATGTGGCACAGCCCTGTGGGAAAGCCTCGTGGGAAAGCCTCGAGGGACAGCCTCGAGGGAAAGCCACAGATCCCTTGATCCACGTGACAGGAAGCGTGACCCTACTGCTGCAGCTCGGGAGGAAAGCGCACGTGCATGCCCCCACTCGAGACGAGGCCTGACTCCCCTGGGGAGACTCAGAAGCACCCCAAGATCCATGGCAACACTGGAGAGGAATCCTCAGGTTTCGGCCCCGACTCCACACAAGGACTGAAGCCCCGGAATGGACGGGAGAGGAATCCGGAGAGGTCCCCTAGCAACTCGCATGGGGACTGGCCTTTCCTGAGGCCACCAGAGCGGGTCCCTGAGGTCCCCGTCGTAACTCGAGAAGACCTGCCGCAACTCGAGAAAATCCAGGAGGTTCTCCCCTCCAGGCGAGATGAGGCCCATTTCCGCTGAGGCGTCTCGAGGCTGATCACACCTCACCTCTGGAACTTCGAAAGGCTCCTTCACACCCTTGGTGCAAATCAAGAAGTTCCCCGACCTAGCCGTCTCCACTCGAGAGGATTCACGAGGGTCCCGCCCACATCCAGAGGAGCCCCGTTTCCGCCTCGTAGCTCGAGATGAGGGATCCTTTCCCTGCTTCGTCGGGAAAGAGTTCCCGGCTTTCCCGTCGCATCTCAAGAGGAGGCCCTCTCAACAGGAACGGCGAGAGGAACTCCAGGCTCGTGCCACCATTCCAAGAGTCCCCCAGATGTCTCAGTCCATTCCAGAGGAACCTCTTTTCCCTTCACCGGCTCGTCTTTCACGCCGAGGATCGACTCACACCAAGGTGGCACGTGACACAGCCCTGTGGGAAAGCCTCGTGGGAAAGCCTCGAGGGACAGCCTCGAGGGAAAGCCACAGATCCCTTGATCCACGTGACAGGAAGCGTGACACTACTGCTGCAGCTCGGGAGGAAAGCGCACGTGCATGCCCCCACTCGAGACGAGGCCTGACTCCCCTGGGGAGACTCAGAAGCACCCCAAGATCCATGGCAACACTGGAGAGGAATCCTCAGGTTCCGGCCCCGACTCCACACAAGGACTGAGGCCCCGGCATGGACGGGAGAGGAATCCCGAGTGGTCCCCTAGCATCTCTCATGGGGACTGGCCTTTCCTGAGGCCACCAGAGCGGGTCCCTGAGGTCCCCGTGGTAACTCGAGAAGACCTGCCGCAACTCGAAAAAATCCAGGAGGTTCTCCCCTCCAGGCGAGATGAGGCCCATTTCCGCTGAGGCGTCTCGAGGCTGATCACTCATCACCTCTGGAACTTCGAAAGGCTCCTTCACACCCTTGGTGCAAATCAAGAAGTTCCCCGACCTAGCCGTCTCCACTCGAGAGGAATCACGAGGGTCCCGCCCACATCCAGAGGAGCCCCGTTTCCGCCTCGTAGCTCGAGATGAGGGATCCTTTCCCTGCTTCGTCGGGAAAGAGTTCCCGGCGTTCCCGTCGCATATCAAGAGGAGGCCCTCTCAACAGGAACAGCGAGAGGAACTCCAGGGTCGTGCCACCATTCCAAGAGTCCCCCAGATGTCTCAGTCCATTCCAGAGGAACCTCTTTTCCTTTCACCTGCTCGTTTTCACGCCGAGGATCGACTCACACCAAGGTGGCACGTGGCACAGCCCTGTGGGAAAGCCTCGTGGGAAAGCCTCGAGGGACAGCCTCGAGGGAAAGCCACAGATCCCTTGATCCACGTGACAGGAAGCGTGACCCTACTGCTGCAGCTCGGGAGGAAAGCGCACGTGCATGCCCCCACTCGAGACGAGGCCTGACTCCCCTGGGGAGACTCAGAAGCACCCCAAGATCCATGGCAACACTGGAGAGGAAACCTCAGGTTTCGGCCCCGACTCCACACAAGGACTGAAGCCCCGGAATGGACGGGAGAGGAATCCCGAGAGGTCCCCTACCAACTCGCATGGGGGCTGGCCTTTCCTGAGGCCACCAGAGCGGGTCCCTGAGGTCCCCGTCGTAACTCGAGAAGACCTGCCGCAACTCAAGAAAATCCAGGAGGTTCTCCCCTCCAGGCGAGATGAGGCCCATTTCCGCTGAGGCGTCTCGAGGCTGATCACACCTCACCTCTGGAACTTCGAAAGGCTCCTTCACACCCTTGGTGCAAATCAAGAAGTTCCCCGACCTAGCCGTCTCCACTCGAGAGGATTCACGAGGGTCCCGCCCACATCCAGAGGAGCCCCGTTTCCGCCTCGTAGCTCGAGATGAGGGATCCTTTCCCTGCTTCGTCGGGAAAGAGTTCCCGGCGTTCCCGTCGCATCTCAAGAGGAGGCCCTCTCAACAGGAACGGCGAGAGGAACTCCAGGCTCGTGCCACCATTCCAAGAGTCCCCCAGATGTCTCAGTCCATTCCAGAGGAACCTCTTTTCCCTTCACCGGCTCGTCTTTCACGCCGAGGATCGACTCACACCAAGGTGGCACGTGGCACAGCCCTGTGGGAAAGCCTCGTGGGAAAGCCTCGAGGGACAGCCTCGAGGGAAAGCCACAGATCCCTTGATCCACGTGACAGGAAGCGTGACACTACTGCTGCAGCTCGGGAGGAAAGCGCACGTGCATGCCTCCACTCGAGACGAAGCCTGACTCCCCTGGGGAGACTCAGAAGAACCCCAAGAACCATGGCAACACTGGAGAGGAATCCTCAGGTTCCGGCCCCGACTCCACACAAGGACTGAGGCCCCGGCCTGGACGGGAGAGGAATCCCGAGAGGTCCCCTAGCATCTCTCATGGGGACTGGCCTTTCCTGAGGCCACCAGAGCGGGTCCCTGTGGTCCCCGTCGTAACTCGAGAAGACCTGCCGCAACTCGAGAAAATCCAGGAGGTTCTCCCCTCCAGGCGAGATGAGGCCCATTTCCGCTGAGGCGTCTCGAGGCTGATCACTCCTCACCTCTGGAACTTCGAAAGGCTCCTTCACACCCTTGGTGCAAATCAAGAAGTTCCCCGACCTAGCCGTCTCCACTCGAGAGGAATCACGAGGGTCCCGCCCACATCCAGAGGAGCCCCGTTTCCGCCTCGTAGCTCGAGATGAGGGATCCTTTCCCTGCTTCGTCGGGAAAGAGTTCCCGGCGTTCCCGTCGCATCTCAAGAGGAGGCCCTCTCAACAGGATCGGCGAGAGGAACTCCAGGGTCGTGCCACCATTCCAAGAGTCCCCCAGATGTCTCAGTCCATTCCAGAGGAACCTCTTTTCCTTTCACCTGCTCGTTTTCACGCCGAGGATCGACTCACACCAAGGTGGCACGTGGCACAGCCCTGTGGGAAAGCCTCGTGGGAAAGCCTCGAGGGACAGCCTCGAGGGAAAGCCACAGATCCCTTGATCCACGTGACAGGAAGCGTGACCCTACTGCTGCAGCTCGGGAGGAAAGCGCACGTGCATGCCCCCACTCGAGACGAGGCCTGACTCCCCTGGGGAGACTCAGAAGCACCCCAAGATCCATGGCAACACTGGAGAGGAAACCTCAGGTTTCGGCCCCGACTCCACACAAGGACTGAAGCCCCGGAATGGACGGGAGAGGAATCCCGAGAGGTCCCCTAGCAACTCGCATGGGGGCTGGCCTTTCCTGAGGCCACCAGAGCGGGTCCCTGAGGTCCCCGTCGTAACTCGAGAAGACCTGCCGCAACTCGAGAAAATCCAGGAGGTTCTCCCCTCCAGGCGAGATGAGGCCCATTTCCGCTGAGGCGTCTCGAGGCTGATCACACCTCACCTCTGGAACTTCGAAAGGCTCCTTCACACCCTTGGTGCAAATCAAGAAGTTCCCCGACCTAGCCGTCTCCACTCGAGAGGATTCACGAGGGTCCCGCCCACATCCAGAGGAGCCCCGTTTCCGCCTCGTAGCTCGAGATGAGGGATCCTTTCCCTGCTTCGTCGGGAAAGAGTTCCCGGCGTTCCCGTCGCATCTCAAGAGGAGGCCCTCTCAACAGGAACGGCGAGAGGAACTCCAGGCTCCTGCCACCATTCCAAGAGTCCCCCAGATGTCTCAGTCCATTCCAGAGGAACCTCTTTTCCCTTCACCGGCTCGTCTTTCACGCCGAGGATCGACTCACACCAAGGTGGCACGTGACACAGCCCTGTGGGAAAGCCTCGTGGGAAAGCCTCGAGGGACAGCCTCGAGGGAAAGCCACAGATCCCTTGATCCACGTGACAGGAAGCGTGACACTACTGCTGCAGCTCGGGAGGAAAGCGCACGTGCATGCCCCCACTCGAGACGAGGCCTGACTCCCCTGGGGAGACTCAGAAGCACCCCAAGATCCATGGCAACACTGGAGAGGAATCCTCAGGTTCCGGCCCTGACTCCACACAAGGACTGAGGCCCCGGCATGGACGGGAGAGGAATCCCGAGAGGTCCCCTAGCATCTCTCATGGGGACTGGCCTTTCCTGAGGCCACCAGAGCGGGTCCCTGAGGTCCCCGTCGTAACTCGAGAAGACCTGCCGCAACTCGAGAAAATCCAGGAGGTTCTCCCCTCCAGGCGAGATGAGGCCCATTTCCGCTGAGGCGTCTCGAGGCTGATCACTCCTCACCTCTGGAACTTCGAAAGGCTCCTTCACACCCTTGGTGCAAATCAAGAAGTTCCCCGACCTAGCCGTCTCCACTCGAGAGGAATCACGAGGGTCCCGCCCACATCCAGAGGAGCCCCGTTTCCGCCTCGTAGCTCGAGATGAGGGATCCTTTCCCTGCTTCGTCGGGAAAGAGTTCCCGGCGTTCCCGTCGCATATCAAGAGGAGGCCCTCTCAACAGGAACGGCGAGAGGAACTCCAGGGTCGTGCCACCATTCCAAGAGTCCCCCAGATGTCTCAGTCCATTCCAGAGGAACCTCTTTTCCTTTCACCTGCTCGTTTTCACGCCGAGGATCGACTCACACCAAGGTGGCACGTGGCACAGCCCTGTGGGAAAGCCTCGTGGGAAAGCCTCGAGGGACAGCCTCGAGGGAAAGCCACAGATCCCTTGATCCACGTGACAGGAAGCGTGACACTACTGCTGCAGCTCGGGAGGAAAGCGCACGTGCATGCCCCCACTCGAGACGAGGCCTGACTCCCCTGGGGAGACTCAGAAGCACCCCAAGATCCATGGCAACACTGGAGAGGAATCCTCAGGTTCCGGCCCCGACTACACACAAGGACTGAGGCCCCGGCATGGACGGGAGAGGAATCCCGAGAGGTCCCCTAGCATCTCTCATGGGGACTGGCCTTTCCTGAGGCCACCAGAGCGGGTCCCTGAGGTCCCCGTCGTAACTCGAGAAGACCTGCCGCAAGTCGAGAAAATCCAGGAGGTTCTCCCCTCCAGGCGAGATGAGGCCCATTTCCGCTGAGGCGTCTCGAGGCTGATCACTCATCACCTCTGGAAAGTCGAAAGGCTCCTTCACACCCTTGGTGCAAATCAAGAAGTTCCCCGACCTAGCCGTCTCCACTCGAGAGGAATCACGAGGGTCCCGCCCACATCCAGAGGAGCCCCGTTTCCGCCTCGTAGCTCGAGATGAGGGATCCTTTCCCTGCTTCGTCGGGAAAGAGTTCCCGGCGTTCCCGTCGCATATCAAGAGGAGGCCCTCTCAACAGGAACGGCGAGAGGAACTCCAGGGTCGTGCCACCATTCCAAGAGTCCCCCAGATGTCTCAGTCCATTCCAGAGGAACCTCTTTTCCTTTCACCTGCTCGTTTTCACGCCGAGGATCGACTCACACCAAGGTGGCACGTGGCACAGCCCTGTGGGAAAGCCTCGTGGGAAAGCCTCGAGGGACAGCCTCGAGGGAAAGCCACAGATCCCTTGATCCACGTGACAGGAAGCGTGACCCTACTGCTGCAGCTCGGGAGGAAAGCGCACGTGCATGCCCCCACTCGAGACGAGGCCTGACTCCCCTGGGGAGACTCAGAAGCACCCCAAGATCCATGGCAACACTGGAGAGGAAACCTCAGGTTTCGGCCCCGACTCCACACAAGGACTGAAGCCCCGGAATGGACGGGAGAGGAATCCCGAGAGGTCCCCTAGCAACTCGCATGGGGGCTGGCCTTTCCTGAGGCCACCAGAGCGGGTCCCTGAGGTCCCCGTCGTAACTCGAGAAGACCTGCCGCAACTCGAGAAAATCCAGGAGGTTCTCCCCTCCAGGCGAGATGAGGCCCATTTCCGCTGAGGCGTCTCGAGGCTGATCACACCTCACCTCTGGAACTTCGAAAGGCTCCTTCACACCCTTGGTGCAAATCAAGAAGTTCCCCGACCTAGCCGTCTCCACTCGAGAGGATTCACGAGGGTCCCGCCCACATCCAGAGGAGCCCCGTTTCCGCCTCGTAGCTCCAGATGAGGGATCCTTTCCCTGCTTCGTCGGGAAAGAGTTCCCGGCGTTCCCGTCGCATCTCAAGAGGAGGCCCTCTCAACAGGAACGGCGAGAGGAACTCCAGGCTCCTGCCACCATTCCAAGAGTCCCCCAGATGTCTCAGTCCATTCCAGAGGAACCTCTTTTCCCTTCACCGGCTCGTCTTTCACGCCGAGGATCGACTCACACCAAGGTGGCACGTGACACAGCCCTGTGGGAAAGCCTCGTGGGAAAGCCTCGAGGGACAGCCTCGAGGGAAAGCCACAGATCCCTTGATCCACGTGACAGGAAGCGTGACACTACTGCTGCAGCTCGGGAGGAAAGCGCACGTGCATGCCCCCACTCGAGACGAGGCCTGACTCCCCTGGGGAGACTCAGAAGCACCCCAAGATCCATGGCAACACTGGAGAGGAATCCTCAGGTTCCGGCCCCGACTCCACACAAGGACTGAGGCCCCGGCATGGACGGGAGAGGAATCCCGAGAGGTCCCCTAGCATCTCTCATGGGGACTGGCCTTTCCTGAGGCCACCAGAGCGGGTCCCTGAGGTCCCCGTCGTAACTCGAGAAGACCTGCCGCAACTCGAGAAAATCCAGGAGGTTCTCCCCTCCAGGCGAGATGAGGCCCATTTCCGCTGAGGCGTCTCGAGGCTGATCACTCCTCACCTCTGGAACTTCGAAAGGCTCCTTCACACCCTTGGTGCAAATCAAGAAGTTCCCCGACCTAGCCGTCTCCACTCGAGAGGAATCACGAGGGTCCCGCCCACATCCAGAGGAGCCCCGTTTCCGCCTCGTAGCTCGAGATGAGGGATCCTTTCCCTGCTTCGTCGGGAAAGAGTTCCCGGCGTTCCCGTCGCATATCAAGAGGAGGCCCTCTCAACAGGAACGGCGAGAGGAACTCCAGGGTCGTGCCACCATTCCAAGAGTCCCCCAGATGTCTCAGTCCATTCCAGAGGAACCTCTTTTCCTTTCACCTGCTCGTTTTCACGCCGAGGATCGACTCACACCAAGGTGGCACGTGGCACAGCCCTGTGGGAAAGCCTCGTGGGAAAGCCTCGAGGGACAGCCTCGAGGGAAAGCCACAGATCCCTTGATCCACGTGACAGGAAGCGTGACCCTACTGCTGCAGCTCGGGAGGAAAGCGCACGTGCATGCCCCCACTCGAGATGAGGCCTGACTCCCCTGGGGAGACTCAGAAGCACCCCAAGATCCATGGCAACACTGGAGAGGAAACCTCAGGTTTCGGCCCCGACTCCACACAAGGACTGAAGCCCCGGAATGGACGGGAGAGGAATCCCGAGAGGTCCCCTAGGAACTCGCATGGGGGCTGGCCTTTCCTGAGGCCACCAGAGCGGGTCCCTGAGGTCCCCGTCGTAACTCGAGAAGACCTGCCGCAACTCGAGAAAATCCAGGAGGTTCTCCCCTCCAGGCGAGATGAGGCCCATTTCCGCTGAGGCGTCTCGAGGCTGATCACACCTCACCTCTGGAACTTCGAAAGGCTCCTTCACACCCTTGGTGCAAATCAAGAAGTTCCCCGACATACCCGTCTCCACTCGAGAGGAATCACGAGGGTCCCGCCCACATCCAGAGGAGCCCCGTTTCCGCCTCGTAGCTCGAGATGAGGGATCCTTTCCCTGCTTCGTCGGGAAAGAGTTCCCGTCGCATCTCAAGAGGAGGCCCTCTGAACAGGAACGGCGAGAGGAACTCCAGGGTCGTGCCACCATTCCAAGAGTCCCCCAGATGTCTCAGTCCATTCCAGAGGAACCTCTTTTCCCTTCACCGGCTCGTCTTTCACGCCGAGGATCGACTCACACCAAGGTGGCACGTGGCACAGCCCTGTGGGAAAGCCTCGTGGGAAAGCCTCGAGGGACAGCCTCGAGGGAAAGCCACAGATCCCTTGATCCACGTGACAGGAAGCGTGACACTACTGCTGCAGCTCGGGAGGAAAGCGCACGTGCATGCCCCCACTCGAGACGAAGCCTGACTCCCCTGGGGAGACTCAGAAGCACCCCAAGAACCATGGCAACACTGGAGAGGAATCCTCAGGTTCCGGCCCCGAATCCACACAAGGACTGAAGCCCCGGCATGGACGGGAGAGGAATCCCGAGAGGTCCCCTAGCATCTCTCATGGGGACTGGCCTTTCCTGAGGCCACCAGAGCGGGTCCCTGAGGTCCCCGTCGTAACTCGAGAAGACCTGCCGCAACTCGAGAAAATCCAGGAGGTTCTCCCCTCCAGGCGAGATGAGGCCCATTTCCGCTGAGGCGTCTCGAGGCTGATCACACCTCACCTCTGGAACTTCGAAAGGCTCCTTCACACCCTTGGTGCAAATCAAGAAGTTCCCCGACCTAGCCGTCTCCACTCGAGAGGAATCACGAGGGTCCCGCCCACATCCAGAGGAGCCCCGTTTCCGCCTCGTAGCTCGAGATGAGGGATCCTTTCCCTGCTTCGTCGGGAAAGAGTTCCCGGCGTTCCCGTCGCATCTCAAGAGGAGGCCCTCTCAACAGGAACGGCGAGAGGAACTCCAGGGTCGTGCCACCATTCCAAGAGTCCCCCAGATATCTCAGTCCATTCCAGAGGAACCTCTTTTCCTTTCACCTGTTCGTCTTTCACGCCGAGGATCGACTCACACCAAGGTGGCACGTGGCACAGCCCTGTGGGAAAGCCTCGTGGGAAAGCCTCGAGGGACAGCCTCGAGGGAAAGCCACAGATCCCTTGATCCACGTGACAGGAAGCGTGACCCTACTGCTGCAGCTCGGGAGGAAAGCGCACGTGCATGCCCCCACTCGAGACGAGGCCTGACTCCCCTGGGGAGACTCAGAAGCACCCCAAGATCCATGGCAACACTGGAGAGGAATCCTCAGGTTTCGGCCCCGACTCCACACAAGGACTGAAGCCCCGGAATGGACGGGAGAGGAATCCCGAGAGGTCCCCTAGCAACTCGCATGGGGACTGGCCTTTCCTGAGGCCACCAGAGCGGGTCCCTGAGGGCCCCGTCGTAACTTGAGAAGACCTGCCGCAACTCGAGAAAATCCAGGAGGTTCTCCCCTCCATGCGAGATGAGGCCCATTTCCGCTGAGGTGTCTCGAGGCTGATCACAGCTCACCTCTGGAACTTCGAAAGGCTCCTTCACACCCTTGGTGCAAATCCAGAAGTTCCCCGACATACCCGTCTCCACTCGAGAGGAATCACGAGGGTCCCGCCCACATCCAGAGGAGCCCCGTTTCCGCCTCGTAGCTCGAGATGAGGGATCCTTTCCTTGCTTCGTCAGGAAAGAGTTCCTGGCGTTCCCGTCGCATCTCAAGGGGAGGCCCTCTGAACAGGAACGGCGAGAGGAACTCCAGGGTCGTGCCACCATTCCAAGAGTCCCCCAGATGTCTCAGTCCATTCCAGAGGAACCTCTTTTCCCTTCACCGGCTCGTCTTTCACGCCGAGGATCGACTCACACCAAGGTGGCACGTGGCACAGCCCTGTGGGAAAGCCTCGTGGGAAAGCCTCGAGGGACAGCCTCGAGGGAAAGCCACAGATCCCTTGATCCACGTGACAAGAAGCGTGACCCTACTGCTGCAGCTCGGGAGGAAAGCGCACGTGCATGCCCCCACTCGAGACGAGGCCTGACTCCCCTGGGGAGACTCAGAAGCACCCCAAGATCCATGGCAACACTGGAGAGGAATCCTCAGGTTCCGGCCCCGACTCCACACAAGGACTGAGGCCCCGGCATGGACGGGAGAGGTATCCCGAGAGGTCCACTAGCAACTCGCATGAGGACTGGCCTTTCCTGAGGCCACCAGAGCGGGTCCCTGAGGTCCCCGTCGTAACTCGAGAAGACCTGCCGCAACTCGAGAAAATCCAGGAGGTTCTCCCCTCCAGGCGAGATGAGGCCCATTTCCGCTGAGGCGTCTCGAAGCTGATCACACCTCACCTCTGGAACTTCGAAAGGGTCCTTCACACCCTTGGTGCAAATCAAGAAGTTCCCCGACATACCCGTCTCCACTCGAGAGGAATCACGAGGGTCCCGCCCACATCCAGAGGAGCCCCGTTTCCGCCTCGTAACTCGAGATGACGGATCCTTTCCCTGCTTCGTCGGGAAAGAGTTCCCGGCGTTCCCGTCGCATCTCAAGAGGAGGCCCTCTCAACAGGAACGGCGAGAGGAACTCCAGGGTCGTGCCACCATTCCAAGAGTCCCCCAGATGTCTCAGTCCATTCCAGACGAACCTCTTTTCCCTTCACCGGCTCGTCTTTCACGCCGAGGATCGACTCACACCAAGGTGGCACGTGGCACAGCCCTGTGGGAAAGCCTCGTGGGAAAGCCTCGAGGGACAGCCTCGAGGGAAAGCCACAGATCCCTTGATCCACGTGACAGGAAGCGTGACACTACTGCTGCAGCTCGGGAGGAAAGCGCACGTGCATGCCCCCACTGGAGACGAGGCCTGACTCCCCTGGGGAGACTCAGAAGCACCCCAAGATCCATGGCAACACTGGAGAGGAATCCTCAGGTTCAGGCCCCGACTCCACACAAGGACTGAGGCCCCGGCATGGACGGGAGAGGTATCCCGAGAGGTCCCCTAGCAACTCGAATGGGGACTGGCCTTTCCTGAGGCCACCAGAGCGGGTCCCTGAGGTCCCCGTCGTAACTCGAGAAGACCTGCCGCAACTCGAGAAAATCCAGGAGGTTCTCCCCTCCAGGCGAGATGAGGCCCATTTCCGCTGAGGCGTCTCGAGGCTGATCACACCTCACCTCTGGAACTTCGAAAGGCTCCTTCACACCCTTGGTGCAAATCAAGAAGTTCCCCGACCTAGCCGTCTCCACTCGAGAGGATTCACGAGGGTCCCGCCCACATCCAGAGGAGCCCCGTTTCCGCCTCGTAGCTCGAGATGAGGGATCCTTTCCCTGCTTCGTCGGGAAAGAGTTCCCGGCTTTCCCGTCGCATCTCAAGAGGAGGCCCTCTCAACAGGAACGGCGAGAGGAACTCCAAGCTCGTGCCACCATTCCAAGACTCCCCCAGATGTCTCAGTCCATTCCAGAGGAACCTCTTTTCCCTTCACCGGCTCGTCTTTCATGCCGAGGATCGACTCACACCAAGGTGGCACGTGACACAGCCCTGTGGGAAAGCCTCGTGGGAAAGCCTCGAGGGACAGCCTCGAGGGAAAGCCACAGATCCCTTGATCCACGTGACAGGAAGCGTGACACTACTGCTGCAGCTCGGGAGGAAAGCGCACGTGCATGCCCCCACTCGAGACGAGGCCTGACTCCCCTGGGGAGACTCAGAAGCACCCCAAGATCCATGGCAACACTGGAGAGGAATCCTCAGGTTCCGGCCCCGACTACACACAAGGACTGAGGCCCAGGCATGGACGGGAGAGGAATCCCGAGAGGTCCCCTAGCATCTCTCATGGGGACTGGCCTTTCCTGAGGCCACCAGAGCGGGTCCCTGAGGTCCCCGTCGTAACTCGAGAAGACCTGCCGCAACTCGAGAAAATCCAGGAGGTTCTCCCCTCCAGGCGAGATGAGGCCCATTTCCGCTGAGGCGTCTCGAGGCTGATCACACCTCACCTCTGGAACTTCGAAAGGCTCCTTCACACCCTTGGTGCAAATCAAGAAGTTCCCCGACCTAGCCGTCTCCACTCGAGAGGAATCACGAGGGTCCCGCCCACATCCAGAGGAGCCCCGTTTCCGCCTCGTAGCTCGAGATGAGGGATCCTTTCCCTGCTTCGTCGGGAAAGAGTTCCCGGCGTTCCCGTCGCATCTCAAGAGGAGGCCCTCTCAACAGGAACAGCGAGAGGAACTCCAGGGTCGTGCCACCATTCCAAGAGTCCCCCAGATGTCTCAGTCCATTCCAGAGGAACCTCTTTTCCTTTCACCTGTTCGTCTTTCACGACGAGGATCGACTCACACCAAGGTGGCACGTGGCACAGCCCTGTGGGAAAGCCTCGTGGGAAAGCCTCGAGGGACAGCCTCGAGGGAAAGCCACAGATCCCTTGATCCACGTGACAGGAAGCGTGACCCTACTGCTGCAGCTTGGGAGGAAATCGCACGTGCATGCCCCCACTCGAGACGAGGCCTGACTCCCCTGGGGAGACTCAGAAGCACCCCAAGATCCATGGCAACACTGGAGAGGAATCCTCAGGTTTCGGCCCCGACTCCACACAAGGACTGAAGCCCCGGAATGGACGGGAGAGGAATCCCGAGAGGTCCCCTAGCAACTCACATGGGGACTGGCCTTTCCTGAGGCCACCAGAGCGGGTCCCTGAGGGCCCCGTCGTAACTCGAGAAGACCTGCCGCAACTCGAGAAAATCCAGGAGGTTCTCCCCTCCAGGCGAGATGAGGCCCATTTCCGCTGAGGTGTCTCGAGGCTGATCACAGCTCACCTCTGGAACTTCGAAAGGCTCCTTCACACCCTTGGTGCAAATCCAGAAGTTCCCCGACATACCCGTCTCCACTCGAGAGGAATCACGAGGGTCCCGCCCACATCCAGAGGAGCCCCGTTTCCGCCTCGTAGCTCGAGATGAGGGATCCTTTCCTTGCTTCGTCGGGAAAGAGTTCCCGGCGTTCCCGTCGCATCTCAAGAGGAGGCCCTCTCAACAGGAACGGCGAGAGGAACTCCAGGGTCGTGCCACCATTCCAAGAGTCCCCCAGATGTCTCAGTCCATTCCAGACGAACCTCTTTTCCCTTCACCGGCTCGTCTTTCACGCCGAGGATCGACTCACACCAAGGTGGCACGTGGCACAGCCCTGTGGGAAAGCCTCGTGGGAATGCCTCGAGGGACAGCCTCGAGGGAAAGCCACAGATCCCTTGATCCACGTGACAGGAAGCGTGACACTACTGCTGCAGCTCGGGAGGAAAGCGCACGTGCATGCCCCCACTGGAGACGAGGCCTGACTCCCCTGGGGAGACTCAGAAGCACCCCAAGATCCATGGCAACACTGGAGAGGAATCCTCAGGTTCAGGCCCCGACTCCACACAAGGACTGAGGCCCCGGCATGGACGGGAGAGGTATCCCGAGAGGTCCCCTAGCAACTCGCATGGGGACTGGCCTTTCCTGAGGCCACCAGAGCGGGTCCCTGAGGTCCCCGTCGTAACTCGAGAAGACCTGCCGCAACTCGAGAAAATCCAGGAGGTTCTCCCCTCCAGGCGAGATGAGGCCCATTTCCGCTGAGGCGTCTCGAGGCTGATCACACCTCACCACTGGAACTTCGAAAGGCTCCTTCACACCCTTGGTGCAAATCAAGAAGTTCCCGACACACCCGTCCCCACTCGAGAGGAATCACGAGGGTCACGCCCACATCCAGAGGAGCCCCGTTTCCGCCTCGTAGCTCGAGATGAGGGATCCTTTCCCTGCTTCGTCGGGAAAGAGTTCCCGTCGCATCTCAAGAGGAGGCCCTCTGAACAGGAACGGCGAGAGGAACTCCAGGGTCGTGCCACCATTCCAAGAGTCCCCCAGATGTCTCAGTCCATTCCAGAGGAACCTCTTTTCCCTTCACCGGCTCGTCTTTCACGCCGAGGATCGACTCACACCAAGGTGGCACGTGGCACAGCCCTGTGGGAAAGCCTCGTGGGAAAGCCTCGAGGGACAGCCTCGAGGGAAAGCCACAGATCCCTTGATCCACGTGACAGGAAGCGTGACACTACTGCTGCAGCTCGGGAGGAAAGCGCACGTGCATGCCCCCACTCGAGACGAAGCCTGACTCCCCTGGGGAGACTCAGAAGCACCCCAAGAACCATGGCAACACTGGAGAGGAATCCTCAGGTTCCGGCCCCGACTCCACACAAGGACTGAGGCCCCGGCATGGACGGGAGAGGAATTCCGAGAGGTCCCCTAGCATTTCTCATGGGGACTGGCCTTTCCTGAGGCCACCAGAGCGGGTCCCTGAGGTCCCCGTCGTAACTCGAGAAGACCTGCCGCAACTCGAGAAAATCCAGGAGGTTCTCCCCTCCAGGCGAGATGAGGCCCATTTCCGCTGAGGCGTCTCGAGGCTGATCACACCTCACCTCTGGAACTTCGAAAGGCTCCTTCACACCCTTGGTGCAAATCAAGAAGTTTCCCGACCTAGCCGTCTCCACTCGAGAGGAATCACGAGGGTCCCGCCCACATCCAGAGGAGCCCCGTTTCCGCCTCGTAGCTCGAGATGAGGGATCCTTTCCCTGCTTCGTCGGGAAAGAGTTCCCGGCGTTCCCGTCGCATCTCAAGAGGAGGCCCTCTCAACAGGAACAGCGAGAGGAACTCCAGGGTCGTGCCACCATTCCAAGAGTCCCCCAGATGTCTCAGTCCATTCCAGAGGAACCTCTTTTCCTTTCACCTGTTCGTCTTTCACGACGAGGATCGACTCACACCAAGGTGGCACGTGGCACAGCCCTGTGGGAAAGCCTCGTGGGAAAGCCTCGAGGGACAGCCTCGAGGGAAAGCCACAGATCCCTTGATCCACGTGACAGGAAGCGTGACCCTACTGCTGCAGCTCGGGAGGAAAGCGCACGTGCATGCCCCCACTCGAGACGAGGCCTGACTCCCCTGGGGAGACTCAGAAGCACCCCAAGATCCATGGCAACACTGGAGAGGAATCCTCAGGTTTCGGCCCCGACTCCACACAAGGACTGAAGCCCCGGAATGGACGGGAGAGGAATCCCGAGAGGTCCCCTAGCAACTCGCATGGGGACTGGCCTTTCCTGAGGCCACCAGAGCGGGTCCCTGAGGGCCCCGTCGTAACTCGAGAAGACCTGCCGCAACTCGAGAAAATCCAGGAGGTTCTCCCCTCCAGGCGAGATGAGGCCCATTTCCGCTGAGGTGTCTCGAGGCTGATCACAGCTCACCTCTGGAACTTCGAAAGGCTCCTTCACACCCTTGGTGCAAATCCAGAAGTTCCCCGACATACCCGTCTCCACTCGAGAGGAATCACGAGGGTCCCGCCCACATCCAGAGGAGCCCCGTTTCCGCCTCGTAGCTCGAGATGAGGGATCCTTTCCTTGCTTCGTCGGGAAAGAGTTCCCGGCGTTCCCGTCGCATCTCAAGAGGAGGCCCTCTCAACAGGAACGGCGAGAGGAACTCCAGGGTCGTGCCACCATTCCAAGAGTCCCCCAGATGTCTCAGTCCATTCCAGACGAACCTCTTTTCCCTTCACCGGCTCGTCTTTCACGCCGAGGATCGACTCACACCAAGGTGGCACGTGGCACAGCCCTGTGGGAAAGCCTCGTGGGAATGCCTCGAGGGACAGCCTCGAGGGAAAGCCACAGATCCCTTGATCCACGTGACAGGAAGCGTGACACTACTGCTGCAGCTCGGGAGGAAAGCGCACGTGCATGCCCCCACTGGAGACGAGGCCTGACTCCCCTGGGGAGACTCAGAAGCACCCCAAGATCCATGGCAACACTGGAGAGGAATCCTCAGGTTCAGGCCCCGACTCCACACAAGGACTGAGGCCCCGGCATGGACGGGAGAGGTATCCCGAGAGGTCCCCTAGCAACTCGCATGGGGACTGGCCTTTCCTGAGGCCACCAGAGCGGGTCCCTGAGGTCCCCGTCGTAACTCGAGAAGACCTGCCGCAACTCGAGAAAATCCAGGAGGTTCTCCCCTCCAGGCGAGATGAGGCCCATTTCCGCTGAGGCGTCTCGAGGCTGATCACACCTCACCACTGGAACTTCGAAAGGCTCCTTCACACCCTTGGTGCAAATCAAGAAGTTCCCGACACACCCGTCCCCACTCGAGAGGAATCACGAGGGTCACGCCCACATCCAGAGGAGCCCCGTTTCCGCCTCGTAGCTCGAGATGAGGGATCCTTTCCCTGCTTCGTCGGGAAAGAGTTCCCGTCGCATCTCAAGAGGAGGCCCTCTGAACAGGAACGGCGAGAGGAACTCCAGGGTCGTGCCACCATTCCAAGAGTCCCCCAGATGTCTCAGTCCATTCCAGAGGAACCTCTTTTCCCTTCACCGGCTCGTCTTTCACGCCGAGGATCGACTCACACCAAGGTGGCACGTGGCACAGCCCTGTGGGAAAGCCTCGTGGGAAAGCCTCGAGGGACAGCCTCGAGGGAAAGCCACAGATCCCTTGATCCACGTGACAGGAAGCGTGACACTACTGCTGCAGCTCGGGAGGAAAGCGCACGTGCATGCCCCCACTCGAGACGAGGCCTGACTCCCCTGGGGAGACTCAGAAGCACCCCTAGATCCATGGCAACACTGGAGAGGAATCCTCAGGTTCCGGCCCCGACTACACACAAGGACTGAGGCCCAGGCATGGACGGGAGAGGAATCCCGAGAGGTCCCCTAGCATCTCTCATGGGGACTGGCCTTTCCTGAGGCCACCAGAGCGGGTCCCTGAGGTCCCCGTCGTAACTCGAGAAGACCTGCCGCAACTCGAGAAAATCCAGGAGGTTCTCCCCTCCAGGCGAGATTAGGCCCATTTCCGCTGAGGCGTCTCGAGGCTGATCACTCCTCACCTCTGGAACTTCGAAAGGCTCCTTCACACCCTTGGTGCAAATCAAGAAGTTCCCCGACCTAGCCGTCTCCACTCGAGAGGAATCACGAGGGTCCCGCCCACATCCAGAGGAGCCCCGTTTCCGCCTCGTAGCTCGAGATGAGGGATCCTTTCCCTGCTTCGTCGGGAAAGAGTTCCCGGCGTTCCCGTCGCATCTCAAGAGGAGGCCCTCTGAACAGGAACGGCGAGAGGAACTCCAGGGTCGTGCCACCATTCCAAGAGTCCCCCAGATGTCTCAGTCCATTCCAGAGGAACCTCTTTTCCCTTCACCGGCTCGTCTTTCACGCCGAGGATCGACTCACACCAAGGTGGCACGTGGCACAGCCCTGTTGGAAAGCCTCGTGGGAAAGCCTCGAGGGACAGCCTCGAGGGAAAGCCACAGATCCCTTGATCCACGTGACAGGAAGCGTGACACTACTGCTGCAGCTCGGGAGGAAAGCGCACGTGCATGCCCCCACTCGAGACGAAGCCTGACTCCCCTGGGGAGACTCAGAAGCACCCCAAGAACCATGGCAACACTGGAGAGGAATCCTCAGGTTCCGGCCCCGACTCCACACAAGGACTGAGGCCCCGGCATGGACGGGAGAGGAATCCCGAGAGGTCCCCTAGCATTTCTCATGGGGACTGGCCTTTCCTGAGGCCACCAGAGCGGGTCCCTGAGGTCCCCGTCGTAACTCGAGAAGACCTGCCGCAACTCGAGAAAATCCAGGAGGTTCTCCCCTCCAGGCGAGATGAGGCCCATTTCCGCTGAGGCGTCTCGAGGCTGATCACACCTCACCTCTGGAACTTCGAAAGGCTCCTTCACACCCTTGGTGCAAATCAAGAAGTTTCCCGACCTAGCCGTCTCCACTCGAGAGGAATCACGAGGGTCCCGCCCACATCCAGAGGAGCCCCGTTTCCGCCTCGTAGCTCGAGATGAGGGATCCTTTCCCTGCTTCGTCGGGAAAGAGTTCCCGGCGTTCCCGTCGCATCTCAAGAGGAGGCCCTCTCAACAGGAACAGCGAGAGGAACTCCAGGGTCGTGCCACCATTCCAAGAGTCCCCCAGATGTCTCAGTCCATTCCAGAGGAACCTCTTTTCCTTTCACCTGTTCGTCTTTCACGACGAGGATCGACTCACACCAAGGTGGCACGTGGCACAGCCCTGTGGGAAAGCCTCGTGGGAAAGCCTCGAGGGACAGCCTCGAGGGAAAGCCACAGATCCCTTGATCCACGTGACAGGAAGCGTGACCCTACTGCTGCAGCTCGGGAGGAAAGCGCACGTGCATGCCCCCACTCGAGACGAGGCCTGACTCCCCTGGGGAGACTCAGAAGCACCCCAAGATCCATGGCAACACTGGAGAGGAATCCTCAGGTTTCGGCCCCGACTCCACACAAGGACTGAAGCCCCGGAATGGACGGGAGAGGAATCCCGAGAGGTCCCCTAGCAACTCGCATGGGGACTGGCCTTTCCTGAGGCCACCAGAGCGGGTCCCTGAGGGCCCCGTCGTAACTTGAGAAGACCTGCCGCAACTCAAGAAAATCCAGGAGGTTCTCCCCTCCAGGCGAGATGAGGCCCATTTCCGCTGAGGTGTCTCGAGGCTGATCACAGCTCACCTCTGGAACTTCGAAAGGCTCCTTCACACCCTTGGTGCAAATCCAGAAGTTCCCCGACATACCCGTCTCCACTCGAGAGGAATCACGAGGGTCCCGCCCACATCCAGAGGAGCCCCGTTTCCGCCTCGTAGCTCGAGATGAGGGATCCTTTCCTTGCTTCGTCAGGAAAGAGTTCCTGGCGTTCCCGTCGCATCTCAAGGGGAGGCCCTCTGAACAGGAACGGCGAGAGGAACTCCAGGGTCGTGCCACCATTCCAAGAGTCCCCCAGATGTCTCAGTCCATTCCAGAGGAACCTCTTTTCCCTTCACCGGCTCGTCTTTCACGCCGAGGATCGACTCACACCAAGGTGGCACGTGGCACAGCCCTGTGGGAAAGCCTCGTGGGAAAGCCTCGAGGGACAGCCTCGAGGGAAAGCCACAGATCCCTTGATCCACGTGACAAGAAGCGTGACCCTACTGCTGCAGCTCGGGAGGAAAGCGCACGTGCATGCCCCCACTCGAGACGAGGCCTGACTCCCCTGGGGAGACTCAGAAGCACCCCAAGATCCATGGCAACACTGGAGAGGAATCCTCAGGTTCCGGCCCCGACTCCACACAAGGACTGAGGCCCCGGCATGGACGGGAGAGGTATCCCGAGAGGTCCACTAGCAACTCGCATGAGGACTGGCCTTTCCTGAGGCCACCAGAGCGGGTCCCTGAGGTCCCCGTCGTAACTCGAGAAGACCTGCCGCAACTCGAGAAAATCCAGGAGGTTCTCCCCTCCAGGCGAGATGAGGCCCATTTCCGCTGAGGCGTCTCGAAGCTGATCACACCTCACCTCTGGAACTTCGAAAGGGTCCTTCACACCCTTGGTGCAAATCAAGAAGTTCCCCGACATACCCGTCTCCACTCGAGAGGAATCACGAGGGTCCCGCCCACATCCAGAGGAGCCCCGTTTCCGCCTCGTAACTCGAGATGACGGATCCTTTCCCTGCTTCGTCGGGAAAGAGTTCCCGGCGTTCCCGTCGCATCTCAAGAGGAGGCCCTCTCAACAGGAACGGCGAGAGGAACTCCAGGGTCGTGCCACCATTCCAAGAGTCCCCCAGATGTCTCAGTCCATTCCAGACGAACCTCTTTTCCCTTCACCGGCTCGTCTTTCACGCCGAGGATCGACTCACACCAAGGTGGCACGTGGCACAGCCCTGTGGGAAAGCCTCGTGGGAAAGCCTCGAGGGACAGCCTCGAGGGAAAGCCACAGATCCCTTGATCCACGTGACAGGAAGCGTGACACTACTGCTGCAGCTCGGGAGGAAAGCGCACGTGCATGCCCCCACTGGAGACGAGGCCTGACTCCCCTGGGGAGACTCAGAAGCACCCCAAGATCCATGGCAACACTGGAGAGGAATCCTCAGGTTCAGGCCCCGACTCCACACAAGGACTGAGGCCCCGGCATGGACGGGAGAGGTATCCCGAGAGGTCCCCTAGCAACTCGAATGGGGACTGGCCTTTCCTGAGGCCACCAGAGCGGGTCCCTGAGGTCCCCGTCGTAACTCGAGAAGACCTGCCGCAACTCGAGAAAATCCAGGAGGTTCTCCCCTCCAGGCGAGATGAGGCCCATTTCCGCTGAGGCGTCTCGAGGCTGATCACACCTCACCTCTGGAACTTCGAAAGGCTCCTTCACACCCTTGGTGCAAATCAAGAAGTTCCCCGACCTAGCCGTCTCCACTCGAGAGGATTCACGAGGGTCCCGCCCACATCCAGAGGAGCCCCGTTTCCGCCTCGTAGCTCGAGATGAGGGATCCTTTCCCTGCTTCGTCGGGAAAGAGTTCCCGGCTTTCCCGTCGCATCTCAAGAGGAGGCCCTCTCAACAGGAACGGCGAGAGGAACTCCAAGCTCGTGCCACCATTCCAAGACTCCCCCAGATGTCTCAGTCCATTCCAGAGGAACCTCTTTTCCCTTCACCGGCTCGTCTTTCATGCCGAGGATCGACTCACACCAAGGTGGCACGTGACACAGCCCTGTGGGAAAGCCTCGTGGGAAAGCCTCGAGGGACAGCCTCGAGGGAAAGCCACAGATCCCTTGATCCACGTGACAGGAAGCGTGACACTACTGCTGCAGCTCGGGAGGAAAGCGCACGTGCATGCCCCCACTCGAGACGAGGCCTGACTCCCCTGGGGAGACTCAGAAGCACCCCTAGATCCATGGCAACACTGGAGAGGAATCCTCAGGTTCCGGCCCCGACTACACACAAGGACTGAGGCCCAGGCATGGACGGGAGAGGAATCCCGAGAGGTCCCCTAGCATTTCTCATGGGGACTGGCCTTTCCTGAGGCCACCAGAGCGGGTCCCTGAGGTCCCTGTCGTAACTCGAGAAGACCTGCCGCAACTCGAGAAAATCCAGGAGGTTCTCCCCTCCAGGCGAGATGAGGCCCATTTCCGCTGAGGCGTCTCGAGGCTGATCACACCTCACCTCTGGAACTTCGAAAGGCTCCTTCACACCCTTGGTGCAAATCAAGAAGTTCCCCGACCTAGCCGTCTCCACTCGAGAGGAATCACGAGGGTCCCGCCCACATCCAGAGGAGCCCCGTTTCCGCCTCGTAGCTCGAGATGAGGGATCCTTTCCCTGCTTCGTCGGGAAAGAGTTCCCGGCGTTCCCGTCGCATCTCAAGAGGAGGCCCTCTCAACAGGAACAGCGAGAGGAACTCCAGGGTCGTGCCACCATTCCAAGAGTCCCCCAGATGTCTCAGTCCATTCCAGAGGAACCTCTTTTCCTTTCACCTGTTCGTCTTTCACGACGAGGATCGACTCACACCAAGGTGGCACGTGGCACAGCCCTGTGGGAAAGCCTCGTGGGAAAGCCTCGAGGGACAGCCTCGAGGGAAAGCCACAGATCCCTTGATCCACGTGACAGGAAGCGTGACCCTACTGCTGCAGCTTGGGAGGAAAGCGCACGTGCATGCCCCCACTCGAGACGAGGCCTGACTCCCCTGGGGAGACTCAGAAGCACCCCAAGATCCATGGCAACACTGGAGAGGAATCCTCAGGTTTCGGCCCCGACTCCACACAAGGACTGAAGCCCCGGCATGGACGGGAGAGGAATCCCGAGAGGTCCCCTAGCAACTCACATGGGGACTGGCCTTTCCTGAGGCCACCAGAGCGGGTCCCTGAGGGCCCCGTCGTAACTCGAGAAGACCTGCCGCAACTCGAGAAAATCCAGGAGGTTCTCCCCTCCAGGCGAGATGAGGCCCATTTCCGCTGAGGTGTCTCGAGGCTGATCACAGCTCACCTCTGGAACTTCGAAAGGCTCCTTCACACCCTTGGTGCAAATCCAGAAGTTCCCCGACATACCCGTCTCCACTCGAGAGGAATCACGAGGGTCCCGCCCACATCCAGAGGAGCCCCGTTTCCGCCTCGTAGCTCGAGATGAGGGATCCTTTCCTTGCTTCGTCGGGAAAGAGTTCCCGGCGTTCCCGTCGCATCTCAAGAGGAGGCCCTCTCAACAGGAACGGCGAGAGGAACTCCAGGGTCGTGCCACCATTCCAAGAGTCCCCCAGATGTCTCAGTCCATTCCAGACGAACCTCTTTTCCCTTCACCGGCTCGTCTTTCACGCCGAGGATCGACTCACACCAAGGTGGCACGTGGCACAGCCCTGTGGGAAAGCCTCGTGGGAATGCCTCGAGGGACAGCCTCGAGGGAAAGCCACAGATCCCTTGATCCACGTGACAGGAAGCGTGACACTACTGCTGCAGCTCGGGAGGAAAGCGCACGTGCATGCCCCCACTGGAGACGAGGCCTGACTCCCCTGGGGAGACTCAGAAGCACCCCAAGATCCATGGCAACACTGGAGAGGAATCCTCAGGTTCAGGCCCCGACTCCACACAAGGACTGAGGCCCCGGCATGGACGGGAGAGGTATCCCGAGAGGTCCCCTAGCAACTCGCATGGGGACTGGCCTTTCCTGAGGCCACCAGAGCGGGTCCCTGAGGTCCCCGTCGTAACTCGAGAAGACCTGCCGCAACTCGAGAAAATCCAGGAGGTTCTCCCCTCCAGGCGAGATGAGGCCCATTTCCGCTGAGGCGTCTCGAGGCTGATCACACCTCACCACTGGAACTTCGAAAGGCTCCTTCACACCCTTGGTGCAAATCAAGAAGTTCCCGACACACCCGTCCCCACTCGAGAGGAATCACGAGGGTCACGCCCACATCCAGAGGAGCCCCGTTTCCGCCTCGTAGCTCGAGATGAGGGATCCTTTCCCTGCTTCGTCGGGAAAGAGTTCCCGTCGCATCTCAAGAGGAATCCCTCTGAACAGGAACGGCGAGAGGAACTCCAGGGTCGTGCCACCATTCCAAGAGTCCCCCAGATGTCTCAGTCCATTCCAGAGGAACCTCTTTTCCCTTCACCGGCTCGTCTTTCACGCCGAGGATCGACTCACACCAAGGTGGCACGTGGCACAGCCCTGTGGGAAAGCCTCGTGGGAAAGCCTCGAGGGACAGCCTCGAGGGAAAGCCACAGATCCCTTGATCCACGTGACAGGAAGCGTGACCCTACTGCTGCAGCTCGGGAGGAAAGCGCACGTGCATGCCCCCACTCGAGACGAGGCCTGACTCCCCTGGGGAGACTCAGAAGCACCCCAAGATCCATGGCAACACTGGAGAGGAATCCTCAGGTTTCGGCCCCGACTCCACACAAGGACTGAAGCCCCAGAATGGACGGGAGAGGAACCCCGAGAGGTCCCCTAGCAACTCGCATGGGGACTGGCCTTTCCTGAGGCCACCAGAGCGGGTCCCTGAGGGCCCCGTCGTAACTCGAGAAGACCTGCCGCAACTCGAGAAAATACAGGAGGTTCTCCCCTCCAGGCGAGATGAGGCCCATTTCCGCTGAGGTGTCTCGAGGCTGATCACAGCTCACCTCTGGAACTTCGAAAGGCTCCTTCACACCCTTGGTGCAAATCCAGAAGTTCCCCGACATACCCGTCTCCACTCGAGAGGAATCACGAGGGTCCCGCCCACATCCAGAGGAGCCCCGTTTCCGCCTCGTAGCTCGAGATGAGGGATCCTTTCCTTGCTTCGTCAGGAAAGAGTTCCCGGCGTTCCCGTCGCATCTCAAGGGGAGGCCCTCTGAACAGGAACGGCGAGAGGAACTCCAGGCTCGTGCCACCATTCCAAGAGTCCCCCAGATGTCTCAGTCCATTCCAGAGGAACCTCTTTTCCCTTCACCGGCTCGTCTTTCACGCCGAGGATCGACTCACACCAAGGTGGCACGTGGCACAGCCCTGTGGGAAAGCCTCGTGGGAAAGCCTCGAGGGACAGCCTCGAGGGAAAGCCACAGATCCCTTGATCCACGTGACAAGAAGCGTGACCCTACTGCTGCAGCTCGGGAGGAAAGCGCACGTGCATGCCCCCACTCGAGACGAGGCCTGACTCCCCTGGGGAGACTCAGAAGCACCCCAAGATCCATGGCAACACTGGAGAGGAATCCTCAGGTTCCGGCCCCGACTCCACACAAGGACTGAGGCCCCGGCATGGACGGGAGAGGTATCCCGAGAGGTCCCCTAGCAACTCGCATGAGGACTGGCCTTTCCTGAGGCCACCAGAGCGGGTCCCTGAGGTCCCCGTCGTAACTCGAGAAGACCTGCCGCAACTCGAGAAAATCCAGGAGGTTCTCCCCTCCAGGCGAGATGAGGCCCATTTCCGCTGAGGCGTCTCGAAGCTGATCACACCTCACCTCTGGAACTTCGAAAGGGTCCTTCACACCCTTGGTGCAAATCAAGAAGTTCCCCGACCTAGCCGTCTCCACTCGAGAGGAATCACGAGGGTCCCGCCCACATCCAGAGGAGCCCCGTTTCCGCCTCGTAGCTCGAGATGAGGGATCCTTTCCTTGCTTCGTCGGGAAAGAGTTCCCGGCGTTCCCGTCGCATCTCAAGAGGAGGCCCTCTCAACAGGAACGGCGAGAGGAACTCCAGGGTCGTGCCACCATTCCAAGAGTCCCCCAGATGTCTCAGTCCATTCCAGACGAACCTCTTTTCCCTTCACCGGCTCGTCTTTCACGCCGAGGATCGACTCACACCAAGGTGGCACGTGGCACAGCCCTGTGGGAAAGCCTCGTGGGAATGCCTCGAGGGACAGCCTCGAGGGAAAGCCACAGATCCCTTGATCCACGTGACAGGAAGCGTGACACTACTGCTGCAGCTCGGGAGGAAAGCGCACGTGCATGCCCCCACTGGAGACGAGGCCTGACTCCCCTGGGGAGACTCAGAAGCACCCCAAGATCCATGGCAACACTGGAGAGGAATCCTCAGGTTCAGGCCCCGACTCCACACAAGGACTGAGGCCCCGGCATGGACGGGAGAGGTATCCCGAGAGGTCCCCTAGCAACTCGCATGGGGACTGGCCTTTCCTGAGGCCACCAGAGCGGGTCCCTTAGGTCCACGTCGTAACTCGAGAAGACCTGCCGCAACTCGAGAAAATCCAGGAGGTTCTCCCCTCCAGGCGAGATGAGGCCCATTTCCGCTGAGGCGTCTCGAGGCTGATCACACCTCACCACTGGAACTTCGAAAGGCTCCTTCACACCCTTGGTGCAAATCAAGAAGTTCCCGACACACCCGTCCCCACTCGAGAGGAATCACGAGGGTCACGCCCACATCCAGAGGAGCCCCGTTTCCGCCTCGTAGCTCGAGATGAGGGATCCTTTCCCTGCTTCGTCGGGAAAGAGTTCCCGTCGCATCTCAAGAGGAGGCCCTCTGAACAGGAACGGCGAGAGGAACTCCAGGGTCGTGCCACCATTCCAAGAGTCCCCCAGATGTCTCAGTCCATTCCAGAGGAACCTCTTTTCCCTTCACCGGCTCGTCTTTCACGCCGAGGATCGACTCACACCAAGGTGGCACGTGGCACAGCCCTGTGGGAAAGCCTCGTGGGAAAGCCTCGAGGGACAGCCTCGAGGGAAAGCCACAGATCCCTTGATCCACGTGACAGGAAGCGTGACACTACTGCTGCAGCTCGGGAGGAAAGCGCACGTGCATGCCCCCACTCGAGACGAAGCCTGACTCCCCTGGGGAGACTCAGAAGCACCCCAAGATCCATGGCAACACTGGAGAGGAATCCTCAGGTTCCGGCCCCGACTCCACACAAGGACTGAGGCCCCGGCATGGACGGGAGAGGAATCCCGAGAGGTCCCCTAGCATTTCTCATGGGGACTGGCCTTTCCTGAGGCCACCAGAGCGGGTCCCTGAGGTCCCCGTCGTAACTCGAGAAGACCTGCCGCAACTCGAGAAAATCCAGGAGGTTCTCCCCTCCAGGCGAGATGAGGCCCATTTCCGCTGAGGCGTCTCGAGGCTGATCACACCTCACCTCTGGAACTTCGAAAGGCTCCTTCACACCCTTGGTGCAAATCAAGAAGTTTCCCGACCTAGCCGTCTCCACTCGAGAGGAATCACGAGGGTCCCGCCCACATCCAGAGGAGCCCCGTTTCCGCCTCGTAGCTCGAGATGTGGGATCCTTTCCCTGCTTCGTCGGGAAAGAGTTCCCGGCGTTCCCGTCGCATCTCAAGAGGAGGCCCTCTCAACAGGAACAGCGAGAGGAACTCCAGGGTCGTGCCACCATTCCAAGAGTCCCCCAGATGTCTCAGTCCATTCCAGAGGAACCTCTTTTCCTTTCACCTGTTCGTCTTTCACGACGAGGATCGACTCACACCAAGGTGGCACGTGGCACAGCCCTGTGGGAAAGCCTCGTGGGAAAGCCTCGAGGGACAGCCTCGAGGGAAAGCCACAGATCCCTTGATCCACGTGACAGGAAGCGTGACCCTACTGCTGCAGCTCGGGAGGAAAGCGCACGTGCATGCCCCCACTCGAGACGAGGCCTGACTCCCCTGGGGAGACTCAGAAGCACCCCAAGATCCATGGCAACACTGGAGAGGAATCCTCAGGTTTCGGCCCCGACTCCACACAAGGACTGAAGCCCCGGAATGGATGGGAGAGGAATCCCGAGAGGTCCCCTAGCAACTCGCATGGGAACTGGCCTTTCCTGAGGCCACCAGAGCGGGTCCCTGAGGGCCCCGTCGTAACTCGAGAAGACCTGCCGCAACTCGAGAAAATCCAGGAGGTTCTCCCCTCCAGGCGAGATGAGGCCCATTTCCGCTGAGGTGTCTCGAGGCTGATCACAGCTCACCTCTGGAACTTCGAAAGGCTCCTTCACACCCTTGGTGCAAATCCAGAAGTTCCCCGACATACCCGTCTCCACTCGAGAGGAATCACGAGGGTCCCGCCCACATCCAGAGGAGCCCCGTTTCCGCCTCGTAGCTCGAGATGAGGGATCCTTTCCTTGCTTCGTCAGGAAAGAGTTCCCGGCGTTCCCGTCGCATCTCAAGGGGAGGCCCTCTGAACAGGAACGGCGAGAGGAACTCCAGGCTCGTGCCACCATTCCAAGAGTCCCCCAGATGTCTCAGTCCATTCCAGAGGAACCTCTTTTCCCTTCACCGGCTCGTCTTTCACGCCGAGGATCGACTCACACCAAGGTGGCACGTGGCACAGCCCTGTGGGAAAGCCTCGTGGGAAAGCCTCGAGGGACAGCCTCGAGGGAAAGCCACAGATCCCTTGATCCACGTGACAAGAAGCGTGACCCTACTGCTGCAGCTCGGGAGGAAAGCGCACGTGCATGCCCCCACTCGAGACGAGGCCTGACTCCCCTGGGGAGACTCAGAAGCACCCCAAGATCCATGGCAACACTGGAGAGGAATCCTCAGGTTCCGGCCCCGACTCCACACAAGGACTGAGGCCCCGGCATGGACGGGAGAGGTATCCCGAGAGGTCCCCTAGCAACTCGCATGAGGACTGGCCTTTCCTGAGGCCACCAGAGCGGGTCCCTGAGGTCCCCGTCATAACTCGAGAAGACCTGCCGCAACTCGAGAAAATCCAGGAGGTTCTCCCCTCCAGGCGAGATGAGGCCCATTTCCGCTGAGGCGTCTCGAAGCTGATCACACCTCACCTCTGGAACTTCGAAAGGGTCCTTCACACCCTTGGTGCAAATCAAGAAGTTCCCCGACCTAGCCGTCTCCACTCGAGAGGAATCACGAGGGTCCCGCCCACATCCAGAGGAGCCCCGTTTCCGCCTCGTAGCTCGAGATGAGGGATCCTTTCCCTGCTTCGTCGGGAAAGAGTTCCCGGCGTTCCCGTCGCATCTCAAGAGGAGGCCCTCTCAACAGGAACGGCGAGAGGAACTCCAGGGTCGTGCCACCATTCCAAGAGTCCCCCAGATGTCTCAGTCCATTCCAGAGGAACCTCTTTTCCTTTCACCTGCTCGTTTTCACGCCGAGGATCGACTCACACCAAGGTGGCACGTGGCACAGCCCTGTGGGAAAGCCTCGTGGGAAAGCCTCGAGGGACAGCCTCGAGGGAAAGCCACAGATCCCTTGATCCACGTGACAGGAAGCGTGACCCTACTTCTGCAGCTCGGGAGGAAAGCGCACGTGCATGCCCCCACTCGAGACGAGGCCTGACTCCCCTGGGGAGACTCACAACCATCCCAAGATCCATGGCAACACTGGAGAGGAATCCTCAGGTTTCGGCCCCGACTCCACACAAGGACTGAAGCCCCGGAATGGACGGGAGAGGAATCCCGAGAGGTCCCCTAGCAACTCGCATGGGGGCTGGCCTTTTCTGAGGCCACCAGAGCGGGTCCCTGAGGTCCCCGTTGTAACTCGAGAAGACCTGCCGCAACTCGAGAAAATCCAGGAGGTTCTCCCCTCCAGGCGAGATGAGGCCCATTTCCGCTGAGGCGTCTCGAGGCTGATCACAACTCACCACTGGAACTTCGAAAGGCTCCTTCACACCCTTGGTGCAAATCAAGAAGTTCCCGACACACCCGTCCCCACTCGAGAGGAATCACGAGGGTCACGCCCACATCCAGAGGAGCCCCGTTTCCGCCTCGTAGCTCGAGATGAGGGATCCTTTCCCTGCTTCGTCGGGAAAGAGTTCCCGTCGCATCTCAAGAGGAGGCCCTCTGAACAGGAACGGCGAGAGGAACTCCAGGGTCGTGCCACCATTCCAAGAGTCCCCCAGATGTCTCAGTCCATTCCAGAGGAACCTCTTTTCCCTTCACCGGCTCGTCTTTCACGCCGAGGATCGACTCACACCAAGGTGGCACGTGGCACAGCCCTGTGGGAAACCTCGTGGGAATGCCTCGAGGGACAGCCTCGAGGGAAAGCCACAGATCCCTTGATCCACGTGACAGGAAGCGTGACAGTACTGCTGCAGCTCGGGAGGAAAGCGCACGTGCATGCCCCCACTCGAGACGAAGCCTGACTCCCCTGGGGAGACTCAGAAGCACCCCAAGAACCATGGCAACACTGGAGAGGAATCCTCAGGTTCCGTCCCCGACTCCACACAAGGACTGAGGCCCCGGCATGGACGGGAGAGGAATCCCGAGAGGTCCCCTAGCATTTCTCATGGGGACTGGCCTTTCCTGAGGCCACCAGAGCGGGTCCCTGAGGTCCCCGTCGTAACTCGAGAAGACCTGCCGCAACTCGAGAAAATCCAGGAGGTTCTCCCCTCCAGGCGAGATGAGGCCCATTTCCGCTGAGGCGTCTCGAGGCTGATCACACCTCACCTCTGGAACTTCGAAAGGGTCCTTCACACCCTTGGTGCAAATCAAGAAGTTCCCCGACCTAGCCTTCTCCACTCGAGAGGAATCACGAGGGTCCCGCCCACATCCAGAGGAGCCCCGTTTCCGCCTCGTAGCTCGAGATGAGGGATCCTTTCCCTGCTTCGTCGGGAAAGAGTTCCCGGCGTTCCCGTCACATCTCAAGAGGAGGCCTTCTCAACAGGAACAGCGAGAGGAACTCCAGGGTCGTGCCACCATTCCAAGAGTCCCCCAGATGTCTCAGTCCATTCCAGAGGAACCTCTTTTCCTTTCACCTGTTCGTCTTTCACGACGAGGATCGACTCACACCAAGGTGGCACGTGGCACAGCCCTGTGGGAAAGCCTCGTGGGAAAGCCTCGAGGGACAGCCTCGAGGGAAAGCCACAGATCCCTTGATCCACGTGACAGGAAGCGTGACCCTACTGCTGCAGCTCGGGAGGAAAGCGCACGTGCATGCCCCCACTCGAGACGAGGCCTGACTCCCCTGGGGAGACTCAGAAGCACCCCAAGATCCATGGCAACACTGGAGAGGAATCCTCAGGTTTCGGCCCTGACTCCACACAAGGACTGAAGCCCCGGAATGGACGGGAGAGGAATCCCGAGAGGTCCCCTAGCAACTCGCATGGGGACTGGCCTTTCCTGAGGCCACCAGAGCGGGTCCCTGAGGGCCCCGTCGTAACTCGAGAAGACCTGCCGCAACTCGAGAAAATCCAGGAGGTTCTCCCCTCCAGGCGAGATGAGGCCCATTTCCGCTGAGGTGTCTCGAGGCTGATCACAGCTCACCTCTGGAACTTCGAAAGGCTCCTTCACACCCTTGGTGCAAATCCAGAAGTTCCCCGACATACCCGTCTCCACTCGAGAGGAATCACGAGGGTCCCGCCCACATCCAGAGGAGCCCCGTTTCCGCCTCGTAGCTCGAGATGAGGGATCCTTTCCTTGCTTCGTCAGGAAAGAGTTCCCGGCGTTCCCGTCGCATCTCAAGGGGAGGCCCTCTGAACAGGAACGGCGAGAGGAACTCCAGGCTCGTGCCACCATTCCAAGAGTCCCCCAGATGTCTCAGTCCATTCCAGAGGAACCTCTTTTCCCTTCACCGGCTCGTCTTTCACGCCGAGGATCGACTCACACCAAGGTGGCACGTGGCACAGCCCTGTGGGAAAGCCTCGTGGGAAAGCCTCGAGGGACAGCCTCGAGGGAAAGCCACAGATCCCTTGATCCACGTGACAAGAAGCGTGACCCTACTGCTGCAGCTCGGGAGGAAAGCGCACGTGCATGCCCCCACTCGAGACGAGGCCTGACTCCCCTGGGGAGACTCAGAAGCACCCCAAGATCCATGGCAACACTGGAGAGGAATCCTCAGGTTCCGGCCCCGACTCCACACAAGGACTGAGGCCCCGGCATGGACGGGAGAGGTATCCCGAGAGGTCCCCTAGCAACTCGCATGGGGACTGGCCTTTCCTGAGGCCACCAGAGCGGGTCCCTCATGTCCCCGTCGTAACTCGAGAAGACCTGCCGCAACTCGAGAAAATCCAGGAGGTTCTCCCCTCCAGGCGAGATGAGGCCCATTTCCGCTGAGGCGTCTCGAAGCTGATCACACCTCACCTCTGGAACTTCGAAAGGGTCCTTCACACCCTTGGTGCAAATCAAGAAGTTCCCCGACATACCCGTCTCCACTCGAGAGGAATCACGAGGGTCCCACCCACATCCAGAGGAGCCCCGTTTCCGCCTCGTAACTCGAGATGAGGGATCCTTTCCCTGCTTCGTCGGGAAAGAGTTCCCGGCGTTCCCGTCGCATCTCAAGAGGAGGCCCTCTCAACAGGAACGGCGAGAGGAACTCCAGGGTCGTGCCACCATTCCAAGAGTCCCCCAGATGTCTCAGTCCATTCCAGAGGAACCTCTTTTCCCTTCACCGGCTCGTCTTTCACGCCGAGGATCGACTCACACCAAGGTGGCACGTGGCACAGCCCTGTGGGAAAGCCTCGTGGGAATGCCTCGAGGGACAGCCTCGAGGGAAAGCCACAGATCCCTTGATCCACGTGACAGGAAGCGTGACACTACTGCTGCAGCTCGGGAGGAAAGCGCACGTGCATGCCCCCACTGGAGACGAGGCCTGACTCCCCTGGGGAGACTCAGAAGCACCCCAAGATCCATGGCAACACTGGAGAGGAATCCTCAGGTTCAGGCCCCGACTCCACACAAGGACTGAGGCCCCGGCATGGACGGGAGAGGTATCCCGAGAGGTCCCCTAGCAACTCGCATGGGGACTGGCCTTTCCTGAGGCCACCAGAGCGGGTCCCTGATGTCCCCGTCGTAACTCGAGAAGACCTGCCGCAACTCGAGAAAATCCAGGAGGTTCTCCCCTCCAGGCGAGATGAGGCCCATTTCCGCTGAGGCGTCTCGAAGCTGATCACACCTCACCTCTGGAACTTCGAAAGGGTCCTTCACACCCTTGGTGCAAATCAAGAAGTTCCCCGACCTAGCCGTCTCCACTCGAGAGGAATCACGAGGGTCCCGCCCACATCCAGAGGAGCCCCGTTTCCGCCTCGTAGCTCGAGATGAGGTATCCTTTCCCTGCTTCGTCGGGAAAGAGTTCCCGGCGTTCCCGTCGCATCTCAAGAGGAGGCCCTCTCAACAGGAACGGCGAGAGGAACTCCAGGGTCGTGCCACCATTCCAAGAGTCCCCCAGATGTCTCAGTCCATTCCAGAGGAACCTCTTTTCCCTTCACCGGCTCGTCTTTCACGCCGAGGATCGACTCACACCAAGGTGGCACGTGGCACAGCCCTGTGGGAAAGCCTCGTGGGAAAGCCTCGAGGGACAGCCTCGAGGGAAAGCCACAGATCCCTTGATCCACGTGACAGGAAGCGTGACACTACTGCTGCAGCTCGGGAGGAAAGCGCACGTGCATGCCCCCACTCGAGACGAAGCCTGACTCCCCTGGGGAGACTCAGAAGCACCCCAAGAACCCATGGCAACACTGGAGAGGAATCCTCAGGTTCCGTCCCCGACTCCACACAAGGACTGAGGCCCCGGCATGGACGGGAGAGGAATCCCGAGAGGTCCCCTAGCATTTCTCATGGGGACTGGCCTTTCCTGAGGCCACCAGAGCGGGTCCCTGAGGTCCCCGTCGTAACTCGAGAAGACCTGCCGCAACTCGAGAAATCCAGGAGGTTCTCCCCTCCAGGCGAGATGAGGCCCATTTCCGCTGAGGCGTCTCGAGGCTGATCACACCTCACCTCTGGAACTTCGAAAGGGTCCTTCACACCCTTGGTGCAAATCAAGAAGTTCCCCGACCTAGCCTTCTCCACTCGAGAGGAATCACGAGGGTCCCGCCCACATCCAGAGGAGCCCCGTTTCCGCCTCGTAGCTCGAGATGAGGGATCCTTTCCCTGCTTCGTCGGGAAAGAGTTCCCGGCGTTCCCGTCACATCTCAAGAGGAGGCCTTCTCAACAGGAACAGCGAGAGGAACTCCAGGGTCGTGCCACCATTCCAAGAGTCCCCCAGATGTCTCAGTCCATTCCAGAGGAACCTCTTTTCCTTTCACCTGTTCGTCTTTCACGACGAGGATCGACTCACACCAAGGTGGCACGTGCACAGCCCTGTGGGAAAGCCTCGTGGGAAAGCCTCGAGGGACAGCCTCGAGGGAAAGCCACAGATCCCTTGATCCACGTGACAGGAAGCGTGACCCTACTGCTGCAGCTAGGGAGGAAAGCGCACGTGCATGCCCCCCACTCGAGACGAGGCCTGACTCCCCTGGGGAGACTCAGAAGCACCCCAAGATCCATGGCAACACTGGAGAGGAATCCTCAGGTTTCGGCCCTGACTCCACACAAGGACTGAAGCCCCGGAATGGACGGGAGAGGAATCCCAGGAGAGGTCCCCTAGCAACTCGCATGGGGACTGGCCTTTCCTGAGGCCACCAGAGCGGGTCCCTGAGGGCCCCGTCGTAACTCGAGAAGACCTGCCGCAACTCGAGAAAATCCAGGAGGTTCTCCCCTCCAGGCGAGATGAGGCCCATTTCCGCTGAGGTGTCTCGAGGCTGATCACAGCTCACCTCTGGAACTTCGAAAGGCTCCTTCACACCCTTGGTGCAAATCCAGAAGTTCCCCGACATACCCGTCTCCACTCGAGAGGAATCACGAGGGTCCCCGCCCACATCCAGAGGAGCCCCGTTTTCCGCCTCGTAGCTCGAGATGAGGGATCCTTTCCTTGCTTCGTCAGGAAAGAGTTCCCGGCGTTCCCGTCGCATCTCAAGGGGAGGCCCTCTGAACAGGAACGGCGAGAGGAACTCCAGGCTCGTGCCACCATTCCAAGAGTCCCCCAGATGTCTCAGTCCATTCCAGAGGAACCTCTTTTCCCTTCACCGGCTCGTCTTTCACGCCGAGGATCGACTCACACCAAGGTGGCACGTGGCACAGCCCTGTGGGAAAGCCTCGTGGGAAAGCCTCGAGGGACAGCCTCGAGGGAAAGCCACAGATCCCTTGATCCACGTGACAAGAAGCGTGACCCTACTGCTGCAGCTCGGGAGGAAAGCGCACGTGCATGCCCCCACTCGAGACGAGGCCTGACTCCCCTGGGGAGACTCAGAAGCACCCCAAGATCCATGGCAACACTGGAGAGGAATCCTCAGGTTCCGGCCCCGACTCCACACAAGGACTGAGGCCCCGGCATGGACGGGAGAGGTATCCCGAGAGGTCCCCTAGCAACTCGCATGGGGACTGGCCTTTCCTGAGGCCACCAGAGCGGGTCCCTGATGTCCCCGTCGTAACTCGAGAAGACCTGCCGCAACTCGAGAAAATCCAGGAGGTTCTCCCCTCCAGGCGAGATGAGGCCCATTTCCGCTGAGGCGTCTCGAAGCTGATCACACCTCACCTCTGGAACTTCGAAAGGGTCCTTCACACCCTTGGTGCAAATCAAGAAGTTCCCCGACATACCCGTCTCCACTCGAGAGGAATCACGAGGGTCCCACCCACATCCAGAGGAGCCCCGTTTCCGCCTCGTAACTCGAGATGAGGGATCCTTTCCCTGCTTCGTCGGGAAAGAGTTCCCGGCGTTCCCGTCGCATCTCAAGAGGAGTCCCTCTCAACAGGAACGGCGAGAGGAACTCCAGGGTCGTGCCACCATTCCAAGAGTCCCCCAGATGTCTCAGTCCATTCCAGAGGAACCTCTTTTCCCTTCACCGGCTCGTCTTTCACGCCGAGGATCGACTCACACCAAGGTGGCACGTGGCACAGCCCTGTGGGAAAGCCTCGTGGGAATGCCTCGAGGGACAGCCTCGAGGGAAAGCCACAGATCCCTTGATCCACGTGACAGGAAGCGTGACACTACTGCTGCAGCTCGGGAGGAAAGCGCACGTGCATGCCCCCACTGGAGACGAGGCCTGACTCCCCTGGGGAGACTCAGAAGCACCCCAAGATCCATGGCAACACTGGAGAGGAATCCTCAGGTTCAGGCCCCGACTCCACACAAGGACTGAGGCCCCGGCATGGACGGGAGAGGTATCCCGAGAGGTCCCCTAGCAACTCGCATGGGGACTGGCCTTTCCTGAGGCCACCAGAGCGGGTCCCTGATGTCCCCGTCGTAACTCGAGAAGACCTGCCGCAACTCGAGAAAATCCAGGAGGTTCTCCCCTCCAGGCGAGATGAGGCCCATTTCCGCTGAGGCGTCTCGAAGCTGATCACACCTCACCTCTGGAACTTCGAAAGGGTCCTTCACACCCTTGGTGCAAATCAAGAAGTTCCCCGACCTAGCCGTCTCCACTCGAGAGGAATCACGAGGGTCCCGCCCACATCCAGAGGAGCCCCGTTTCCGCCTCGTAGCTCGAGATGAGGTATCCTTTCCCTGCTTCGTCGGGAAAGAGTTCCCGGCGTTCCCGTCGCATCTCAAGAGGAGGCCCTCTCAACAGGAACGGCGAGAGGAACTCCAGGGTCGTGCCACCATTCCAAGAGTCCCCCAGATGTCTCAGTCCATTCCAGAGGAACCTCTTTTCCCTTCACCGGCTCGTCTTTCACGCCGAGGATCGACTCACACCAAGGTGGCACGTGGCACAGCCCTGTGGGAAAGCCTCGTGGGAAAGCCTCGAGGGACAGCCTCGAGGGAAAGCCACAGATCCCTTGATCCACGTGACAGGAAGCGTGACACTACTGCTGCAGCTCGGGAGGAAAGCGCACGTGCATGCCCCCACTCGAGACGAGGCCTGACTCCCCTGGGGAGACTCAGAAGCACCCCAAGATCCATGGCAACACTGGAGAGGAATCCTCAGGTTCCGGCCCCGACTACACACAAGGACTGAGGCCCCGGCATGGACGGGAGAGGAATCCCGAGAGGTCCCCTAGCATCTCTCATGGGGACTGGCCTTTCCTGAGGCCACCAGAGCGGGTCCCTGAGGTCCCCGTCGTAACTCGAGAAGACCTGCCGCAACTCGAGAAAATCCAGGAGGTTCTCCCCTCCAGGCGAGATGAGGCCCATTTCCGCTGAGGCGTCTCGAGGCTGATCACTCCTCACCTCTGGAACTTCGAAAGGCTCCTTCACACCCTTGGTGCAAATCAAGAAGTTCCCCGACCTAGCCGTCTCCACTCGAGAGGAATCACGAGGGTCCCGCCCACAACCAGAGGAGCCCCGTTTCCGCCTCGTAGCTCGAGATGAGGGATCCTTTCCCTGCTTCTTCGGGAAAGAGTTCCCGGCGTTCCCGTCGCATCTCAAGAGGAGGCCCTCTCAACAGGAACGGCGAGAGGAACTCCAGGGTCGTGCCACCATTCCAAGAGTCCCCCAGATGTCTCAGTCCATTCCAGAGGAACCTCTTTTCCTTTCACCTGCTCGTTTTCACGCCGAGGATCGACTCACACCAAGGTGGCACGTGGCACAGCCCTGTGGGAAAGCCTCGTGGGAAAGCCTCGAGGGACAGCCTCAAGGGAAAGCCACAGATCCCTTGATCCACGTGACAGGAAGCGTGACCCTACTGCTGCAGCTCGGGAGGAAAGCGCACGTGCATGCCCCCACTCGAGACGAGGCCTGACTCCCCTGGGGAGACTCAGAAGCACCCCAAGATCCATGGCAACACTGGAGAGGAATCCTCAGGTTTCGGCCCCGACTCCACACAAGGACTGAAGCCCCGGCATGGACGGGAGAGGAATCCCGAGAGGTCCCCTAGCAACTCGCATGGGGACTGGCCTTTCCTGAGGCCACCAGAGCGGGTCCCTGAGGGCCCCGTCGTAACTCGAGAAGACCTGCCGCAACTCGAGAAAATCCAGGAGGTTCTCCCCTCCAGGCGAGATGAGGCCCATTTCCGCTGAGGTGTCTCGAGGCTGATCACAGCTCACCTCTGGAACTTCGAAAGGCTCCTTCACACCCTTGGTGCAAATCCAGAAGTTCCCCGACATACCCGTCTCCACTCGAGAGGAATCACGAGGGTCCCGCCCACATCCAGAGGAGCCCCGTTTCCGCCTCGTAGCTCGAGATGAGGGATCCTTTCCTTGCTTCGTCAGGAAAGAGTTCCCGGCGTTCCCGTCGCATCTCAAGGGGAGGCCCTCTGAACAGGAACGGCGAGAGGAACTCCAGGCTCGTGCCACCATTCCAAGAGTCCCCCAGATGTCTCAGTCCATTCCAGAGGAACCTCTTTTCCCTTCACCGTCCTGTCTTTCACGCCGAGGATCGACTCACACCAAGGTGGCACGTGGCACAGCCCTGTGGGAAAGCCTCGTGGGAAAGCCTCGAGGGACAGCCTCGAGGGAAAGCCACAGATCCCTTGATCCACGTGACAAGAAGCGTGACCCTACTGCTGCAGCTCGGGAGGAAAGCGCACGTGCATGCCCTCACTCGAGACGAGGCCTGACTCCCCTGGGGAGACTCAGAAGCACCCCAAGATCCATGGCAACACTGGAGAGGAATCCTCAGGTTCCGGCCCCGACTCCACACAAGGACTGAGGCCCCGGCATGGACGGGAGAGGTATCCCGAGAGGTCCCCTAGCAACTCGCATGAGGACTGGCCTTTCCTGAGGCCACCAGAGCGGGTCCCTGAGGTCCCCGTCGTAACTCGAGAAGACCTGCCGCAACCCGAGAAAATCCAGGAGGTTCTCCCCTCCAGGCGAGATGAGGCCCATTTCCGCTGAGGCGTCTTGAGGCTGATCACACCTCACCTCTGGAACTTCGAAAGGGTCCTTCACACCCTTGGTGCAAATCAAGAAGTTCCCCGACATACCCGTCTCCACTCGAGAGGAATCACGAGGGTCCCGCCCACATCCAGAGGAGCCCCGTTTCCGCCTCGTAACTCGAGATGACGGATCCTTTCCCTGCTTCGTCGGGAAAGAGTTCCCGGCGTTCCCGTCGCATCTCAAGAGGAGGCCCTCTGAACAGGAACGGCGAGAGGAACTCCAGGGTCGTGCCACCATTCCAAGAGTCCCCCAGATGTCTCAGTCCATTCCAGAGGAACCTCTTTTCCCTTCACCGGCTCGTCTTTCACGCCGAGGATCGACTCACACCAAGGTGGCACGTGGCACAGCCCTGTGGGAAAGCCTCGTGGGAAAGCCTCGAGGGACAGCCTCGAGGGAAAGCCACAGATCCCTTGATCCACGTGACAGGAAGCGTGACACTACTGCTGCAGCTCGGGAGGAAAGCGCACGTGCATGCCCCCACTCGAGACGAGGCCTGACTCCCCTGGGGAGACTCAGAAGCACCCCAAGAACCATGGCAACACTGGAGAGGAATCCTCAGGTTCCGGCCCCGACTCCACACAAGGACTGAGGCCCCGGCATGGACGGGAGAGGAATCCCGAGAGGTCCCCTAGCATCTCTCATGGGGACTGGCCTTTCCTGAGGCCACCAGAGCGGGTCCCTGAGGTCCCCGTCGTAACTCGAGAAGACCTGCCGCAACTCGAGAAAATCCAGGAGGTTCTCCCCTCCAGGCGAGATGAGGCCCATTTCCGCTGAGGCGTCTCGAGGCTGATCACACCTCACCTCTGGAACTTCGAAAGGCTCCTTCACACCCTTGGTGCAAATCAAGAAGTTCCCCGACCTAGCCGTCCCCACTCGAGAGGAATCACGAGGGTCCCGCCCACATCCAGAGGAGCCCCGTTTCCGCCTCGTAGCTCGAGATGAGGGATCCTTTCCCTGCTTCGTCGGGAAAGAGTTCCCGGCGTTCCCGTCGCATCTCAAGAGGAGGCCCTCTCAACAGGAACAGCGAGAGGAACTCCAGGGTCGTGCCACCATTCCAAGAGTCCCCCAGATGTCTCAGTCCATTCCAGAGGAACCTCTTTTCCTTTCACCTGTTCGTCTTTCACGCCGAGGATCGACTCCCACCAAGGTGGCACGTGGCACAGCCCTGTGGGATAGCCTCGTGGGAAAGCCTCGAGGGACAGCCTCGAGGGAAAGCCACAGATCCCTTGATCCACGTGACAGGAAGCGTGACCCTACTGCTGCAGCTCGGGAGGAAAGCGCACGTGCATGCCCCCACTCGAGACGAGGCCTGACTCCCCTGGGGAGACTCAGAAGCACCCCAAGATCCATGGCAACACTGGAGAGGTATCCTCAGGTTTCGGCCCCGACTCCACACAAGGACTGAAGCCCCGGAATGGAAGGGAGAGGAATCCCGAGAGGTCCCCTAGCAACTCGCATGGGGACTGGCCTTTCCTGAGGCCACCAGAGCGGGTCCCTGAGGGCCCCGTCGTAACTCGAGAAGACCTGCCGCAACTCGAGAAAATCCAGGAGGTTCTCCCCTCCAGGCGAGATGAGGCCCATTTCCGCTGAGGTGTCTCGAGGCTGATCACAGCTCACCTCTGGAACTTCGAAAGGCTCCTTCACACCCTTGGTGCAAATCAAGAAGTTCCCCGACATACCCGTCTCCACTCGAGAGGAATCACGAGGGTCCCGCCCACATCCAGAGGAGCCCCGTTTCCGCCTCGTACCTCGAGATGAGGGATCCTTTCCTTGCTTCGTCGGGAAAGAGTTCCCGGCGTTCCCGTCGCATCTCAAGGGGAGGCCCTCTGAACAGGAACGGCGAGAGGAACTCCAGGCTCGTGCCACCATTCCAAGAGTCCCCCAGATGTCTCAGTCCATTCCAGAGGAACCTCTTTTCCCTTCACCGGCTCGTCTTTCACGCCGAGGATCGACTCACACCAAGGTGGCACGTGGCACAGCCCTGTGGGAAAGCCTCGTGGGAAAGCCTCGAGGGACAGCCTCGAGGGAAAGCCACAGATCCCTTGATCCACGTGACAGGAAGCGTGACACTACTGCTGCAGCTCGGGAGGAAAGCGCACGTGCATGCCCCCACTCGAGACGAGGCCTAACTCCCCTGGGGAGACTCAGAAGCACCCCAAGATCCATGGCAACACTGGAGAGGAATCCTCAGGTTCCGGCCCCGACTCCACACAAGGACTGAGGCCCCGGCATGGACGGGAGAGGTATCCCGAGAGGTCCCCTAGCAACTCGCATGAGGACTGGCCTTTCCTGAGGCCACCAGAGCGGGTCCCTGAGGTCCCCGTCGTAACTCGAGAAGACCTGCCGCAACTCGAGAAAATCCAGGAGGTTCTCCCCTCCAGGCGAGATGAGGCCCATTTCCGCTGAGGCGTCTCGAAGCTGATCACACCTCACCTCTGGAACTTCGAAAGGGTCCTTCACACCCTTGGTGCAAATCAAGAAGTTCCCCGACCTAGCCGTCTCCACTCGAGAGGAATCACGAGGGTCCCGCCCACATCCAGAGGAGCCCCGTTTCCGCCTCGTAGCTCGAGATGAGGGATCCTTTCCCTGCTTCGTCGGGAAAGAGTTCCCGGCGTTCCCGTCGCATCTCAAGAGGAGGCCCTCTCAACAGGAACGGCGAGAGGAACTCCAGGGTCGTGCCACCATTCCAAGAGTCCCCCAGATGTCTCAGTCCATTCCAGAGGAACCTCTTTTCCCTTCACCGGCTCGTCTTTCACGCCGAGGATCGACTCACACCAAGGTGGCACGTGGCACAGCCCTGTGGGAAAGCCTCGTGGGAAAGCCTCGAGGGACAGCCTCGAGGGAAAGCCACAGATCCCTTGATCCACGTGACAGGAAGCGTGACACTACTGCTGCAGCTCGGGAGGAAAGCGCACGTGCATGCCCCCACTCGAGACGAGGCCTGACTCCCCTGGGGAGACTCAGAAGCACCCCAAGATCCATGGCAACACTGGAGAGGAATCCTCAGGTTTCGGCCCCGACTACACACAAGGACTGAGGCCCCGGCATGGACGGGAGAGGAATCCCGAGAGGTCCCCTAGCATCTCTCATGGGGACTGGCCTTTCCTGAGGCCACCAGAGCGGGTCCCTGAGGTCCCCGTCGTAACTCGAGAAGACCTGCCGCAACTCGAGAAAATCCAGGAGGTTCTCCCCTCCAGGCGAGATGAGGCCCATTTCCGCTGAGGCGTCTCGAGGCTGATCACTCCTCACCTCTGGAACTTCGAAAGGCTCCTTCACACCCTTGGTGCAAATCAAGAAGTTCCCCGACCTAGCCGTCTCCACTCGAGAGGAATCACGAGGGTCCCGCCCACATCCAGAGGAGCCCCGTTTCCGCCTCGTAGCTCGAGATGAGGGATCCTTTCCCTGCTTCGTCGGGAAAGAGTTCCCGGCGTTCCCGTCGCATCTCAAGAGGAGGCCCTCTCAACAGGAACGGCGAGAGGAACTCCAGGGTCGTGCCACCATTCCAAGAGTCCCCCAGATGTCTCAGTCCATTCCAGAGGAACCTCTTTTCCTTTCACCTGCTCGTTTTCACGCCGAGGATCGACTCACACCAAGGTGGCACGTGGCACAGCCCTGTGGGAAAGCCTCGTGGGAAAGCCTCGAGGGACAGCCTCAAGGGAAAGCCACAGATCCCTTGATCCACGTGACAGGAAGCGTGACCCTACTGCTGCAGCTCGGGAGGAAAGCGCACGTGCATGCCCCACTCGAGACGAGGCCTGACTCCCCTGGGGAGACTCAGAAGCACCCCAAGATCCATGGCAACACTGGAGAGGAATCCTCAGGTTTCGGCCCCGACTCCACACAAGGACTGAAGCCCCGGAATGGACGGGAGAGGAATCCCGAGAGGTCCCCTAGCAACTCGCATGGGGGCTGGCCTTTCCTCAGGCCACCAGAGCGGGTCCCTGAGGTCCCCGTTGTAACTTGAGAAGACCTGCCGCAACTCGAGAAAATCCAGGAGGTTCTCCCCTCCAGGCGAGATGAGGCCCATTTCCGCTGAGGCGTCTCGAGGCTGATCACACCTCACCACTGGAACTTCGAAAGGCTCCTTCACACCCTTGGTGCAAATCAAGAAGTTCCCGACACACCCGTCCCCACTCGAGAGGAATCACGAGGGTCACGCCCACATCCAGAGGAGCCCCGTTTCCGCCTCGTAGCTCGAGATGAGGGATCCTTTCCCTGCTTCGTCGGGAAAGAGTTCCCGTCGCATCTCAAGAGGAGGCCCTCTGAACAGGAACGGCGAGAGGAACTCCAGGGTCGTGCCACCATTCCAAGAGTCCCCCAGATGTCTCAGTCCATTCCAGAGGAACCTCTTTTCCCTTCACCGGCTCGTCTTTCACGCCGAGGATCGACTCACACCAAGGTGGCACGTGGCACAGCCCTGTGGGAAAGCCTCGTGGGAAAGCCTCGAGGGACAGCCTCGAGGGAAAGCCACAGATCCCTTGATCCACGTGACAGGAAGCGTGACACTACTGCTGCAGCTCGGGAGGAAAGCGCACGTGCATGCCCCCACTCGAGACGAAGCCTGACTCCCCTGGGGAGACTGAGAAGCACCCCAAGAACCATGGCAACACTGGAGAGGAATCCTCAGGTTCCGTCCCCGACTCCACACAAGGACTGAGGCCCCGGCATGGACGGGAGAGGAATCCCGAGAGGTCCCCTAGCATTTCTCATGGGGACTGGCCTTTCCTGAGGCCACCAGAGCGGGTCCCTGAGGTCCCCGTCGTAACTCGAGAAGACCTGCCGCAACTCGAGAAAATCCAGGAGGTTCTCCCCTCCAGGCGAGATGAGGCCCATTTCCGCTGAGGGGTCTCGAGGCTGATCACACCTCACCTCTGGAACTTCGAAAGGCTCCTTCACACCCTTGGTGCAAATCAAGAAGTTCCCCGACCTAGCCGTCTCCACTCGAGAGGAATCACGAGGGTCCCGCCCACATCCAGAGGAGCCCCGTTTCCGCCTCGTAGCTCGAGATGAGGGATCCTTTCCCTGCTTCGTCGGGAAAGAGTTCCCGGCGTTCCCGTCGCATCTCAAGAGGAGGCCCTCTCAACAGGAACAGCGAGAGGAACTCCAGGGTCGTGCCACCATTCCAAGAGTCCCCCAGATGTCTCAGTCCATTCCAGAGGAACCTCTTTTCCTTTCACCTGTTCGTCTTTCACGACGAGGATCGACTCACACCAAGGTGGCACGTGGCACAGCCCTGTGGGAAAGCCTCGTGGGAAAGCCTCGAGGGACAGCCTCGAGGGAAAGCCACAGATCCCTTGATCCACGTGACAGGAAGCGTGACCCTACTGCTGCAGCTCGGGAGGAAAGCGCACGTGCATGCCCCCACTCGAGACGAGGCCTGACTCCCCTGGGGAGACTCAGAAGCACCCCAAGATCCATGGCAACACTGGAGAGGAATCCTCAGGTTTCGGCCCCGACTCCACACAAGGACTGAAGCCCCGGCATGGACGGGAGAGGAATCCCGAGAGGTCCCCTAGCAACTCGCATGGGGACTGGCCTTTCCTGAGGCCACCAGAGCGGGTCCCTGAGGGCCCCGTCGTAACTCGAGAAGACCTGCCGCAACTCGAGAAAATCCAGGAGGTTCTCCCCTCCAGGCGAGATGAGGCCCATTTCCGCTGAGGTGTCTCGAGGCTGATCACAGCTCACCTCTGGAACTTCGAAAGGCTCCTTCACACCCTTGGTGCAAATCCAGAAGTTCCCCGACATACCCGTCTCCACTCGAGAGGAATCACGAGGGTCCCGCCCACATCCAGAGGAGCCCCGTTTCCGCCTCGTAGCTCGAGATGAGGGATCCTTTCCTTGCTTCGTCAGGAAAGAGTTCCCGGCGTTCCCGTCGCATCTCAAGGGGAGGCCCTCTGAACAGGAACGGCGAGAGGAACTCCAGGCTCGTGCCACCATTCCAAGAGTCCCCCAGATGTCTCAGTCCATTCCAGAGGAACCTCTTTTCCCTTCACCGTCCTGTCTTTCACGCCGAGGATCGACTCACACCAAGGTGGCACGTGGCACAGCCCTGTGGGAAAGCCTCGTGGGAAAGCCTCGAGGGACAGCCTCGAGGGAAAGCCACAGATCCCTTGATCCACGTGACAAGAAGCGTGACCCTACTGCTGCAGCTCGGGAGGAAAGCGCACGTGCATGCCCTCACTCGAGACGAGGCCTGACTCCCCTGGGGAGACTCAGAAGCACCCCAAGATCCATGGCAACACTGGAGAGGAATCCTCAGGTTCCGGCCCCGACTCCACACAAGGACTGAGGCCCCGGCATGGACGGGAGAGGTATCCCGAGAGGTCCCCTAGCAACTCGCATGAGGACTGGCCTTTCCTGAGGCCACCAGAGCGGGTCCCTGAGGTCCCCGTCGTAACTCGAGAAGACCTGCCGCAACTCGAGAAAATCCAGGAGGTTCTCCCCTCCAGGCGAGATGAGGCCCATTTCCGCTGAGGCGTCTCGAGGCTGATCACACCTCACCTCTGGAACTTCGAAAGGGTCCTTCACACCTTTGGTGCAAATCAAGAAGTTCCCCGACATACCCGTCTCCACTCGAGAGGAATCACGAGGGTCCCGCCCACATCCAGAGGAGCCCCGTTTCCGCCTCGTAACTCGAGATGACGGATCCTTTCCCTGCTTCGTCGGGAAAGAGTTCCCGGCGTTCCCGTCGCATCTCAAGAGGAGGCCCTCTGAACAGGAACGGCGAGAGGAACTCCAGGGTCGTGCCACCATTCCAAGAGTCCCCCAGATGTCTCAGTCCATTCCAGAGGAACCTCTTTTCCCTTCACCGGCTCGTCTTTCACGCCGAGGATCGACTCCCACCAAGGTGGCACGTGGCACAGCCCTGTGGGAAAGCCTCGTGGGAAAGCCTCGAGGGACAGCCTCGAGGGAAAGCCACAGATCCCTTGATCCACGTGACAGGAAGCGTGACACTACTGCTGCAGCTCGGGAGGAAAGCGCACGTGCATGCCCCCACTCGAGACGAGGCCTGACTCCCCTGGGGAGACTCAGAAGCACCCCAAGAACAATGGCAACACTGGAGAGGAATCCTCAGGTTCCGGCCCCGACTCCACACAAGGACTGAGGCCCCGGCATGGACGGGAGAGGAATCCCGAGAGGTCCCCTAGCATCTCTCATGGGGACTGGCCTTTCCTGAGGCCACCAGAGCGGGTCCCTGAGGTCCCCGTCGTAACTCGAGAAGACCTGCCGCAACTCGAGAAAATCCAGGAGGTTCTCCCCTCCAGGCGAGATGAGGCCCATTTCCGCTGAGGCGTCTCGAGGCTGATCACACCTCACCTCTGGAACTTCGAAAGGCTCCTTCACACCCTTGGTGCAAATCAAGAAGTTCCCCGACCTAGCCGTCTCCACTCGAGAGGAATCACGAGGGTCCCGCCCACATCCAGAGGAGCCCCGTTTCCGCCTCGTAGCTCGAGATGAGGGATCCTTTCCCTGCTTCGTCGGGAAAGAGTTCCCGGCGTTCCCGTCGCATCTCAAGAGGAGGCCCTCTCAACAGGAACAGCGAGAGGAACTCCAGGGTCGTGCCACCATTCCAAGAGTCCCCCAGATGTCTCAGTCCATTCCAGAGGAACCTCTTTTCCTTTCACCTGTTCGTCTTTCACGCCGAGGATCGACTCCCACCAAGGTGGCACGTGGCACAGCCCTGTGGGAAAGCCTCGTGGGAAAGCCTCGAGGGACAGCCTCGAGGGAAAGCCACAGATCCCTTGATCCACGTGACAGGAAGCGTGACCCTACTGCTGCAGCTCGGGAGGAAAGCGCACGTGCATGCCCCCACTCGAGACGAGGCCTGACTCCCCTGGGGAGACTCAGAAGCACCCCAAGATCCATGGCAACACTGGAGAGGAATCCTCAGGTTCCGGCCCCGACTCCACACAAGGACTGAGGCCCCGGCATGGACGGGAGAGGAATCCCGAGAGGTCCCCTAGCAACTCGCATGAGGACTGGCCTTTCCTGAGGCCACCAGAGCGGGTCCCTGAGGTCCCCGTCGTAACTCGAGAAGACCTGCCGCAACTCGAGAAAATCCAGGAGGTTCTCCCCTCCAGGCGAGATGATGCCCATTTCCGCTGAGGCGTCTCGAAGCTGATCACACCTCACCTCTGGAACTTCGAAAGGGTCCTTCAGACCCTTGGTGCAAATCAAGAAGTTCCCCGACCTAGCCGTCTCCACTCGAGAGGAATCACGAGGGTCCCGCCCACATCCAGAGGAGCCCCGTTTCCGCCTCGTAGCTCGAGATGAGGGATCCTTTCCCTGCTTCGTCGCGAAAGAGTTCCCGGCGTTCCCGTCGCATCTCAAGAGGAGGCCCTCTCAACAGGAACGGCGAGAGGAACTCCAGCCTCGTGCCACCATTCCAAGAGTCCCCCAGATGTCTCAGTCCATTCCAGAGGAACCTCTTTTCCCTTCACCGGCTCGTCTTTCACGCCGAGGATCGACTCACACCAAGGTGGCACGTGGCACAGCCCTGTGGGAAAGCCTCGTGGGAAAGCCTCGAGGGACAGCCTCGAGGGAAAGCCACAGATCCCTTGATCCACGTGACAGGAAGCGTGACACTAATGCTGCAGCTCGGGAGGAAAGCGCACGTGCATGCCCCCACTCGAGACGAGGCCTGACTCCCCTGGGGAGACTCAGAAGCACCCCAAGATCCATGGCAACACTGGAGAGGAATCCTCAGGTTCCGGCCCCGACTCCACACAAGGACTGAGGCCCCGACATGGACGGGAGAGGAATCCCGAGAGGTCCCCTAGCATCTCTCTTGGGGACTGGCCTTTCCTGAGGCCACCAGAGCGGGTCCCTGAGGTCCCCGTCGTAACTCGAGAAGACCTGCCGCAACTCGAGAAAATCCAGGAGGTTCTACCCTCCAGGCGAGATGAGGCCCATTTCCGCTGAGGCGTCTCGAGGCTGATCACACCTCACCTCTGGAACTTCGAAAGGCTCCTTCACACCCTTGGTGCACATCAAGAAGTTCCCCCACCTAGCCGTCTCCACTCGAGAGGAATCACGAGGGTCCTGCCCACATCCAGAGGAGCCCCGTTTCCGCCTCGTAGCTCGAGATGAGGGATCCTTTCCCTGCTTCGTCGGCAATTAGTTCCCGGCGTTCCCGTCGCATCTCAAGAGGAGGCCCTCTCAACAGGAACAGCGAGAGGAACTCCAGGGTCGTGCCACCATTCCAAGAGTCCCCCAGATGTCTCAGTCCATTCCAGAGGAACCTCTTTTCCTTTCACCTGTTCGTCTTTCACGACGAGGATCGACTCACACCAAGGTGGCACGTGGCACAGCCCTGTGGGAAAGCCTCGTGGGAAAGCCTCGAGGGACAGCCTCGAGGGAAAGCCACAGATCCCTTAATCCACGTGACAGGAAGCGTGACCCTACTGCTGCAGCACGGGAGGAAAGCGCACGTGCATGCCCCCACTCGAGACGAGGCCTGACTCCCCTGGGGAGACTCAGAAGCACCCCAAGATCCATGGCAACACTGGAGAGGAATCCTCAGGTTTCGGCCCCGACTCCACACAAGGACTGAGGCCCCGGCATGGACGGGAGAGGAATCCCGAGAGGTCCCCTAGCATCTCTCATGGGGACTGGCCTTTCCTGAGGCCACCAGAGCGGGTCCCTGAGGTCCCCGTCGTAACTCGAGAAGACCTGCCGCAACTCGAGAAAATCCAGGAGGTTCTCCCCTCCAGGCGAGATGAGGCCCATTTCCACTGAGGCGTCTCGAGGCTGATCACACCTCACCTCTGGAACTTCGAAAGGCTCCTTCACACCCTTGGTGCAAATCAAGAAGTTCCCCGACCTAGCCGTCTCCACTCGAGAGGAATCACGAGGGTCCCGCCCACATCCAGAGGAGCCCCGTTTCCGCCTCGTAGCTCGAGATGAGGGATCCTTTCCCTGCTTCGTCGGGAAAGAGTTCCCGGCGTTCCCGTCGCATCTCAAGAGGAGGCCCTCTCAACAGGAACAGCGAGAGGAACTCCAGGGTCGTGCCACCATTCCAAGAGTCCCCCAGATGTCTCAGTCCATTCCAGAGGAACCTCTTTTCCTTTCACCTGTTCGTCTTTCACGCCGAGGATCGACTCCCACCAAGGTGGCACGTGGCACAGCCCTGTGGGAAAGCCTCGTGGGAAAGCCTCGAGGGACAGCCTCGAGGGAAAGCCACAGATCCCTTGATCCACGTGACAGGAAGCGTGACCCTACTGCTGCAGCTCGGGAGGAAAGCGCACGTGCATGCCCCCACTCGAGACGAGGCCTGACTCCCCTGGGGAGACTCAGAAGCACCCCAAGATCCATGGCAACACTGGAGAGGAATCCTCAGGTTCCGGCCCCGACTCCACACAAGGACTGAGGCCCCGGCATGGACGGGAGAGGAATCCCGAGAGGTCCCCTAGCAACTCGCATGAGGACTGGCCTTTCCTGAGGCCACCAGAGCGGGTCCCTGAGGTCCCCGTCGTAACTCGAGAAGACCTGCCGCAACTCGAGAAAATCCAGGAGGTTCTCCCCTCCAGGCGAGATGATGCCCATTTCCGCTGAGGCGTCTCGAAGCTGATCACACCTCACCTCTGGAACTTCGAAAGGGTCCTTCAGACCCTTGGTGCAAATCAAGAAGTTCCCCGACCTAGCCGTCTCCACTCGAGAGGAATCACGAGGGTCCCGCCCACATCCAGAGGAGCCCCGTTTCCGCCTCGTAGCTCGAGATGAGGGATCCTTTCCCTGCTTCGTCGCGAAAGAGTTCCCAGCGTTCCCGTCGCATCTCAAGAGGAGGCCCTCTCAACAGGAACGGCGAGAGGAACTCCAGCCTCGTGCCACCATTCCAAGAGTCCCCCAGATGTCTCAGTCCATTCCAGAGGAACCTCTTTTCCCTTCACCGGCTCGTCTTTCACGCCGAGGATCGACTCACACCAAGGTGGCACGTGGCACAGCCCTGTGGGAAAGCCTCGTGGGAAAGCCTCGAGGGACAGCCTCGAGGGAAAGCCACAGATCCCTTGATCCACGTGACAGGAAGCGTGACACTACTGCTGCAGCTCGGGAGGAAAGCGCACGTGCATGCCCCCACTCGAGACGAGGCCTGACTCCCCTGGGGAGACTCAGAAGCACCCCAAGATCCATGGCAACACTGGAGAGGAATCCTCAGGTTCCGGCCCCGACTCCACACAAGGACTGAGGCCCCGACATGGACGGGAGAGGAATCCCGAGAGGTCCCCTAGCATCTCTCTTGGGGACTGGCCTTTCCTGAGGCCACCAGAGCGGGTCCCTGAGGTCCCCGTCGTAACTCGAGAAGACCTGCCGCAACTCGAGAAAATCCAGGAGGTTCTACCCTCCAGGCGAGATGAGGCCCATTTCCGCTGAGGCGTCTCGAGGCTGATCACACCTCACCTCTGGAACTTCGAAAGGCTCCTTCACACCCTTGGTGCAAATCAAGAAGTTCCCCCACCTAGCCGTCTCCACTCGAGAGGAATCACGAGGGTCCTGCCCACATCCAGAGGAGCCCCGTTTCCGCCTCGTAGCTCGAGATGAGGGATCCTTTCCCTGCTTCGTCGGCAATTAGTTCCCGGCGTTCCCGTCGCATCTCAAGAGGAGGCCCTCTCAACAGGAACAGCGAGAGGAACTCCAGGGTCGTGCCACCATTCCAAGAGTCCCCCAGATGTCTCAGTCCATTCCAGAGGAACCTCTTTTCCTTTCACCTGTTCGTCTTTCACGACGAGGATCGACTCACACCAAGGTGGCACGTGGCACAGCCCTGTGGGAAAGCCTCGTGGGAAAGCCTCGAGGGACAGCCTCGAGGGAAAGCCACAGATCCCTTAATCCACGTGACAGGAAGCGTGACCCTACTGCTGCAGCACGGGAGGAAAGCGCACGTGCATGCCCCCACTCGAGACGAGGCCTGACTCCCCTGGGGAGACTCAGAAGCACCCCAAGATCCATGGCAACACTGGAGAGGAATCCTCAGGTTTCGGCCCCGACTCCACACAAGGACTGAAGCCCCGGAATGGACGGGAGAGGAATCCCGAGAGGTCCCCTAGCAACTCGCATGGGGACTGGCCTTTCCTGAGGCCACCAGAGCGGGTCCCTGAGGGCCCCGTCGTAACTCGAGAAGACCTGCCGCAACTCGAGAAAATCCAGGAGGTTCTCCCCTCCAGGCGAGATGAGGCCCATTTCCGCTGAGGTGTCTCGAGGCTGATCACAGCTCACCTCTGGAACTTCGAAAGGCTCCTTCACACCCTTGGTGCAAATCCAGAAGTTCCCCGACATACCCGTCTCCACTCGAGAGGAATCACGAGGGTCCCGCCCACATCCAGAGGAGCCCCGTTTCCGCCTCGTAGCTCGAGATGAGGGATCCTTTCCCTGCTTCGTCGCGAAAGAGTTCCCGGCGCTCCCGTCGCATCTCAAGAGGAGGCCCTCTCAACCGGAACGGCGAGAGGAACTCCAGGATCGTGCCACCATTCCAAGAGTCCCCCAGATGTCTCAGTCCATTCCAGAGGAACCTTTTTTCCCTTCACCGGCTTGTCTTTCACGCCGAGGATCGACTCACACCAAGGTGGCACGTGGCACAGCCCTGTGGGAAAGCCTCGTGGGAAAGCCTCGAGGGACAGCCTCGAGGGAAAGCCACAGATCCCTTGATCCAAGTGACAGGAAGCGTGACACTACTGCTGCAGCTCGGGAGGAAAGCGCACGTGCATGCCCCCACTCGAGACGAGGCCTGACTCCCCTGGGGAGACTCAGAAGCACCCCAAGATCCATGGCAACACTGGAGAGGAATCCTCAGGTTCCGGCCCCGACTCCACACAAGGACTGAGACCCCGGCATGGACGGGAGAGGAATCCCGAGAGGTCCCCTAGCAACTCGCATGGGGACTGGCCTTTCCTGAGGCCACCAGAGCGTGTCCCTGAGGTCCCCGTCGTAACTCGAGGAGACCTCCCGCAACTCGAGAAAATCCAGGAGGTTCTCCCCTCCAGGCGAGATGAAGCCCATTTCCGCTGAGGCGTCTCGAGGATGAAAACACCTCACCTCTGGAACTTCGAAAGGGTCCTTCACACCCTTGGTGCAAATCAAGAAGTTCCCCGACATACCCGTCTCCACTCGAGAGGAATCACGAGGGTCCCGCCCACATCCAGAGGAGCCCCGTTTCCGCCTCGTAGCTCGAGATGAGGGATCCTTTCCCTGCTTCGTCGGGAAAGAGTTCCCGGCGCTCCCGTCGCATCTCAAGAGGAGGCCCTCTCAACAGGAACGGCGAGAGGAACTCCAGGGTCGTGCCACCATTCCAAGAGTCCCCCAGATGTCTCAGTCCATTCCAGAGGAACCTCTTTTCCCTTCACCGGCTCGTCTTTCACGCCGAGGATCGACTCACACCAAGGTGGCACGTAGCACAGCCCTGTGGGAAAGCCTCGTGGGAAAGCCTCGAGGGACAGCCTCGAGGGAAAGCCACAGATCCCTTGATCCACGTGACAGGAAGCGTGACCCTACTGCTGCAGCTCGGGAGGAAAGCGCACGTGCATGCCCCCACTCGAGACGAGGCCTGACTCCCCTGGGGAGACTCAGAAGCACCCCAAGATCCATGGCAACACTGGAGAGCAATCCTCAGGTTCCGGCCCCGACTCCACACAAGGACTGAGGCCCCGGCATGGACGGGAGAGGAATCCTGAGAGGTCCCCTAGCAACTCACATGGGGACTGGCCTTTCCTGAGGCCACCAGAGCAGGTCCCTGAGGTCCCCGTCGTAACTCGAGAAGACGTGCCGCAACTTGAGAAAATCCAGGAGGTTCTCCACTCCAGGCGAGATGAGGCCCATTTCCGCTGAGGCGTCTCGAGGCTGATCACACCTCACCTGTGGAACTTCGAAAGGGTCCTTCACACCCTTGGTGCAAATCAAGAAGTTCCCCGGCATACCCGTCTCCACTCGAGAGGAATCACGAGGGTCCCGCCCACATCCAGAGGAGCCCCGTTTCCGCCTCGTAGCTCGAGATGAGGGATCCTTTCCCTGCTTCGTCGCGAAAGAGTTCCCGGCGTTCCCGTCGCATCTCAAGAGGAGGCCCTCTCAACAGGAACGGCGAGAGGAACTCCAGCCTCGTGCCACCATTCCAAGAGTCCCCCAGATGTCTCAGTCCATTCCAGAGGAACCTCTTTTCCCTTCACCGGCTCGTCTTTCACGCCGAGGATCGACTCACACCAAGGTGGCACGTGGCACCGCCCTGTGGGAAAGCCTCGTGGGAAAGCCTCGAGGGACAGCCTCGAGGGAAAGCCACAGATCCCTTGATCCACGTGACAGGAAGCGTGACACTACTGCTGCAGCTCGGGAGGAAAGCGCACGTGCATGCCCCCACTCGAGACGAGGCCTGACTCCCCTGGGGAGACTCAGAAGCACCCCAAGATCCATGGCAACACTGGAGAGGAATCCTCAGGTTCCGGCCCCGACTCCACACAAGGACTGAGGCCCCGGCATGGACGGGAGAGCAATCCCGAGAGGTCCCCTAGCAACTCGCATGGGGACTGGCCTTTCCTGAGGCCACCAGAGCGGGTCCCTGAGGTCCCCGTCGTAACTCGAGAAGACCTGCCGCAACTCGAGAAAATCCAGGAGGTTCTCCCCTCCAGGCGAGATGAGGCCCATTTCCGCTGAGGCGTCTCGAGGCTGATCACACCTCACCTCTGGAACTTCGAAAGGGTCCTTCACACCCTTGGTGTAAATCAAGAAGTTCCCCGACATACCCGTCTCCACTCGAGAGGAATCACGAGGGTCCCGCCCACATCCAGAGGAGCCCCGTTTCCGCCTCGTAGCTCGAGATGACGGATCCTTTCCCTGCTTCGTCGGGAAAGAGTTCCCGGCGTTCCCGTCGCATCTCAAGAGGAGGCCCTCTCAACAGGAACGGCGAGAGGAACTCCAGGGTCGTGCCACCATTCCAAGAGTCCCCCAGATGTCTCAGTCCATTCCAGAGGAACCTCTTTTCCCTTCACCGGCTCGTCTTTCACGCCGAGGATCGACTCACATCAAGGTGGCACGTAGCACAGGCCTGTGGGAAAGCCTCGTGTGAAAGCCTCGAGGGACAGCCTCGAGGGAAAGCCACAGATCCCTTGATCCACGTGACAGGAAGCGTGACACTACTGCTGCAGCTCGGGAGGAAAGCGCACGTGCATGCCCCCACTCGAGACGAGGCCTGACTCCCCTGGGGAGACTCAGAAGCACCCCAAGATCCATGGCAACACTGGAGAGCAATCCTCAGGTTCCGGCCCCGACTCCACACAAGGACTGAGGCCCCGGCATGGACGGGAGAGGAATCCTGAGAGGTCCCCTAGCAACTCACATGGGGACTGGCCTTTCCTGAGGCCACCAGAGCAGGTCCCTGAGGTCCCCGTCGTAACTCGAGAAGACGTGCCGCAACTTGCGAAAATCCAGGAGGTTCTCCCCTCCAGGCGAGACGAGGCCCATTTCCGCTGAGGCGTCTCGAGGCTGATCACACCTCACCTGTGGAACTTCGAAAGGGTCCTTCACACCCTTGGTGCAAATCAAGAAGTTCCCCGACATACCCGTCTCCACTCGAGAGGAATCACGAGGGTCCCGCCCACATCCAGAGGAGCCCCTTTTCCGCCTCGTAGCTCGAGATGAGGGATCCTTTCCCTGCTTCGTCGGGAAAGAGTTCCCCGCGTTCCCGTCGCATCTCAAGAGGAGGCCCTCTCAACAGGAACGGCGAGAGGAACTCCAGGGTCGTGCCACCATTCCAAGAGTCCCCCAGATGTCTCAGTCCATTCCAGAGGAACCTCTTTTCCCTTCACCGGCCTGTCTTTCACGCCGAGGATCGACTCACACCAAAGTGGCACGTGGCACAGCCCTGTGGGAAAGCCTCGTGGGAAAGCCTCGAGGGACAGCCTCGAGGGAAAGCCACAGATCCCTTGATCCACGTGACAGGAAGCGTGACACTACTGCTGCAGCTCGGGAGGAAAGCGCACGTGCATGCCCCCACTCGAGACGAGGCCTGACTCCCCTGGGGAGACTCAGAAGCACCCCAAGATCCATGGCAACACTGGAGAGGAATCCTCAGGTTCCGGCCCCGATTCCACACAAGGACTGAGGCCCCGGCATGGAAGGGGAGAGGAATCCCGAGAGGTCCCCTAGCAACTCGCATGGGGACTGGCCTTTCCTGAGGCCACCAGAGCGGGTCCCTGATGTCCCCGTCGTAACTCGAGAAGACCTGCCGCAACTCGAGAAAATCCAGGAGGTTCTCCCCTCCAGGCGAGATGAGGCCCATTTCCGCTGAGGCATCTCGAGGCTGATCACACCTCACCTGTGGAACTTCGAAAGGCTCCTTCACACCCTTGGTGCAAATCAAGAAGTTCCCCGACATACCCGTCTCCACTCGAGAGGAATCACGAGGGTCCCGCCCACATCCAGAGGAGCCCCTTTTCCGCCTCGTAGCTCGAGATGAGGGATCCTTTCCCTGCTTCGTCGGGAAAGAGTTCCCGGCGTTCCCGTCGCATCTCAAGAGGAGGCCCTCTCAACAGGAACGGCGAGAGGAACTCCAGGGTCGTGCCACCATTCCAAGAGTCCCCCAGATGTCTCAGTCCATTCCAGAGGAACCTCTTTTCCCTTCACCGTCCTGTCTTTCACGCCGAGGATCGACTCACACCAAGGTGGCACGTGGCACAGCCCTGTGGGAAAGCCTCGTGGGAAAGCCTCGAGGGACAGCCACTGATCCCTTGATCCACGTGACAGGAAGCGTGACACTACTGCTGCAGCTCGGGAGGAAAGCGCACGTGCATGCCCCAACTCGAGACGAGGCCTGACTCCCCTGGGGAGACTCAGAAGCACCCCAAGATCCATGGCAACACTGGAGAGGAATCCTCAGGTTCCGGCCCCGACTCCACCCAAGGACTGAGGCCCCGGCATGGACGGGAGAGGAATCCCGAGAGGTCCCCTAGCAACTCGCATGGGGACAGGCCTTTCCTGAGGCCACCACAGCGGGTCCCTGAGGTCCCCGTCGTAACTCGAGAAGACCTGCCGCAACTCGAGAAAATCCAGGAGGTTCTCCCCTCCAGGCGAGATGAGGCCCATTTCCGCTGAGGCGTCTCGAGGCTGATCACACCTCACCTCTGGAACTTCGAAAGGCTCCTTCACACCCTTGGTGCAAATCAAGAAGTTCCCCGACATACCCGTCTCCAATCGAGAGGAATGACGAGGGTCCCGCCCACATCCAGAGGAGCCCCGTTTCCTCCTCGTAGCTCGAGATGAGGGATCCTTTCCCTGCTTCGTCGGGAAAGAGTTCCCGGCGTTCCCGTCGCATCTCAAGAGGAGGCCCTCTCAACAGGAACGGCGAGAGGAACTCCAGGGTCGTGCCACCATTCCAAGAGTCCCCCAGATGTCTCAGTCCATTCCAGAGGAACCTCTTTTCCCTTCACCGGCTCGTCTTTCACGCCGAGGATCGACTCACACCAAGGTGGCACGTGGCACAGCCCTGTGGGAAAGCCTCGTGGGAAAGCCTCGAGGGACAGCCTCGAGGGAAAGCCACAGATCCCTTGATCCACGTGACAGGAAGCGTGACACTACTGCTGCATCTCGGGAGGAAAGCGCACGTGCATGCCCCCACTCGAGACGAGGCCTGACTCCCCTGGGGAGACTCAGAAGCACCCCAAGATCCATGGCAACACTGGAGAGGAATCCTCAGGTTCCGGCCCCGACTCCACGCAAGGACTGAGGCCCCGGCATGGACGGGAGAGGAATCCCGAGAGGTCCCCTAGCAACTCGCATGGGGACTGGCCTTTCCTGAGGCCACCACAGCGGGTCCCTGAGGTCCCTGTCGTAACTCGAGAAGACCTGCCGCAACTCGAGAAAATCCAGGAGGTTCTCCCCTCCAGGCGAGATGAGGCCCATTTCCGCTGAGGCGTCTCGAGGCTGATCACACCTCACCTCTGGAACTTCGAAAGGCTGCTTCACACCCTTGGTGCAAATCAAGAAGTTCCCCGACATACCCGTCTCCACTCGAGAGGAATCACGAGGGTCCCGCCCACATCCAGAGGAGCCCCGTTTCCGCCTCGTAGCTCGAGATGAGGGATCCTTTCCCTGCTTCGTCGGGAAAGAGTTCCCGGCGTTCCCGTCGCATCTCAAGAGGAGGCCCTCTCAACAGGAACGGCGAGAGGAACTCCAGGGTCGTGCCACCATTCCAAGAGTCCCCCAGATATCTCAGTCCATTCCAGAGGAACCTCTTTTCCCTTCACCGGCTCGTCTTTCACGCAGAGGATCGACTCACACCAAGGTGGCACGTGGCACAGCCCTGTGGGAAAGCCTCGTGGGAAAGCCTCGAGGGACAGCCTCGAGCGAAAGCCACAGATCCCTTGATCCACTTGACAGGAAGCGTGACACTACTGCTGCACCTCGGGAGGAAAGCGCACGTGCATGCCCCCACTCGAGACGAGGCTTGACTCCCCTGGGGAGACTCAGAAGCACCCCAAGATCCATGGCAACACTGGAGAGGAATCCTCAGGTTCCGGCCCCGACTCCACGCAAGGACTGAGGCCCCGGCATGGACGGGAGAGGAATCCCGAGAGGTCCCCTAGCAACTCGCATGGGGACTGGCCTTTCCTGAGGCCACCAGAGCGGGTCCCTGAGGTCCCCGTCGTAACTCGAGAAGACCTGCCGCAACTCGAGAAAATCCAGGAGGTTCTCCCCTCCAGGAGAGATGAGGCCCATTTCCGCTGAGGCGTCTCGAGGCTGATCACACCTCACCTCTGGAACTTCGAAAGGCTCCTTCACACCCTTGGTGCAAATCAAGAAGTTCCCCGACATACCCGTCTCCACTCGAGAGGAATCACGAGGGTCCCGCCCACATCCAGAGGAGCCCCGTTTCCGCCTCGTAGCTCGAGATGACGGATCCTTTCCCTGCTTCGTCGGGAAAGAGTTCCCGGCGTTCCCGTCGCATCTCAAGAGGAGGCCCTCTCAACAGGAACGGCGAGAGGAACTCCAGGGTCGTGCCACCATTCCAAGAGTCCCCCAGATGTCTCAGTCCATTCCAGAGGAACCTCTTTTCCCTTCACCGGCTCGTCTTTCACGCCGAGGATCGACTCACACCAAGGTGGCACGTGGCACAGCCCTGTGGGAAAGCCTCATGGGAAAGCCTCGAGGGACAGCCTCGAGGGAAAGCCACAGATCCCTTGATCCACGTGACAGGAAGCGTGACACTACTACTGCAGCTCGGGAGGAAAGCGCACGTGCATGCCCCCACTCGAGACGAGGCCTGACTCCCCTGGGGAGACTCAGAAGCACCCCACGATCCATGGCAACACTGGAGAGGTATCCTCAGGTTCCGGCCCCGACTCCACCCAAGGACTGAGGCCCCGGCATGGACGGGAGAGGAATCCCGAGAGGTCCCCTAGCAACTCGCATGGGGACTGGCCTTTCCTGAGGCCACCACAGCGGGTCCCTGAGGTCCCCGTCGTAACTCGAGAAGACCTGCCGCAACTCGAGAAAATCCAGGAGGTTCTCCCCTCCAGGCGAGATGAGGCCCATTTCCGCTGAGGCGTCTCGAGGCTGATCACACCTCACCTCTGGAACTTCAAAAGGCTCCTTCACACCCTTGGTGCAAATCAAGAAGTTCCCCGACATACCCGTCTCCAATCGAGAGGAATCACGAGGGTCCCGCCCACATCCAGAGGAGCCCCGTTTCCGCCTCGTAGCTCGAGATGACGGATCCTTTCCCTGCTTCGTCGGGAAAGAGTTCCCGGCGTTCCCGTCGCATCTCAAGAGGAGGCCCTCTCAACAGGAACGGCGAGAGGAACTCCAGGGTCGTGCCACCATTCCAAGAGTCCCCCAGATGTCTCAGTCCATTCCAGAGGAACCACTTTTCCCTTCACCGGCTCGTCTTTCACGCCGAGGATCGACTCACACCAAGGTGGCACGTGGCACAGCCTTGTGGGAAAGCCTCGTGGGAAAGACTCGAGGGACAGCCTCGAGGGAAAGCCACAGATCCCTTGATCCACGTGACAGGAAGCGTGACACTACTGCTGCAGCTCGGGAGGAAAGCGCACGTGCATGCCCCCACTCGAGACGAGGCTTGACTCCCCTGGGGAGACTCAGAAGCACCACAAGATCCATGGCAACACTGGAGAGGAATCCTCAGGTTCCGGCCCCGACTCCACGCAAGGACTGAGGCCCCGGCATGGACGGGAGAGGAATCCCGAGAGGTCCCCTAGCAACTCGCATGGGGACTGGCCTTTCCTGAGGCCACCAGAGCGGGTCCCTGAGGTCCCCGTCGTAACTCGAGAAGACCTGCCGCAACTCGAGAAAATCCAGGAGGTTCTCCCCTCCAGGAGAGATGAGGCCCATTTCCGCTGAGGCGTCTCGAGGCTGATCACACCTCACCTCTGGAACTTCGAAAGGCTCCTTCACACCCTTGGTGCAAATCAAGAAGTTCCCCGACATACCCGTCTCCACTCGAGAGGAATCACGAGGGTCCCGCCCACATCCAGAGGAGCCCCGTTTCCGCCTCGTAGCTCGAGATGACGGATCCTTTCCCTGCTTCGTCGGGAAAGAGTTCCCGGCGTTCCCGTCGCATCTCAAGAGGAGGCCCTCTCAACAGGAACGGCGAGAGGAACTCCAGGGTCGTGCCACCATTCCAAGAGTCCCCCAGATGTCTCAGTCCATTCCAGAGGAACCTCTTTTCCCTTCACCGGCTCGTCTTTCACGCCGAGGATCGACTCACACCAAGGTGGCACGTGGCACAGCCCTGTGGGAAAGCCTCGTGGGAAAGCCTCGAGGGACAGCCTCGAGGGAAAGCCACAGATCCCTTGATCCACGTGACAGGAAGCGTGACACTACTACTGCAGCTCGGGAGGAAAGCGCACGTGCATGCCCCCACTCGAGACGAGGCCTGACTCCCCTGGGGAGACTCAGAAGCACCCCACGATCCATGGCAACACTGGAGAGGTATCCTCAGGTTCCGGCCCCGACTCCACACAAGGACTGAGGCCCCGGCATGGACGGGAGAGGAATCCCGAGAGGTCCCCTAGCAACTCGCATGGGGACTGGCCTTTCCTGAGGCCACCAGAGCGGGTCCCTGAGGTCCCCGTCGTAACTCGAGAAGACCTGCCGCAACTGGAGAAAATCCAGGAGGTTCTCCCCTCCAGGCGAGATGAGGCCCATTTCCGCTGAGGCGTCTCGAGGCTGATCACCCCAAACCTCTGGAACTTCGAAAGGGTCCTTCACACCCTTGGTGCAAATCAAGAAGTTCCCCGACATACCCGTCTCCACTCGAGAGGAATCACGAGGGTCCCGCCCACATCCAGAGGAGCCCCGTTTCCGCCTCGTAGCTCGAGTTGAGGGAACCTTTCTCTGCTTCGTCGGGAAAGAGTTCCCGGCGTTCCCGTCGCCTCTCAAGAGGAGGCCCTCTCAACAGGAACGGCGAGAGGAACTCCAGGGTCGTGCCACCATTCCAAGAGTCCCCCAGATGTCTCAGTCCATTCCAGAGGAACCTCTTTTCCCTTCACCGGCTCGTCTTTCACGCCGAGGATCGACTCACACCAAGGTGGCACGTGGCACAGCCCTGTGGGAAAGCCTCGTGGGAAAGCCTCGAGGGACAGCCTCGAGGGAAAGCCACAGATCCCTTGATCCACGTGACAGGAAGCGTGACACTACTGCTGCAGCTCGGGAGGAAAGCGCACGTGCATGCCCCCACTCGAGACGAGGCCTGACTCCCCTGGGGAGACTCAGAAGCACCCCTAGATCCATGGCAACACTGGAGAGGAATCCTCAGGTTCCGGCCCCGACTCCACACAAGGACTGAGGCCCCGGCATGGACGGGAGAGGAATCCCGAGAGGTCCCCTAGCAACTTGCATGGGGACTGGCCTTTCCTGAGGCCACCAGAGCGGGTCCCTGAGGTCCCCGTCGTAACTCGAGAAGACCTGCCGCAACTCGAGAAAATCCAGGAGGTTCTCCCCTCCAGGCGAGATGAGGCCCATTTCCGCTGAGGCGTCTCGAGGCTGATCACACCTCACCTCTGGAACTTCGAAAGGGTCCTTCACACCCTTGGTGCAAATCAAGAAGTTCCCCGACCTAGCCGTCTCCACTTGAGAGGAATCATGAGGGTCCCTCCCACATCCAGAGGAGCCCCGTTTCCGCCTCGTAGCTCGAGATGAGGGATCCTTTCCCTGCTTCGTCGGGAAAGAGTTCCTGGCGTTCCCGTCGCATCTCAAGAGGAGGCCCTCTCAACCGGAGCGGCGAGAGGAACTCCAGGGTCGTGCCACCATTCCAAGAGTCCCCCAGATGTCTCAGTCCATTCCAGAGGAACCTCTTTTCCCTTCACCGGCTCGTCTTTCACGCCGAGGATCGACTCACACCAAGGTGGCACGTGGCACAGCCCTGTGGGAAAGCCTCGTTGGAAAGCCTCGAGGGACAGCCTCGAGGGAAAGCCACAGATCCCTTGATCCACGTGACAGGATGCGTGTCACTACTGCTGCAGCTCGGGAGGAAAGTGCACGTGCATGCCCCAACTCGAGACGAGGCCTGACTCCCCTGGGGAGACTCAGAAGCACCCCAAGATCCATGGCAACACTGGAGAGCAATCCTCAGGTTCCGGCCCCGACTCCACACAAGGACTGAGGCCCCGGCATGGACGGGAGAGGAATCCCGAGAGGTCCCCTAGCAACTCGCATGGGGACTGGCCTTTCCTGAGGCCACCAGAGCGGGTCCCTGAGGTCCCCGTCGTAACTCGAGAAGACCTGCCGCAACTCGAGAAAATCCAGGAGGTTCTCCCCTCCAGGCGAGATGAGGCCCATTTCCGCTGAGGCGTCTCGAGGCTGATCACACCTCACCTCTGGAACTTCGAAAGGGTCCTTCACACCCTTGGTGCAAATCAAGAAGTTCCCCGACATAAACGTCTCCACTCGAGAGGAATCACGATGGTCCCGCCCACATCCAGAGGAGCCCCGTTTCCGCCTCGTAGCTCGAGATGAGGGATCCTTTCCCTGCTTCGTCGCGAAAGAGTTCCCGGCGTTCCCGTCGCATCTCAAGAGGAGGCCCTCTCAACAGGAACGGCGAGAGGAACTCCAGGCTCGTGCCACCATTCCAAGAGTCCCCCAGATGTCTCAGTCCATTCCAGAGGAACCTCTTTTCCCTTCACCGGCTCGTCTTTCACGCCGAGGATCGACTCACACCAAGGTGGCACGTGGCACAGCCCTGTGGGAAAGCCTCGTGTGAAAGCCTCGAGGGACAGCCTCGAGGGAAAGCCACAGATCCCTCGATCCACGTGACAGGAAGCGTGACACTACTGCTGCAGCTCGGGAGGAAAGCGCACGTGCATGCCCCCACTCGAGACGAGGCCTGACTCCCCTGGGGAGACTCAGAAGCACCCCAAGATCCATGGCAACACTGGAGAGCAATCCTCAGGTTCCGGCTCCGACTCCACACAAGGACTGAGGCCCCGGCATGGACGGGAGAGGAATCCTGAGAGGTCCCCTAGCAACTCACATGGGGACTGGCCTTTCCTGAGGCCACCAGAGCAGGTCCCTGAGGTCCCCGTCGTAACTCGAGAAGACGTGCCGCAACTTGAGAAAATCCAGGAGGTTCTCCCCTCCAGGCGAGACGAGGCCCATTTCCCCTGAGGCGTCTCGAGGCTGATCACACCTCACCTGTGGAACTTCGAAAGGGTCCTTCACACCCTTGGTGCAAATCAAGAAGTTCCCCGACATACCCGTCTCCACTCGAGAGGAATCACGAGGGTCCCGCCCACATCCAGAGGAGCCCCTTATCCGCCTCGTAGCTCGAGATGAGGGATCCTTTCCCTGCTTCGTCGGGAAAGAGTTCCCCGCGTTCCCGTCGCATCTCAAGAGGAGGCCCTCTCAACAGGAACGGCGAGAGGAACTCCAGGGTCGTGCCACCATTCCAAGAGTCCCCCAGATGTCTCAGTCCATTCCAGAGGAACCTCTTTTCCCTTCACCGGCCTGTCTTTCACGCCGAGGATCGACTCACACCAAAGTGGCACGTGGCACAGCCCTGTGGGAAAGCCTCGTGGGAAAGCCTCGAGGGACAGCCTCGAGGGAAAGCCACAGATCCCTTGATCCACGTGACAGGAAGCGTGACACTACTGCTGCAGCTCGGGAGGAAAGCGCACGTGCAGGCCCCCACTCGAGACGAGGCCTGACTCCCCTGGGGAGACTCAGAAGCACCCAAGATCCATGGCGACACTGGAGAGGAATCCTCAGGTTCCGGCCCCGACTCCACGCAAGGACTGAGGCCCCGGCATGGACGGGAGAGGAATCCCGAGAGGTCCCCTAGCAACTCGCATGGGGACTGGCCTTTCCTGAGGCCACCAGAGCGGGTCCCTGAGGTCCCCGTCGTAACTCGAGAAGACCTGCCGCAACTCGAGAAAATCCAGGAGGTTCTCCCCTCCAGGCGAGATGAGGCCCATTTCCGCTGAGGCGTCTCGAGGCTGATCACACCTCACCTCTGGAACTTCGAAAGGGTCCTTCACACCCTTGGTGCAAATCAAGAAGTTCCCCGACATACCCGTCTCCACTCGAGAGGAATCAGGAGGGTCCCGCCCACATCCAGAGGAGCCCCGTTTCCGCCTCGTAGCTCGAGATGAGGGATCCTTTCCCTGCTTCGTCGGGAAAGAGTTCCCGGCGTTCCCGTCGCATCTCAAGAGGAGGCCCTCTCAACAGCAACGGCGAGAGGAACTCCAGGGTCGTGCCAGCATTCCAAGAGTCCCCCAGATGTCTCAGTCCATTCCAGAGGAACCTCTTTTCCCTTCACCGGCTCCTCTTTCACGCCGAGGATCGACTCACACCAAGGTGGCACGTGGCACAGCCCTGTGGCAAAGCCTCGTGGGAAAACCTCGAGGGACAGCCTCGAGGGAAAGCCACAGATCCCTTGATCCACGTGACAGGAAGCGTGACACTACTGCTGCAGCTCGGGAGGAGAGCGCAAGTGCATGCCCCCACTCGAGACGAGGCCTGACTCCCCTGGGGATACTCAGAAGCACCCCTAGATCCACGGCAACACTGAAGAGGAATCCTCAGGTTCTGGCCCCGACTCCACACAAGGACTGAGGCCCTGGCATGGACCTGAGAGGAATCCCGAGAGGTCCCCTAGCAACTCGCATGGGGACTGGCCTTTCCTGAGGCCACCAGAGCGGGTCCCTGAGGTCCCCGTCGTAACTCGAGAAGACCTGCCGCAACTCGAGAAAATCCAGGAGGTTCTCCCCTCCAGGCGAGATGAGGCCCATTTCCGCTGAGGCGTCTCGAGGCTGATCACACCTCAACTCTGGAACTTCGAAAGGGTCCTTCACACCCTTGGTGAAAATCAAGAAGTTCCCCGACATACCCGTCTCCACTCGAGAGGAATCACGAGGGTCCCGCCCACATCCAGAGGAGCCCCGTTTCCGCCTCGTAGCTCGAGATGAGGGATCCTTTCCCTGCTTCGTCGGGAAAGAGTTCCCGGCGTTCCCGTCGCGTCTGAAGGGGAGGCTCTCTGAACAGGAGCTCGAGAGGAACTCCATGGTCGTGCCAGCATTCCAAGAGTCCCCAAGATGTCTCAGTCCATTCCAGAGGAACCTCTTTTCCCTTCACCGGCTCGTCTTTCACGCCGAGGATCGACTCACACCAAGGTGGCACGTGGCACAGCCCTGTGGGAAAGCCTCGTGGGAAAGCCTCGAGGGACAGCCTCGAGGGAAAGCCACAGAGCCCTTGATCCACGTGACAGGAAGCGTGACACTACTGCTGCAGCTCGGGAGGAATGCGCACGTGCATGCCCCCACTCGAGACGAGGCCTGACTCCCCTGGGGAGACTCAGAAGCACCCCAAGATCCATGGCAACACTGGAGAGGAATCCTCAGGTTCCGGCCCCGACTCCACACAAGGACTGAGGCACCGGCATGGACGGGAGAGGAATCCCGAGAGGTCCCCTAGCAACTCGCATGGGGACTGGCCTTTCCTGAGGCCACCAGAGCGGGTCCCTGAGGTCCCCGTCGTAACTCGAGAAGACCTGCCGCAACTCGAGAAAATCCAGGAGGTTCTCCCCTCCAGGCGAGATGAGGCCCATTTCCGCTGAGGCGTCTCGAAGCTGATCACACCTCACCTCTGGAACTTCGAAAGGGTCCTTCACACCCTTGGTGCAAATCAAGAAGTTCCCCGACATACCCGTCTCCACTCGAGAGGAATCACGAGGGTCCCGCCCACATCCAGAGGAGCCCCGTTTCCGCCTCGTAGCTCGAGATGAGGGAACCTTTCCCTGCTTCGTCGGGAAAGAGTTCCCGGCGTTCCCGTCGCCTCTCAAGAGGAGGCCCTCTGAACAGGCGCGGCGAGAGGAACTCCATGTTCGTGCCAGCATTCCAAGAGTCCCCCAGATATCTCAGTCCATTCCAGAGGAACCTCTTTTCCCTTCACCGGCTCGTCTTTCACGCCGAAGATCGACTCACAACAAGGTGGCACGTGGCACAGCCCTTTGGGAAAGCCTCGTGGGTAAATCTCGAGGGACAGCCTCGAGGGAAAGCCACAGATCCCTTGATCCACGTGACAGGAAGCGTGACACTACTGCTGCAGCTCGGGAGGAAAGCGCACGTGCATGCCCCCACTCGAGACGAGGCCTGACTCCCCTGGGGAGACTCAGAAGCACCCCAAGATCCATGGCAACACTGGAGAGGAATCCTCAGGTTCCGGCCCCGACTCCACACAAGGACTGAGGCCCCGGCATGGACGGGAGAGCAATCCCGAGAGGTCCCCTAGCAACTCGCATGGGGACTGGCCTTTCCTGAGGCCACCAGAGCGGGTCCCTGAGGTCCCCGTCGTAACTCGAGAAGACCTGCCGCAACTCGAGAAAATCCAGGAGGTTCTCCCCTCCAGGCGAGATGAGGCCCATTTCCGCTGAGGCGTCTCGAGGCTGATCACACCTCACCTCTGGAACTTCGAAAGGGTCCTTCACACCCTTGGTGTAAATCAAGAAGTTCCCCGACATACCCGTCTCCACTCGAGAGGAATCACGAGGGTCCCGCCCACATCCAGAGGAGCCCCGTTTCCGCCTCGTAGCTCGAGATGAGGGATCCTTTCCCTGCTTCGTCGGGAAAGAGTTCCCGGCGTTCCCGTCGCATCTCAAGAGGAGGCCCTCTCAACAGGAACGGCGAGAGGAACTCCAGGGTCGTGCCACCATTCCAAGAGTCCCCCAGATGTCTCAGTCCATTCCAGAGGAACCTCTTTTCCCTTCACCGGCTCGTCTTTCACGCCGAGGATCGACTCACATCAAGGTGGCACGTAGCACAGGCCTGTGGGAAAGCCTCGTGTGAAAGCCTCGAGGGACAGCCTCGAGGGAAAGCCACAGATCCCTCGATCCACGTGACAGGAAGCGTGACACTACTGCTGCAGCTCGGGAGGAAAGCGCACGTGCATGCCCCCACTCGAGACGAGGCCTGACTCCCATGGGGAGACTCAGAAGCACCCCAAGATCCATGGCAACACTGGAGAGCAATCCTCAGGTTCCGGCTCCGACTCCACACAAGGACTGAGGCCCCGGCATGGACGGGAGAGGAATCCTGAGAGGTCCCCTAGCAACTCACATGGGGACTGGCCTTTCCTGAGGCCACCAGAGCAGGTCCCTGAGGTCCCCGTCGTAACTCGAGAAGACGTGCCGCAACTTGAGAAAATCCAGGAGGTTCTCCCCTCCAGGCGAGACGAGGCCCATTTCCGCTGAGGCGTCTCGAGGCTGATCACACCTCACCTGTGGAACTTCGAAAGGGTCCTTCACACCCTTGGTGCAAATCAAGAAGTTCCCCGACATACCCGTCTCCACTCGAGAGGAATCACGAGGGTCCCGCCCACATCCAGAGGAGCCCCTTTTCCGCCTCGTAGCTCGAGATGAGGGATCCTTTCCCTGCTTCGTCGGGAAAGAGTTCCCCGCGTTCCCGTCGCATCTCAAGAGGAGGCCCTCTCAACAGGAACGGCGAGAGGAACTCCAGGGTCGTGCCACCATTCCAAGAGTCCCCCAGATGTCTCAGTCCATTCCAGAGGAACCTCTTTTCCCTTCACCGGCCTGTCTTTCACGCCGAGGATCGACTCACACCAAAGTGGCACGTGGCACAGCCCTGTGGGAAAGCCTCGTGGGAAAGCCTCGAGGGACAGCCTCGAGGGAAAGCCACAGATCCCTTGATCCACGTGACAGGAAGCGTGACACTACTGCTGCAGCTCGGGAGGAAAGCGCACGTGCATGCCCCCACTCGAGACGAGGCCTGACTCCCCTGGGGAGACTCAGAAGCACCCCAAGATCCATGGCAACACTGGAGAGGAATCCTCAGGTTCCGGCCCCGATTCCACACAAGGACTGAGGACCCGGCATGGACGGGAGAGGAATCCCGAGAGGTCCCCTAGCAACTCGCATGGGGACTGGCCTTTCCTGAGGCCACCAGAGCGGGTCCCTGAGGTCCCCGTCGTAACTCGAGAAGACCTGCCGCAACCCGAGAAAATCCAGGAGGTTCTCCCCTCCAGGCGAGATGAGGCCCATTTCCGCTGAGGCGTCTCGAGGCTGATCACACCTCACCTCTGGAACTTCGAAAGGGTCCTTCACACCCTTGGTGCAAATCAAGAAGTTCCCCGACCTAGCCGTCTCCACTCGAGAGGAATCATGAGGGTCCCGCCCACATCCAGAGGAGCCCCGTTTCCGCCTCGTAGCTCGAGATGAGGGATCCTTTCCCTGCTTCGTCGGGAAAGAGTTCCTGGCGTTCCCGTCGCATCTCAAGAGGAGGCCCTCTCAACCGGAGCGGCGAGAGGAACTCCAGGGTCGTGCCACCATTCCAAGAGTCCCCCAGATGTCTCAGTCCATTCCAGAGGAACCTCTTTTCCCTTCACCGGCTCGTCTTTCACGCCGAGGATCGACTCACACCAAGGTGGCACGTGGCACAGCCCTGTGGGAAAGCCTCGTTGGAAAGCCTCGAGGGACAGCCTCGAGGGAAAGCCACAGATCCCTTGATCCACGTGACAGGATGCGTGTCACTACTGCTGCAGCTCGGGAGGAAAGTGCACGTGCATGCCCCAACTCGAGACGAGGCCTGACTCCCCTGGGGAGACTCAGAAGCACCCCAAGATCCATGGCAACACTGGAGAGCAATCCTCAGGTTCCGGCCCCGACTCCACACAAGGACTGAGGCCCCGGCATGGACGGGAGAGGAATCCCGAGAGGTCCCCTAGCAACTCGCATGGGGACTGGCCTTTCCTGAGGCCACCAGAGCGGGTCCCTGAGGTCCCCGTCGTAACTCGAGAAGACCTGCCGCAACTCGAGAAAATCCAGGAGGTTCTCCCCTCCAGGCGAGATGAGGCCCATTTCCGCTGAGGCGTCTCGAGGCTGATCACACCTTACCTCTGGAACTTCGAAAGGGTCCTTCACACCCTTGGTGCAAATCAAGAAGTTCCCCGACATAAACGTCTCCACTCGAGAGGAATCACGATGGTCCCGCCCACATCCAGAGGAGCCCCGTTTCCGCCTCGTAGCTCGAGATGAGGGATCCTTTCCCTGCTTCGTCGCGAAAGAGTTCCCGGCGTTCCCGTCGCATCTCAAGAGGAGGCCCTCTCAACAGGAACGGCGAGAGGAACTCCAGGGTCGTGCCAGCATTCCAAGAGTCCCCCAGATGTCTCAGTCCATTCCAGAGGAACCTCTTTTCCCTTCACCGGCTCGTCTTTCACGCCGAGGATCGACTCACACCAAGGTGGCACGTGGCACAGCCCTGTGGGAAAGCCTCGTGGGAAAGCCTCGAGGGACAGCCTCGAGGGAAAGCCACAGATCCCTTGATCCACGTGACAGGAAGCGTGACACTACTGCTGCAGCTCGGGAGGAAAGCGCACGTGCATGCCCCCACTCGAGACGAGGCCTGACTCCCCTGGGGAGACTCAGAAGCACCCCAAGATCCATGGCAACACTGGAGAGGAATCCTCAGGTTCCGGCCCCGACTCCACACAAGGACTGAGGCCCCGGCATGGACGGGAGAGCAATCCCGAGAGGTCCCCTAGCAACTCGCATGGGGACTGGCCTTTCCTGAGGCCACCAGAGCGGGTCCCTGAGGTCCCCGTCGTAACTCGAGAAGACCTGCCGCAACTCGAGAAAATCCAGGAGGTTCTCCCCTCCAGGCGAGATGAGGCCCATTTCCGCTGAGGCGTCTCGAGGCTGATCACACCTCACCTCTGGAACTTCGAAAGGGTCCTTCACACCCTTGGTGTAAATCAAGAAGTTCCCCGACATACCCGTCTCCACTCGAGAGGAATCACGAGGGTCCCGCCCACATCCAGAGGAGCCCCGTTTCCGCCTCGTAGCTCGAGATGAGGGATCCTTTCCCTGCTTCGTCGGGAAAGAGTTCCCGGCGTTCCCGTCGCATCTCAAGAGGAGGCCCTCTCAACAGGAACGGCGAGAGGAACTCCAGGGTCGTGCCACCATGCCAAGAGTCCCCCAGATGTCTCAGTCCATTCCAGAGGAACCTCTTTTCCCTTCACCGGCTCGTCTTTCACGCCGAGGATCGACTCACATCAAGGTGGCACGTAGCACAGGCCTGTGGGAAAGCCTCGTGTGAAAGCCTCGAGGGACAGCCTCGAGGGAAAGCCACAGATCCCTCGATCCACGTGACAGGAAGCGTGACACTACTGCTGCAGCTCGGGAGGAAAGCGCACGTGCATGCCCCCACTCGAGACGAGGCCTGACTCCCCTGGGGAGACTCAGAAGCACCCCAAGATCCATGGCAACACTGGAGAGCAATCCTCAGGTTCCGGCTCCGACTCCACACAAGGACTGAGGCCCCGGCATGGACGGGAGAGGAATCCTGAGAGGTCCCCTAGCAACTCACATGGGGACTGGCCTTTCCTGAGGCCACCAGAGCAGGTCCCTGAGGTCCCCGTCGTAACTCGAGAAGACGTGCCGCAACTTGAGAAAATCCAGGAGGTTCTCCCCTCCAGGCGAGACGAGGCCCATTTCCGCTGAGGCGTCTCGAGGCTGATCACACCTCACCTGTGGAACTTCGAAAGGGTCCTTCACACCCTTGGTGCAAATCAAGAAGTTCCCCGACATACCCGTCTCCACTCGAGAGGAATCACGAGGGTCCCGCCCACATCCAGAGGAGCCCCTTTTCCGCCTCGTAGCTCGAGATGAGGGATCCTTTCCCTGCTTCGTCGGGAAAGAGTTCCCCGCGTTCCCGTCGCATCTCAAGAGGAGGCCCTCTCAACAGGAACGGCGAGAGGAACTCCAGGGTCGTGCCACCATTCCAAGAGTCCCCCAGATGTCTCAGTCCATTCCAGAGGAACCTCTTTTCCCTTCACCGGCCTGTCTTTCACGCCGAGGATCGACTCACACCAAAGTGGCACGTGGCACAGCCCTGTGGGAAAGCCTCGTGGGAAAGCCTCGAGGGACAGCCTCGAGGGAAAGCCACAGATCCCTTGATCCACGTGACAGGAAGCGTGACACTACTGCTGCAGCTCGGGAGGAAAGCGCACGTGCATGCCCCCACTCGAGACGAGGCCTGACTCCCCTGGGGAGACTCAGAAGCACCCCAAGATCCATGGCAACACTGGAGAGGAATCCTCAGGTTCCGGCCCCGATTCCACACAAGGACTGAGGACCCGGCATGGACGGGAGAGGAATCCCGAGAGGTCCCCTAGCAACTAGCATGGGGACTGGCCTTTCCTGAGGCCACCAGAGCGGGTCCCTGAGGTCCCCGTCGTAACTCGAGAAGACCTGCCGCAACCCGAGAAAATCCAGGAGGTTCTCCCCTCCAGGCGAGATGAGGCCCATTTCCGCTGAGGCGTCTCGAGGCTGATCACACCTCACCTCTGGAACTTCGAAAGGGTCCTTCACACCCTTGGTGCAAATCAAGAAGTTCCCCGACATACCCGTCTCACTCGAGAGGAATCACGAGGGTCCCGCCCACATCCAGAGGAGCCCCGTTTCCGCCTCGTAGCTCGAGATGAGGGATCCTTTCCCTGCTTCGTCGGGAAAGAGTTCCCGGCGTTCCCGTCGCATCTCAAGAGGAGGCCCTCTAAACAGGAACGGCGAGAGGAACTCCAGGGTCGTGCCACCATTCCAAGAGTCCCCCAGATGTTTCAGTCCATTCCAGAGGAACCTCTTTTCCCTTCACCGGCCTGTCATTCACGCCGAGGATCGACTCACACCAAGGTGGCACGTGGCACAGCCCTGTGGGAAAGCCTCGTGGGAAAGCCTCGAGGGACAGCCTCGAGGGAAAGCCACAGATCCCTTGATCCACGTGACAGGAAGCGTGACACTACTGCTGCAGCTCGGGAGGAAAGCGCACGTGCATGCCCCCACTCGAGACGAGGCCTGACTCCCCTGGGGAGACTCAGAAGCACCCCAAGATCCATGGCAACACTGGAGAGGAATCCTCAGGTTCCGGCCCCGACTCCACGCAAGGACTGAGGCCCCGGCATGGACGGGAGAGGAATCCCGAGAGGTCCCCTAGCAACTCGCATGGGGACTGGCCTTTCCTGAGGCCACCAGAGCGGGTCCCTGAGGTCCCCGTCGTAACTCGAGAAGACCTGCCGCAACTCGAGAAAATCCAGGAGGTTCTCCCCTCCAGGCGAGATGAGGCCCATTTCCGCTGAGGCATCTCGAGGCTGATCACACCTCACCTGTGGAACTTCGAAAGGCTCCTTCACACCCTTGGTGCAAATCAAGAAGTTCCCCGACATACCCGTCTCCACTCGAGAGGAATCACGAGGGTCCCGCCCACATCCAGAGGAGCCCCTTTTCCGCCTCGTAGCTCGAGATGAGGGATCCTTTCCCTGCTTCGTCGGGAAAGAGTTCCCGGCGTTCCCGTCGCATCTCAAGAGGAGGCCCTCTCAACAGGAACGGCGAGAGGAACTCCAGGGTCGTGCCACCATTCCAAGAGTCCCCCAGATGTCTCAGTCCATTCCAGAGGAACCTCTTTTCCCTTCACCGTCCTGTCTTTCACGCCGAGGATCGACTCACACCAAGGTGGCACGTGGCACAGCCCTGTGGGAAAGCCTCGTGGGAAAGCCTCGAGGGACAGCCACTGATCCCTTGATCCACGTGACAGGAAGCGTGACACTACTGCTGCAGCTCGGGAGGAAAGCGCACGTGCATGCCCCAACTCGAGACGAGGCCTGACTCCCCTGGGGAGACTCAGAAGCACCCCAAGATCCATGGCAACACTGGAGAGGAATCCTCAGGTTCCGGCCCCGACTCCACCCAAGGACTGAGGCCCCGGCATGGACGGGAGAGGAATCCCGAGAGGTCCCCTAGCAACTCGCATGGGGACTGGCCTTTCCTGAGGCCACCAGAGCGGGTCCCTGAGGTCCCCGTCGTAATTCGAGAAGACCTGCCGCAACTCGAGAAAATCCAGGAGGTTCTCCCCTCCAGGCGAGATGAGGCCCATTTCCGCTGAGGCGTCTCGAGGCTGATCACACCTCACCTCTGGAACTTCGAAAGGCTCCTTCACACCCTTGGTGCAAATCAAGAAGTTCCCCGACATACCCGTCTCCAATCGAGAGGAATGACGAGGGTCCCGCCCACATCCAGAGGAGCCCCGTTTCCTCCTCGTAGCTCGAGATGAGGGATCCTTTCCCTGCTTCGTTGGGAAAGAGTTCCCGGCGTTCCCGTCGCATCTCAAGAGGAGGCCCTCTCAACAGGAACGGCGAGAGGAACTCCAGGGTCGTGCCACCATTCCAAGAGTCCCCCAGATGTCTCAGTCCATTCCAGAGGAACCTCTTTTCCCTTCACCGGCTCGTCTTTCACGCCGAGGATCGACTCACACCAAGGTGGCACGTGGCACAGCCCTGTGGGAAAGCCTCGTTGGAAAGCCTCGAGGGACAGCCTCGAGGGAAAGCCACAGATCCCTTGATCCACGTGACAGGAAGCGTGACACTACTGCTGCATCTCGGGAGGAAAGCGCACGTGCATGCCCCCACTCGAGACGAGGCCTGACTCCCCTGGGGAGACTCAGAAGCACCCCAAGATCCATGGCAACACTGGAGAGGAATCCTCAGGTTCCGGCCCCGATTCCACACAAGGACTGAGGACCCGGCATGGACGGGAGAGGAATCCCGAGAGGTCCCCTAGCAACTAGCATGGGGACTGGCCTTTCCTGAGGCCACCAGAGCGGGTCCCTGAGGTCCCCGTCGTAACTCGAGAAGACCTGCCGCAACCCGAGAAAATCCAGGAGGTTCTCCCCTCCAGGCGAGATGAGGCCCATTTCCGCTGAGGCGTCTCGAGGCTGATCACACCTCACCTCTGGAACTTCGAAAGGGTCCTTCACACCCTTGGTGCAAATCAAGAAGTTCCCCGACATACCCGTCTCACTCGAGAGGAATCACGAGGGTCCCGCCCACATCCAGAGGAGCCCCGTTTCCGCCTCGTAGCTCGAGATGAGGGATCCTTTCCCTGCTTCGTCGGGAAAGAGTTCCCGGCGTTCCCGTCGCATCTCAAGAGGAGGCCCTCTAAACAGGAACGGCGAGAGGAACTCCAGGGTCGTGCCACCATTCCAAGAGTCCCCCAGATGTTTCAGTCCATTCCAGAGGAACCTCTTTTCCCTTCACCGGCCTGTCATTCACGCCGAGGATCGACTCACACCAAGGTGGCACGTGGCACAGCCCTGTGGGAAAGCCTCGTGGGAAAGCCTCGAGGGACAGCCTCGAGGGAAAGCCACAGATCCCTTGATCCACGTGACAGGAAGCGTGACACTACTGCTGCAGCTCGGGAGGAAAGCGCACGTGCATGCCCCCACTCGAGACGAGGCCTGACTCCCCTGGGGAGACTCAGAAGCACCCCAAGATCCATGGCAACACTGGAGAGGAATCCTCAGGTTCCGGCCCCGACTCCACGCAAGGACTGAGGCCCCGGCATGGACGGGAGAGGAATCCCGAGAGGTCCCCTAGCAACTCGCATGGGGACTGGCCTTTCCTGAGGCCACCAGAGCGGGTCCCTGAGGTCCCCGTCGTAACTCGAGAAGACCTGCCGCAACTCGAGAAAATCCAGGAGGTTCTCCCCTCCAGGCGAGATGAGGCCCATTTCCGCTGAGGCATCTCGAGGCTGATCACACCTCACCTGTGGAACTTCGAAAGGCTCCTTCACACCCTTGGTGCAAATCAAGAAGTTCCCCGACATACCCGTCTCCACTCGAGAGGAATCACGAGGGTCCCGCCCACATCCAGAGGAGCCCCTTTTCCGCCTCGTAGCTCGAGATGAGGGATCCTTTCCCTGCTTCGTCGGGAAAGAGTTCCCGGCGTTCCCGTCGCATCTCAAGAGGAGGCCCTCTCAACAGGAACGGCGAGAGGAACTCCAGGGTCGTGCCACCATTCCAAGAGTCCCCCAGATGTCTCAGTCCATTCCAGAGGAACCTCTTTTCCCTTCACCGTCCTGTCTTTCACGCCGAGGATCGACTCACACCAAGGTGGCACGTGGCACAGCCCTGTGGGAAAGCCTCGTGGGAAAGCCTCGAGGGACAGCCACTGATCCCTTGATCCACGTGACAGGAAGCGTGACACTACTGCTGCAGCTCGGGAGGAAAGGGCACGTGCATGCCCCAACTCGAGACGAGGCCTGACTCCCCTGGGGAGACTCAGAAGCACCCCAAGATCCATGGCAACACTGGAGAGGAATCCTCAGGTTCCGGCCCCGACTCCACCCAAGGACTGAGGCCCCGGCATGGACGGGAGAGGAATCCCGAGAGGTCCCCTAGCAACTCGCATGGGGACTGGCCTTTCCTGAGGCCACCAGAGCGGGTCCCTGAGGTCCCCGTCGTAACTCGAGAAGACCTGCCGCAACTCGAGAAAATCCAGGAGGTTCTCCCCTCCAGGCGAGATGAGGCCCATTTCCGCTGAGGCGTCTCGAGGCTGATCACACCTCAGCTCTGGAACTTCGAAAGGCTCCTTCACACCCTTGGTGCAAATCAAGAAGTTCCCCGACATACCCGTCTCCAATCGAGAGGAATGACGAGGGTCCCGCCCACATCCAGAGGAGCCCCGTTTCCTCCTCGTAGCTCGAGATGAGGGATCCTTTCCCTGCTTCGTCGGGAAAGAGTTCCCGGCGTTCCCGTCGCATCTCAAGAGGAGGCCCTCTCAACAGGAACGGCGAGAGGAACTCCAGGGTCGTGCCACCATTCCAAGAGTCCCCCAGATGTCTCAGTCCATTCCAGAGGAACCTCTTTTCCCTTCACCGGCTCGTCTTTCACGCCGAGGATCGACTCACACCAAGGTGGCACGTGGCACAGCCCTGTGGGAAAGCCTCGTTGGAAAGCCTCGAGGGACAGCCTCGAGGGAAAGCCACAGATCCCTTGATCCACGTGACAGGAAGCGTGACACTACTGCTGCATCTCGGGAGGAAAGCGCACGTGCATGCCCCCACTCGAGACGAGGCCTGACTCCCCTGGGGAGACTCAGAAGCACCCCAAGATCCATGGCAACACTGGAGAGGAATCCTCAGGTTCCGGCCCCGACTCCACGCAAGGACTGAGGCCCCGGCATGGACGGGAGAGGAATCCCGAGAGGTCCCCTAGCAACTCGCATGGGGACTGGCCTTTCCTGAGGCCACCACAGCGGGTCCCTGAGGTCCCTGTCGTAACTCGAGAAGACCTGCCGCAACTCGAGAAAATCCAGGAGGTTCTCCCCTCCAGGCGAGATGAGGCCCATTTCCGCTGAGGCGTCTCGAGGCTGATCACACCTCACCTCTGGAACTTCGAAAGGCTCCTTCACACCCTTGGTGCAAATCAAGAAGTTCCCCGACATACCCGTCTCCACTCGAGAGGAATCACGAGGGTCCCGCCCACATCCAGAGGAGCCCCGTTTCCGCCTCGTAGCTCGAGATGAGGGATCCTTTCCCTGCTTCGTCGGGAAAGAGTTCCCGGCGTTCCCGTCGCATCTCAAGAGGAGGCCCTCTCAACAGGAACGGCGAGAGGAACTCCAGGGTCGTGCCACCATTCCAAGAGTCCCCCAGATGTCTCAGTCCATTCCAGAGGAACCTCTTTTCCCTTCACCGGCTCGTCTTTCACGCCGAGGATCGACTCACACCAAGGTGGCACGTGGCACAGCCTTGTGGGAAAGCCTCGTGGGAAAGCCTCGAGGGACAGCCTCGAGGGAAAGCCACAGATCCCTTGATCCACGTGACAGGAAGCGTGACACTACTGCTGCACCTCGGGAGGAAAGCGCACGTGCATGCCCCCACTCGAGACGAGGCTTGACTCCCCTGGGTAGACTCAGAAGCACCACAAGATCCATGGCAACACTGGAGAGGAATCCTCAGGTTCCGGCCCCGACTCCACGCAAGGACTGAGGCCCCGGCATGGACGGGAGAGGAATCCCGAGAGGTCCCCTAGCAACTCGCATGGGGACTGGCCTTTCCTGAGGCCACCAGAGCGGGTCCCTGAGGTCCCCGTCGTAACTCGAGAAGACCTGCCGCAACTGGAGAAAATCCAGGAGGTTCTCCCCTCCAGGCGAGATGAGGCCCATTTCCGCTGAGGCGTCTCGAGGCTGATCACCCCAAACCTCTGGAACTTCGAAAGGGTCCTTCACACCCTTGGTGCAAATCAAGAAGTTCCCCGACATACCCGTCTCCACTCGAGAGGAATCACGAGGGTCCCGCCCACATCCAGAGGAGCCCCGTTTCCGCCTCGTAGCTCGAGTTGAGGGAACCTTTCTCTGCTTCGTCGGGAAAGAGTTCCCGGCGTTCCCGTCGCCTCTCAAGAGGAGGCCCTCTCAACAGGAACGGCGAGAGGAACTCCAGGGTCGTGCCACCATTCCAAGAGTCCCCCAGATGTCTCAGTCCATTCCAGAGGAACCTCTTTTCCCTTCACCGGCTCCTCTTTCACGCCGAGGATCGACTCACACCAAGGTGGCACGTGGCACAGCCCTGTGGGAAAGCCTCGTGGGAAAGCCTCGAGGGACAGCCTCGAGGGAAAGCCACAGATCCCTTGATCCACGTGACAGGAAGCGTGACACTACTGCTGCAGCTCGGGAGGAAAGCGCACGTGCAGGCCCCCACTCGAGACGAGGCCTGACTCCCCTGGGGAGACTCAGAAGCACCCAAGATCCATGGCAACACTGGAGAGGAATCCTCAGGTTCCGGCCCCGACTCCACGCAAGGACTGAGGCCCCGGCATGGACGGGAGAGGAATCCCGAGAGGTCCCCTAGCAACTCGCATGGGGACTGGCCTTTCCTGAGGCCACCAGAGCGGGTCCCTGAGGTCCCCGTCGTAACTCGAGAAGACCTGCCGCAACTCGAGAAAATCCAGGAGGTTCTCCCCTCCAGGCGAGATGAGGCCCATTTCCTCTGAGGCGTCTCGAGGCTGATCACACCTCACCTCTGGAACTTCGAAAGGGTCCTTCACACCCTTGGTGCAAATCAAGAAGTTCCCCGACATACCCGTCTCCACTCGAGAGGAATCAGGAGGGTCCCGCCCACATCCAGAGGAGCCCCGTTTCCGCCTCGTAGCTCGAGATGAGGGATCCTTTCCCTGCTTCGTCGGGAAAGAGTTCCCGGCGTTCCCGTCGCATCTCAAGAGGAGGCCCTCTCAACAGGAACGGCGAGAGGAACTCCAGGGTCGTGCCAGCATTCCAAGAGTCCCCCAGATGTCTCAGTCCATTCCAGAGGAACCTCTTTTCCCTTCACCGGCTCCTCTTTCACGCCGAGGATCGACTCACACCAAGGTGGCACGTGGCACAGCCCTGTGGCAAAGCCTCGTGGGAAAACCTCGAGGGACAGCCTCGAGGGAAAGCCACAGATCCCTTGATCCACGTGACAGGAAGCGTGACACTACTGCTGCAGCTCGGGAGGAAAGCGCAAGTGCATGCCCCCACTCGAGACGAGGCCTGACTCCCCTGGGGATACTCAGAAGCACCCCTAGATCCACGGCAACACTGAAGAGGAATCCTCAGGTTCTGGCCCCGACTCCACACAAGGACTGAGGCCCTGGCATGGACGGGAGAGGAATCCCGAGAGGTCCCCTAGCAACTCGCATGGGGACTGGCCTTTCCTGAGGCCACCAGAGCGGGTCCCTGAGGTCCCCGTCGTAACTCGAGAAGACCTGCCGCAACTCGAGAAAATCCAGGAGGTTCTCCCCTCCAGGCGAGATGAGGCCCATTTCCGCTGAGGCGTCTCGAGGCTGATCACACCTCACCTCTGGAACTTCGAAAGGGTCCTTCACACCCTTGGTGAAAATCAAGAAGTTCCCCGACATACCCGTCTCCACTCGAGAGGAATCACGAGGGTCCCGCCCACATCCAGAGGAGCCCCGTTTCCGCCTCGTAGCTCGAGATGAGGGATCCTTTCCCTGCTTCGTCGGGAAAGAGTTCCCGGCGTTCCCGTCGCGTCTGAAGGGGAGGCTCTCTGAACAGGAGCTCGAGAGGAACTCCATGGTCGTGCCAGCATTCCAAGAGTCCCCAAGATGTCTCAGTCCATTCCAGAGGAACCTCTTTTCCCTTCACCGGCTCGTCTTTCACGCCGAGGATCGACTCACAACAAGGTGGCACGTGGCACAGCCCTGTGGGAAAGCCTCGTGGGTAAACCTCGAGGGACAGCCTAGAGGGAAAGCCACAGATCCCTTGATCCACGTGACAGGAAGCGTGACACTACTGCTGCAGCTCGGGAGGAAAGCGCACGTGCATGCCCCCACTCGAGACGAGGCCTGACTCCCCTGGGGAGACTCAGAAGCACCCCTAGATCCATGGCAACACTGGAGAGGAATCCTCAGGTTCCGGCCCCGACTCCACACAAGGACTGAGGCCCCGGCACGGACGGGAGAGGAATCCAGAGGTGTCCCTAGCAACTCGCATGGGGACTGGCCTTTCCTGAGGCCACCATAGCGGGTCCTTAGGTCCCCGTCGTAACTCGAGAAGACCTGCCTCAACTCGAGAAAATCCAGGAGGTTCTCCCCTCCAGGCGAGATGAGGCCCATTTCCGCTGAGGCGTCTCGAGGCTGATCACACCTCACCTCTGGAACTTCGAAAGGGTCCTTCACACCCTTGGTGCAAAAGAAGAAGTTCCCCGACCTAGCCGTCTCCACTCGAGAGGAATCACGAGGGTCCCGCCCACATCCAGAGGAGCCCCGTTTCCGCCTCGTAGCTCGAGATGAGGGATCCTTTCCCTGCTTCGTCGGGAAAGAGTTCCCGGCGTTCCCGTCGCCTCTCAAGAGGAGGCCCTCTGAACAGGCGCGGCCAAAGGAACTCCATGGTCGTGCCAGCATTCTAAGAGTCCCCCAGATGTCTCAGTCCATTCCAGAGGAACCTCTTTTCCCTTCACCGGCTCGTCTTTCAAGCCGAGGATCGACTCACACCAAGGTGGCACGTGGCACAGCCCTGTGGGAAAGCCTCGTGGGTAAACCTCGAGGGACAGCCTCGAGGGAAAGCCACAGATCCCTTGATCCACGTGACGGGAAGCGTGACACTACTGCTGCAGCTCGGGAGGAAAGCGCACGTGCATGCCCCCACTCGAGACGAGGCCTGACTCCCCTGGGGAGAATCAGAAGCACCCCTAGATCCACGGCAACACTGGAGAGGAATCCTCAGGTTCTGGCCCCGACTCCACACAAGGACTGAGGCCCTGGCATGGACGGGAGAGAGAATCCCGAGAGGTCCCCTAGCAACTCGCATGGGGACTGGCCTTTCCTGAGGCCACCAGAGCGGGTCCCTGAGGTCCCCGTCGTAACTCGAGAAGACCTGCCGCAACTCGAGAAAATCCAGGAGGTTCTCCCCTCCAGGCGAGATGAGGCCCATTTCCGCTGAGGCGTCTCGAGGCTGATCACACCTCACCTCTGGAACTTCGAAAGGGTCCTTCACACCCTTGGTGAAAATCAAGAAGTTCCCCGACCTAGCCGTCTCCACTCGAGAGGAATCACGAGGGTCCCGCCCACATCCAGAGGAGCCCCGTTTCCGCCTCGTAGCTCGAGATGAGGGATCCTCCTTTTCCCTGCTTCGTCGGGAAAGAGTTCCCGGCGTTCCCGTCGCATCTCAAGAGGAGGCCCTCTCAACAGGAACGGCGAGAGGAACTCCAGGGTCGTGCCACCATTCCAAGAGTCCCCCAGATGTCTCAGTCCATTCCAGAGGAACCTCTTTTCCCTTCACCGGCTCGTCTTTCACGCCGAGGATCGACTCACACCAAGGTGGCACGTGGCACAGCCCTGTGGGAAAGCCTCGTGGGAAAGCCTCGAGGGACAGCCTCGAGGGAAAGCCACAGAGCCCTTGATCCACGTGACAGGAAGCGTGACACTACTGCTGCAGCTCGGGAGGAATGCGCACGTGCATGCCCCACTCGAGACGAGGCCTGACTCCCCTGGGGAGACTCAGAAGCACCCCAAGATCCATGGCAACACTGGAGAGGAATCCTCAGGTTCCGGCCCCGACTCCACACAAGGACTGAGGCACCGGCATGGACGGGAGAGGAATCCCGAGAGGTCCCCTAGCAACTCGCATGGGGACTGGCCTTTCCTGAGGCCACCAGAGCGGGTCCCTGAGGTCCCCGTCGTAACTCGAGAAGACCTGCCGCAACTCGAGAAAATCCAGGAGGTTCTCCCCTCCAGGCGAGATGAGGCCCATTTCCGCTGAGGCGTCTCGAAGCTGATCACACCTCACCTCTGGAACTTCGAAAGGGTCCTTCACACCCTTGGTGCAAATCAAGAAGTTCCCCGACATACCCGTCTCCACTCGAGAGGAATCACGAGGGTCCCGCCCACATCCAGAGGAGCCCCGTTTCCGCCTCGTAGCTCGAGATGAGGGAACCTTTCCCTGCTTCGTCGGGAAAGAGTTCCCGGCGTTCCCGTCGCCTCTCAAGAGGAGGCCCTCTGAACAGGCGCGGCGAGAGGAACTCCATGTTCGTGCCAGCATTCCAAGAGTCCCCCAGATGTCTCAGTCCATTCCAGAGGAACCTCTTTTCCCTTCACCGGCTCGTCTTTCACGCCGAAGATCGACTCACAACAAGGTGGCACGTGGCACAGCCCTTTGGGAAAGCCTCGTGGGTAAATCTCGAGGGACAGCCTCGAGGGAAAGCCACAGATCCCTTGATCCACGTGACAGGAAGCGTGACACTACTGCTGCAGCTCGGGAGGAAAGCGCACGTGCATGCCCCCACTCGAGACGAGGCCTGACTCCCCTGGGGAGACTCAGAAGCACCCCTAGATCCATGGCAACACTGGAGAGGAATCCTCAGGTTCCGGCCCCGACTCCACACAAGGACTGAGGCCCCGGCATGGACGGGAGAGGAATCCCGAGAGGTCCCCTAGCAACTCGCATGGGGACTGGCCTTTCCTGAGGCCACCAGAGCGGGTCCCTGAGGTCCCCGTCGTAACTCGAGAAGACCTGCCGCAACTCGAGAAAATCCAGGAGGTTCTCCCCTCCAGGCGAGATGAGGCCCATTTCCGCTGAGGCGTCTCGAGGCTGATCACACCTCACCTATAGAAATTCAAAAGGGTCCTTCACATCCTTGGTGGAAATCAAGAAGTTCCCCGACCTAGCCGTCTCCACTCGAGAGGAATCACGAGGGTCCCGCCCACATCCAGAGGAGCCCCGTTTCCGCCTCGTAGCTCGAGATGAGGGATCCTTTCCCTGCTTCGTCGGGAAAGAGTTCCTGGCGTTCCCGTCGCATCTCAAGAGGAGGCCCTCTCAACCGGAGCGGCGAGAGGAACTCCAGGGTCGTGCCACCATTCCAAGAGTCCCCCAGATGTCTCAGTCCATTCCAGAGGAACCTCTTTTCCCTTCACCGGCTCGTCTTTCACGCCGAGGATCGACTCACACCAAGGTGGCACGTGGCACAGCCCTGTGGGAAAGCCTCGTTGGAAAGCCTCGAGGGACAGCCTCGAGGGAAAGCCACAGATCCCTTGATCCACGTGACAGGATGCGTGTCACTACTGCTGCAGCTCGGGAGGAAAGTGCACGTGCATGCCCCAACTCGAGACGAGGCCTGACTCCCCTGGGGAGACTCAGAAGCACCCCAAGATCCATGGCAACACTGGAGAGCAATCCTCAGGTTCCGGCCCCGACTCCACACAAGGACTGAGGCCCCGGCATGGACGGGAGAGGAATCCCGAGAGGTCCCCTAGCAACTCGCATGGGGACTGGCCTTTCCTGAGGCCACCAGAGCGGGTCCCTGAGGTCCCCGTCGTAACTCGAGAAGACCTGCCGCAACTCGAGAAAATCCAGGAGGTTCTCCCCTCCAGGCGAGATGAGGCCCATTTCCGCTGAGGCGTCTCGAGGCTGATCACACCTCACCTCTGGAACTTCGAAAGGGTCCTTCACACCCTTGGTGCAAATCAAGAAGTTCCCCGACATAAACGTCTCCACTCGAGAGGAATCACGATGGTCCCGCCCACATCCAGAGGAGCCCCGTTTCCGCCTCGTAGCTCGAGATGAGGGATCCTTTCCCTGCTTCGTCGGGAAAGAGTTCCCTGCGTTCCCGTCGCATCTCAAGAGGAGGCCCTTTCAACCGGAGCGGCGAGAGGAACTCCATGGTCGTACCAGCATTCCAAGAGTCCCCCAGATGTCTCAGTCCATTCCAGAGGAACCTCTTTTCCCTTCACCGGCTCGTCTTTCACGCCGAGAATCGACTCACACCAAGGTGGCACGTGGCACAGCCCTGTGGGAAAGCCTCGTGGGAAAACCTCGAGGGACAGCCTGGAGGGAAAGCCACAGATCCCTTGATCCACGTGACAGGAAGCGTGACACTACTGCTGCAGCTCGGGAGGAAAGCGCACGTGCATGCCCCCACTCGAGACGAGGCCTGACTCCCCTGGGGAGAATCAGAAGCACCCCTAGATCCATGGCAACACTGGAGAGGAATCCTCAGGTTCCGGCCCCGAATCCACACAAGGACTGAGGCCCCGGCATGGACGGGAGAGGAATCCCTAGAGGTCCCCTAGCAACTCGCATGGGGACTGGCCTTTCCTGAGGCCACCATAGCGGGTCCCTGAGGTCCCCGTCGTAACTCGAGAAGACCTGCCGCAACTCGAGAAAATCCAGGAGGTTCTCCCCTCCAGGCGAGATGAGGCCCATTTCCGCAGAGGCGTCTCGAGGCTGATCACCCCAAACCTCTGCAACTTCGAAAGGGTCCTTCACACCCTTGGTGCAAATCAAGAAGTTCCCCGACATACCCGTCTCCACTCGAGAGGAATCACGAGGGTCCCGCCCACATCCAGAGGAGCCCCGTTTCCGCCTCGTAGCTCGAGATGAGGGAACCTTTCTCTGCTTCGTCGGGAAAGAGTTCCCGGCGTTCCCGTCGCCTCTCAAGAGGAGGCCCTCTGAACAGGCGCGGCGAGAGGAACTCCATGTTCGTGCCAGCATTCCAAGAGTCCCCCAGATATCTCAGTCCATTCCAGAGGAACCTCTTTTCCCTTCACCGGCTCGTCTTTCACGCCGAGGATCGACTCACAACAAGGTGGCACGTGGCACAGCCCTTTGGGAAAGCCTCGTGGGTAAATCTCGAGGGACAGCCTCGAGGGAAAGCCACAGATCCCTTGATCCACGTGACAGGAAGCGTGACACTACTGCTGCAGCTCGGGAGGAAAGCGCACGTGCATGCCCCCACTCGAGACGAGGCCTGACTCCCCTGGGGAGACTCAGAAGCACCCCAAGATCCATGGCAACACTGGAGAGGAATCCTCAGGTTCCGGCCCCGACTCCACACAATGACTGAGGCCCCGGCATGGACGGGAGAGGAATCCCGAGAGGTCCCCTAGCAACTCGCATGGGGACTGGCCTTTCCTGAGGCCACCAGAGCGGGTCCCTGAGGTCCCCGTCGTAACTCGAGAAGACCTGCCGCAACTCGAGAAAATCCAGGAGGTTCTCCCCTCCAGGCGAGATGAGGCCCATTTCCGCTGAGGCGTCTCGAGGCTGATCACACCTCACCTCTGGAACTTCGAAAGGGTCCTTCACACCCTTGGTGCAAATCCAGAAGTTCCCCGACCTAGCCGTCTCCACTCGAGAGGAATCACGAGGGTCCCGCCCACATCCAGAGGAGCCCCGATTCTGCCTCGTAGATCGAGATGAGGGATCCTTTCCCTGCTTCGTCGGGAAAGAGTTCCCGGCGTTCCCGTCGCATCTCAAGAGGAGGCCCTCTCAACAGGACAGGCGAGAAGAACTCCAGGGTCGTGCCAGCATTCCAAGAATCCCCCAGATGTCTCAGTCCATTCCAGAGGAACCTCTTTTCCCTTCACCGGCTCGTCTTTCACGCCGAGGATCGACTCACAACAAGGTGGCACGTGGCACAGCCCTGTGGGAAAGCCTCGTGGGAAAGCCTCGAGGGACAGCCTCGTGGGAAAGCCACAGATCCCTTGATCCACGTGACAGGAAGCGTGACACTACTGCTGCAGCTCGGGAGTAATGCGCACGTGCATGCCCCCACTCGAGACGAGGCCTGACTCCCCTGGGGAGACTCAGAAGCACCCCAAGATCCATGGCAACACTGGAGAGGAATCCTCAGGTTCCGGCCCCGACTCCACACAAGGACTGAGGCACCGGCATGGACGGGAGAGGAATCCCGAGAGGTCCCCTAGCAACTCGCATGGGGACTGGCCTTTCCTGAGGCCACCAGAGCGGGTCCCTGAGGTCCCCGTCGTAACTCGAGAAGATCTGCCGCAACTCGAGAAAATCCAGGAGGTTCTCCCCTCCAGGCGAGATGAGGCCCATTTCCGCTGAGGCGTCTCGAGGCTGATCACACCTCACCTCTGGAACTTCGAAAGGCTCCTTCACACCCTTGGTGCAAATCAAGAAGTTCCCCGACCTAGCCGTCTCCACTCGAGAGGAATCACGAGGGTCCCGCCCACATCCAGAGGAGCCCCGTTTCCGCCTCGTAGCTCGAGATGAGGGATCCTTTCCCTGCTTCGTCGGGAAAGAGTTCCCGGCGTTCCCGTCGCATCTCAAGAGGAGGCCCTCTCAACAGGAACGGCGAGAGGAACTCCAGGGTCGTGCCACCATTCCAAGAGTCCCCCAGATGTCTCAGTCCATTCCAGAGGAACCTCTTTTCCCTTCACCGGCTCGTCTTTCACGCCGAGGATCGACTCACACCAAGGTGGCACGTGGCACAGCCCTGTGGGAAAGCCTCGTGGGAAAGCCTCGAGGGACAGCCTCGAGGGAAAGCCACAGATCCCTTGATCCACGTGACAGGAAGCGTGACACTGCTGCTGCAGCTTGGGAGGAAAGCGCACGTGCATGTCCCCACTCGAGACGAGGCCTGACTCCCCTGGGGAGACTCAGAAGCACCCCAAGATCCATGGCAACACTGGAGAGGAATCCTCAGGTTCCGGCCCCGAATCCACACAAGGACTGAGGCCCCGGCATGGACGGGAGAGGAATCCCGAGCGGTCCCCTAGCAACTCGCATGGGGACTGGCCTTTCCTGAGGCCACCAGAGCGGGTCCCTGTGGTCCCCGTCGTAACTCGAGAAGACCTGCCGCAACTCGAGAAAATCCAGGAGGTTCTCCCCTCCAGGCGAGATGAGGCCCATTTCCGCTGAGGCGTCTCGAGGCTGATCACACCTCACCTCTGGAACTTCGAAAGGCTCCTTCACACCCTTGGTGCAAATCAAGAAGTTCCCCGACCTAGCCGTCTCCACTCGAGAGGAATCACGAGGGTCCCGCCCACATCCAGAGGAGCCCCGTTTCCGCCTCGTAGCTCGAGATGAGGGATCCTTTCCCTGCTTCGTCGGGAAAGAGTTCCCGGCGTTCCCGTCGCATCTCAAGAGGAGGCCCTCTCAACAGGAACGGCGAGAGGAACTCCAGGGTCGTGCCACCATTCCAAGAGTCCCCCAGATGTCTCAGTCCATTCCAGAGGAACCTCTTTTCCCTTCACCGGCTCGTCTTTCACGCCGAGGATCGACTCACACCAAGGTGGCACGTGGCACAGCCCTGTGGGAAAGCCTCGTGGGAAAGCCTCGAGGGACAGCCTCGAGGGAAAGCCACAGATCCCTTGATCCACGTGACAGGAAGCGTGACACTACTGCTGCAGCTCGGGAGGAAAGCGCACGTGCATGCCCCCCCTCGAGACGAGGCCTGACTCCCCTGGGGAGACTCAGAATCACCCCAAGATCCATGGCAACAGTGGAGAGGAATCCTCAGGTTCCGGCCCCGACTCCACACAAGGACTGAGGCCCCGGCATGAACGGGAGAGGAATCCCGAGCGGTCCCCTAGCAACTCGCATTGGGACTGGCCTTTCCTGAGGCCACCAGAGCGGGTCCCTGAGGTCCCCGTCGTAACTCGAGAAGACCTGCCGCAACTGGAGAAAATCCAGGAGGTTCGCCCCTCCAGGCGAGATGAGGCCCATTTCCGCTGAGGCGTCTCGAGGCTGATCACACCTCACCTCTGGAACTTCGAAAGGGTCCTTCACACCCTTGGTGCAAATCAAGAAGTTCCCCGACCTAGCCGTCTCCACTCGAGAGGAATCACGAGGGTCCCGCCCACATCCAGAGGAGCCCCGTTTCCGCCTCGTAGCTCGAGATGAGGGATCCTTTCCCTGCTTCGTCGGGAAAGAGTTCCCGGCGTTCCCGTCGCATGTGAAGAGGAGGCCCTCTCAACAGGAACGGCGAGAGGAACTCCAGGGTCGTGCCACCATTCCAAGAGTCCCCCAGATGTCTCAGTCCATTCCAGAGGAACCTCTTTTCCCTTCACCGGCTCGTCTTTCACGCCGAGGATCGACTCACACCAAGGTGGCACGTGGCACAGCCCTGTGGGAAAGCCTCGTGGGAAAGCCTCGAGGGACAGCCTCGAGGGAAAGCCACAGATCCCTTGATCCACGTGACAGGAAGCGTGACACTACTGCTGCAGCTCGGGAGGAAAGCGCACGTGCATGCCCCCACTCGAGACGAGGCCTGACTCCCCTGGGGAGACTCAGAAGCACCCCAAGATCCATGGCAACACTGGAGAGGAATCCTCAGGTTCCGGCCCCGACTCCACACAAGGACTGAGGCCCCGGCATGGACGGGAGAGGAATGCCGAGAGGTCCCCTAGCAACTCGCATGGGGACTGGCCTTTCCTGAGGCCACCAGAGCAGGTCCCTGAGGTCCCCGTCGTAACTCGAGAAGACCTGCCGCAACTCGAGAAAATCCAGGAGGTTCTCCCCTCCAGGCGAGATGAGGCCCATTTCCGCTGAGGCGTCTCGAGGCTGATCACACCTCACCTCTGGAACTTCGAAAGGGTCCTTCACACCCTTGGTGCAAATCAAGAAGTTCCCCGACATACCCGTCTCCACTCGAGAGGAATCACGAGGGTCCCGCCCACATCCAGAGGAGCCCCGTTTCCGCCTCGTAGCTCGAGATGAGGGATCCTTTCCCTGCTTCGTCGGGAAAGAGTTCCCGGCGTTCCCGTCGCATCTCAAGAGGAGGCCCTCTCAACAGGAACGGCGAGAGGAACTCCAGGGTCGTGCCACCATTCCAAGAGTCCCCCAGATGTCTCAGTCCATTCCAGAGGAACCTCTTTTCCCTTCACCGGCTCGTCTTTCACGCCGAGGATCGACTCACACCAAGGTGGCACGTGGCAGAGCCCTGTGGGAAAGCCTCGTGGGAAAGCCTCGAGGGACAGCCTCGAGGGAAAGCCACAGATCCCTTGATCCACGTGACAGGAAGCGTGACACTACTGCTGCAGCTCGGGAGGAAAGCGCACGTGCATGCCCCCACTCGAGACGAGGCCTGACTCCCCTGGGGAGACTCAGAAGCACCCCAAGATCCATGGCAACACTGGAGAGGAATCCTCAGGTTCCGGCCCCGACTCCACACAAGGACTGAGGCCCCGGCATGGACGGGAGAGGAATCCCGAGAGGTCCCCTAGCAACTCGCATGGGGACTGGCCTTTCCTGAGGCCACCAGAGCGGGTCCCTGAGGTCCCCGTCGTAACTCGAGAAGACCTGCCGCAACTCGAGAAAATCCAGGAGGTTCTCCCCTCCAGGCGAGATGAGGCCCATTTCCGCTGAGGCGTCTCGAGGCTGATCACACCTCACCTCTGTAACTTCGAAAGGGTCCTTTACACCCTTGGTGCAAATCAAGAAGTTCGCCGACCTAGCCGTCTCCACTCGAGAGGAATCACGAGGGTCCCGCCCACATCCAGAGGAGCCCCGTTTCCGCCTCGTAGCTCGAGATGAGGGATTCTTTCTCTGCTTCGTCGGGAAAGAGTTCCCGGCGTTCCCGTCGCATCTCAAGAGGAGGCCCTCTCAACAGGAACGGCGAGAGGAACTCCAGGGTCGTGCCACCATTCCAAGAGTCCCCCAGATGTCTCAGTCCATTCCAGAGGAACCTCTTTTCCCTTCACCGGCTCGTCTTTCACGCCGAGGATCGACTCCCACCAAGGTGGCACGTGGCACAGCCCTGTGGGAAAGCCTCGTGGGAAAGCTTCGAGGGACAGCCTCGAGGGAAAGCCACAGATCCCTTGATCCACGTGACAGGAAGCGTGACACTACTGCTGCAGCTCGGGAGGAAAGCGCACGTGAATGCCCCCACTCGAGACGAGGCCTGACTCCCCTGGGGAGACTCAGAAGCACCCCAAGATCCATGGCAACACTGGAGAGGAATCCTCAGGTTCCGGCCCCGACTCCACACAAGGACTGAGGCCCCGGCATGGACGGGAGAGGAATCCCGAGAGGTCCCCTAGCAACTTGCATGGGGACTGGCCTTTCCTGAGGCCACCAGAGCGGGTCCCTGAGGTCCCCGTCGTAACTCGAGAAGACCTGCTGCAACTCGAGAAAATCCAGGAGGTTCGCCCCTCCAGGCGAGATGAGGCCCATTTCCGCTGAGGCGTCTCGAGGCTGATCACACCTCACCTCTGGAACTTCGAAAGGGTCCTTCACACCCTTGGTGCAAATCAAGAAGTTCCCCGACCTAGCCGTCTCCACTCGAGAGGAATCACGAGGGTCCCGCCCACATCCAGAGGAGCCCCGTTTCCGCCTCGTAGCTCGAGATGAGGGATCCTTTCCCTGCTTCGTCAGGAAAGAGTTCCCGGCGTTCCCGTCGCATCTCAAGAGGAGGCCCTCTCAACAGGAACGGCGAGAGGAACTCCAGGGTCGTGCCACCATTCCAAGAGTCCCCCAGATGTCTCAGTCCATTCCAGAGGAACCTCTTTTCCCTTCACCGGCTCGTCTTTCACGCCGAGGATCGACTCACACCAAGGTGGCACGTGGCAGAGCCCTGTGGGAAAGCCTCGTGGGAAAGCCTCGAGGGACAGCCTCGAGGGAAAGCCACAGATCCCTTGATCCACGTGACAGGAAGCGTGACACTACTGCTGCAGCTCGGGAGGAAAGCGCACGTGCATGCCCCCACTCGAGACGAGGCCTGACTCCCCTGGGGAGACTCAGAAGCACCCCAAGATCCATGGCAACACTGGAGAGGAATCCTCAGGTTCCGGCCCCGACTCCACACAAGGACTGAGGCCCCGGCATGGACGGGAGAGGAATCCCGAGAGGTCCCCTAGCAACTCGCATGGGGACTGGCCTTTCCTGAGGCCACCAGAGCGGGTCCCTGAGGTCCCCGTCGTAACTCGAGAAGACCTGCCGCAACTCGAGAAAATCCAGGAGGTTCTCCCCTCCAGGCGAGATGAGGCCCATTTCCGCTGAGGCGTCTCGAGGCTGATCACACCTCACCTCTGGAACTTCGAAAGGGTCCTTCACACCCTTGGTGCAAATCAAGAAGTTCGCCGACCTAGCCGTCTCCACTCGAGAGGAATCACGAGGGTCCCGCCCACATCCAGAGGAGCCCCGTTTCCGCCTCGTAGCTCGAGATGAGGGATTCTTTCTCTGCTTCGTCGGGAAAGAGTTCCCGGCGTTCCCGTCGCATCTCAAGAGGAGGCCCTCTCAACAGGAACGGCGAGAGGAACTCCAGGGTCGTGCCACCATTCCAAGAGTCCCCCAGATGTCTCAGTCCATTCCAGAGGAACCTCTTTTCCCTTCACCGGCTCGTCTTTCACGCCGAGGATCGACTCACACCAAGGTGGCACGTGGCACAGCCCTGTGGGAAAGCCTCGTGGGAAAGCCTCGAGGGACAGCCTCGAGGGAAAGCCACAGATCCCTTGATCCACGTGACAGGAAGCGTGACACTACTGCTGCAGCTCGGGAGGAAAGCGCACGTGCATGCCCCCCCTCGAGACGAGGCCTGACTCCCCTGGGGAGACTCAGAATCACCCCAAGATCCATGGCAACACTGGAGAGGAATCCTCAGGTTCCGGCCCCGACTCCACACAAGGACTGAGGCCCCAGCATGGACGGGAGAGGAATCCCGAGAGGTCCCCTAGCAACTCGCATGGGGACTGGCCTTTCCTGAGGCCACCAGAGCGGGTCCCTGAGGTCCCCGTCGTAACTCGAGAAGACCTGCCGCAACTCGAGAAAATCCAGGAGGTTCTCCCCTCCAGGCGAGATGAGGCCCATTTCCGCTGAGGCGTCTCGAGGCTGATCACACCTCACCTCTGGAACTTCGAAAGGGTCCTTCACACCCTTGGTGCAAATCAAGAAGTTCCCCGACCTAGCCGTCTCCACTCGAGAGGAATCATGAGGGTCCCGCCCACATCCAGAGGAGCCCCGTTTCCGCCTCGTAGCTCGAGATGAGGGATCCTTTCCCTGCTTCGTCGGGAAAGAGTTCCCGGCGTTCCCGTCGCATCTCAAGAGGAGGCCCTCTCAACAGGAACGGCGAGAGGAACTCCAGGGTCGTGCCACCATTCCAAGAGTCCCCCAGATGTCTCAGTCCATTCCAGAGGAACCTCTTTTCCTTTCACCGGCTCGTCATTCACGCCGAGGATCGACTCACACCAAGGTGGCACGTGGCACAGCCCTGTGGGAAACCTCGTGGGAATGCCTCGAGGGACAGCCTCGAGGGAAAGCCACAGATCCCTTGATCCACGTGACAGGAAGCGTGACACTACTGCTGCAGCTCGGGAGGAAAGCGCACGTGCATGCCCCCACTCGAGACGAGGCCTGACTCCCTTGGGGAGACTCAGAAGCACCCCAAGATCCATGGCAACAGTGGAGAGGAATCCTCAGGTTCCGGCCCCGACTCCACACAAGGACTGAGGCCCCGGCATGAACGGGAGAGGAATCCCGAGCGGTCCCCTAGCAACTCGCATTGGGACTGGCCTTTCCTGAGGCCACCAGAGCGGGTCCCTGAGGTCCCCGTCGTAACTCGAGAAGACCTGCCGCAACTGGAGAAAATCCAGGAGGTTCGCCCCTCCAGGCGAGATGAGGCCCATTTCCGCTGAGGCGTCTCGAGGCTGATCACACCTCACCTCTGGAACTTCGAAAGGGTCCTTCACACCCTTGGTGCAAATCAAGAAGTTCCCCGACCTAGCCGTCTCCACTCGAGAGGAATCACGAGGGTCCCGCCCACATCCAGAGGAGCCCCGTTTCCGCCTCGTAGCTCGAGATGAGGGATCCTTTCCCTGCTTCGTCGGGAAAGAGTTCCCGGCGTTCCCGTCGCATGTGAAGAGGAGGCCCTCTCAACAGGAACGGCGAGAGGAACTCCAGGGTCGTGCCACCATTCCAAGAGTCCCCCAGATGTCTCAGTCCATTCCAGAGGAACCTCTTTTCCCTTCACCGTCCTGTCTTTCACGCCGAGGATCGACTCACACCAAGGTGGCACGTGGCACAGCCCTGTGGGAAAGCCTCGTGGGAAAGCCTCGAGGGACAGCCTCGAGGGAAAGCCACAGATCCCTTGATCCACGTGACAGGAAGCGTGACACTACTGCTGCAGCTCGGGAGGAAAGCGCACGTGCATGCCCCCACTCGAGACGAGGCCTGACTCCCCTGGGGAGACTCAGAAGCACCCCAAGATCCATGGCAACACTGGAGAGGAATCCTCAGGTTCCGGCCCCGACTCCACACAAGGACTGAGGCCCCGGCATGGACGGGAGAGGAATGCCGAGAGGTCCCCTAGCAACTCGCATGGGGACTGGCCTTTCCTGAGGCCACCAGAGCGGGTCCCTGAGGTCCCCGTCGTAACTCGAGAAGACCTGCCGCAACTCGAGAAAATCCAGGAGGTTCTCCCCTCCAGGCGAGATGAGGCCCATTTCCGCTGAGGCGTCTCGAGGCTGATCACACCTCACCTCTGGAACTTCGAAAGGGTCCTTCACACCCTTGGTGCAAATCAAGAAGTTCCCCGACATACCCGTCTCCACTCGAGAGGAATCACGAGGGTCCCGCCCACATCCAGAGGAGCCCCGTTTCCGCCTCGTAGCTCGAGATGAGGGATCCTTTCCCTGCTTCGTCGGGAAAGAGTTCCCGGCGTTCCCGTCGCATCTCAAGAGGAGGCCCTCTCAACAGGAACGGCGAGAGGAACTCCAGGGTCGTGCCACCATTCCAAGAGTCCCCCAGATGTCTCAGTCCATTCCAGAGGAACCTCTTTTCCCTTCACCGGCTCGTCTTTCACGCCGAGGATCGACTCACACCAAGGTGGCACGTGGCAGAGCCCTGTGGGAAAGCCTCGTGGGAAAGCCTCGAGGGACAGCCTCGAGGGAAAGCCACAGATCCCTTGATCCACGTGACAGGAAGCGTGACACTACTGCTGCAGCTCGGGAGGAAAGCGCACGTGCATGCCCCCACTCGAGACGAGGCCTGACTCCCCTGGGGAGACTCAGAAGCACCCCAAGATCCATGGCAACACTGGAGAGGAATCCTCAGGTTCCGGCCCCGACTCCACACAAGGACTGAGGCCCCGGCATGGACGGGAGAGGAATCCCGAGAGGTCCCCTAGCAACTCGCATGGGGACTGGCCTTTCCTGAGGCCACCAGAGCGGGTCCCTGAGGTCCCCGTCGTAACTCGAGAAGACCTGCCGCAACTCGAGAAAATCCAGGAGGTTCTCCCCTCCAGGCGAGATGAGGCCCATTTCCGCTGAGGCGTCTCGAGGCTGATCACACCTCACCTCTGTAACTTCGAAAGGGTCCTTTACACCCTTGGTGCAAATCAAGAAGTTCGCCGACCTAGCCGTCTCCACTCGAGAGGAATCACGAGGGTCCCGCCCACATCCAGAGGAGCCCCGTTTCCGCCTCGTAGCTCGAGATGAGGGATTCTTTCTCTGCTTCGTCGGGAAAGAGTTCCCGGCGTTCCCGTCGCATCTCAAGAGGAGGCCCTCTCAACAGGAACGGCGAGAGGAACTCCAGGGTCGTGCCACCATTCCAAGAGTCCCCCAGATGTCTCAGTCCATTCCAGAGGAACCTCTTTTCCCTTCACCGGCTCGTCTTTCACGCCGAGGATCGACTCCCACCAAGGTGGCACGTGGCACAGCCCTGTGGGAAAGCCTCGTGGGAAAGCTTCGAGGGACAGCCTCGAGGGAAAGCCACAGATCCCTTGATCCACGTGACAGGAAGCGTGACACTACTGCTGCAGCTCGGGAGGAAAGCGCACGTGAATGCCCCCACTCGAGACGAGGCCTGACTCCCCTGGGGAGACTCAGAAGCACCCCAAGATCCATGGCAACACTGGAGAGGAATCCTCAGGTTCCGGCCCCGACTCCACACAAGGACTGAGGCCCCGGCATGGACGGGAGAGGAATCCCGAGAGGTCCCCTAGCAACTTGCATGGGGACTGGCCTTTCCTGAGGCCACCAGAGCGGGTCCCTGAGGTCCCCGTCGTAACTCGAGAAGACCTGCTGCAACTCGAGAAAATCCAGGAGGTTCGCCCCTCCAGGCGAGATGAGGCCCATTTCCGCTGAGGCGTCTCGAGGCTGATCACACCTCACCTCTGGAACTTCGAAAGGGTCCTTCACACCCTTGGTGCAAATCAAGAAGTTCCCCGACCTAGCCGTCTCCACTCGAGAGGAATCACGAGGGTCCCGCCCACATCCAGAGGAGCCCCGTTTCCGCCTCGTAGCTCGAGATGAGGGATCCTTTCCCTGCTTCGTCAGGAAAGAGTTCCCGGCGTTCCCGTCGCATCTCAAGAGGAGGCCCTCTCAACAGGAACGGCGAGAGGAACTCCAGGGTCGTGCCACCATTCCAAGAGTCCCCCAGATGTCTCAGTCCATTCCAGAGGAACCTCTTTTCCCTTCACCGGCTCGTCTTTCACGCCGAGGATCGACTCACACCAAGGTGGCACGTGGCAGAGCCCTGTGGGAAAGCCTCGTGGGAAAGCCTCGAGGGACAGCCTCGAGGGAAAGCCACAGATCCCTTGATCCACGTGACAGGAAGCGTGACACTACTGCTGCAGCTCGGGAGGAAAGCGCACGTGCATGCCCCCACTCGAGACGAGGCCTGACTCCCCTGGGGAGACTCAGAAGCACCCCAAGATCCATGGCAACACTGGAGAGGAATCCTCAGGTTCCGGCCCCGACTCCACACAAGGACTGAGGCCCCGGCATGGACGGGAGAGGAATCCCGAGAGGTCCCCTAGCAACTCGCATGGGGACTGGCCTTTCCTGAGGCCACCAGAGCGGGTCCCTGAGGTCCCCGTCGTAACTCGAGAAGACCTGCCGCAACTCGAGAAAATCCAGGAGGTTCTCCCCTCCAGGCGAGATGAGGCCCATTTCCGCTGAGGCGTCTCGAGGCTGATCACACCTCACCTCTGGAACTTCGAAAGGGTCCTTCACACCCTTGGTGCAAATCAAGAAGTTCGCCGACCTAGCCGTCTCCACTCGAGAGGAATCACGAGGGTCCCGCCCACATCCAGAGGAGCCCCGTTTCCGCCTCGTAGCTCGAGATGAGGGATTCTTTCTCTGCTTCGTCGGGAAAGAGTTCCCGGCGTTCCCGTCGCATCTCAAGAGGAGGCCCTCTCAACAGGAACGGCGAGAGGAACTCCAGGGTCGTGCCACCATTCCAAGAGTCCCCCAGATGTCTCAGTCCATTCCAGAGGAACCTCTTTTCCCTTCACCGGCTCGTCTTTCACGCCGAGGATCGACTCCCACCAAGGTGGCACGTGGCACAGCCCTGTGGGAAAGCCTCGTGGGAAAGCTTCGAGGGACAGCCTCGAGGGAAAGCCACAGATCCCTTGATCCACGTGACAGGAAGCGTGACACTACTGCTGCAGCTCGGGAGGAAAGCGCACGTGAATGCCCCCACTCGAGACGAGGCCTGACTCCCCTGGGGAGACTCAGAAGCACCCCAAGATCCATGGCAACACTGGAGAGGAATCCTCAGGTTCCGGCCCCGACTCCACACAAGGACTGAGGCCCCGGCATGAACGGGAGAGGAATCCCGAGAGGTCCCCTAGCAACTTGCATGGGGACTGGCCTTTCCTGAGGCCACCAGAGCGGGTCCCTGAGGTCCCCGTCGTAACTCGAGAAGACCTGCTGCAACTCGAGAAAATCCAGGAGGTTCGCCCCTCCAGGCGAGATGAGGCCCATTTCCGCTGAGGCGTCTCGAGGCTGATCACACCTCACCTCTGGAACTTCGAAAGGGTCCTTCACACCCTTGGTGCAAATCAAGAAGTTCCCCGACCTAGCCGTCTCCACTCGAGAGGAATCACGAGGGTCCCGCCCACATCCAGAGGAGCCCCGTTTCCGCCTCGTAGCTCGAGATGAGGGATCCTTTCCCTGCTTCGTCAGGAAAGAGTTCCCGGCGTTCCCGTCGCATCTCAAGAGGAGGCCCTCTCAACAGGAACGGCGAGAGGAACTCCAGGGTCGTGCCACCATTCCAAGAGTCCCCCAGATGTCTCAGTCAATTCCAGAGGAACCTCTTTTCCCTTCACCGGCTCGTCTTTCACGCCGAGGATCGACTCACACCAAGGTGGCACGTGGCACAGCCCTGTGGGAAAGCCTCGTGGGAAAGCCTCGAGGGACAGCCTCGAGGGAAAGCCACAGATCCCTTGATCCACGTGACAGGAAGCGTGACACTACTGTTGCAGCTCGGGAGGAAAGCGCACGTGCATGCCCCCACACGAGACGAGGCCTGACTCCCCTGGGGAGACTCAGAAGCACCCCAAGATCCATGGCAACACTGGAGAGGAATCCTCAGGTTCCGGCCCCGACTCCACACAAGGACTGAGGCCCCGGCATGGACGGGAGAGGAATCCCGAGAGGTCCCCTAGCAACTCGCATGGGGACTGGCCTTTCCTGAGGCCACCAGAGCGGGTCCCTGAGGTCCCCGTCGTAACTCGAGAAGACCTGCCGCAACTCGAGAAAATCCAGGAGGTTCTCCCCTCCAGGCGAGATGAGGCCCATTTCCGCTGAGGCGTCTCGAGGCTGATCACACCTCACCTCTGGAACTTCGAAAGGGTCCTTCACACCCTTGGTGCAAATCAAGAAGTTCCCCGACCTAGCCGTCTCCACTCGAGAGGAATCACGAGGGTCCCGCCCACATCCAGAGGAGCCCCGTTTCTGCCTCGTAGCTCGAGATGAGGGATCCTTTCCCTGCTTCGTCGGGAAAGAGTTCCCGGCGTTCCCGTCGCATCTCAAGAGGAGGCCCTCTCAACAGGAACGGTGAGAGGAACTCCAGGGTCGTGCCACCATTCCAAGAGTCCCCCAGATGTCTCAGTCCATTCCAGAGGAACCTCTTTTCCCTTCACCGGCTCGTCTTTCACGCCGAGGATCGACTCACACCAAGGTGGCACGTGGCACAGCCCTGTGGGAAAGCCTCGTGGGAAAGCCTCGAGGGACAGCCTCGAGGAAAAGCCACAGATCCCTTGATCCACGTGAAAGGAAGCGTGACACTACTGCTGCAGCTCGGGAGGAAAGCGCACGTGCATGCCCCCACTCGAGACGAGGCCTGACACCCGTGGGGAGACTCAGAAGCACCCCAAGATCCATGGCAACACTGGAGAGGAATCCTCAGGTTCCGGCCCCGACTCCACACAAGGACTGAGGCCCCGGCATGGACGGGAGAGGAATCCCGAGAGGTCCCCTAGCAACTCGCATGGGGACTGGCCTTTCCTGAGGCCACCAGAGCGGGTCCCTGAGGTCCCCGTCGTAACTCGAGAAGACCTGCCGCAACTCGAGAAAATCCAGGAGGTTCTCCCCTCCAGGCGAGATGAGGCCCATTTCCGCTGAGGCGTCTCGAGGCTGATCACACCTCACCTCTGGAACTTCGAAAGGGTCCTTCACACCCTTGGTGCAAATCAAGAAGTTCCCCGACATACCCGTCTCCACTCGAGAGGAATCACGAGGGTCCCGCCCACATCCAGAGGAGCCCCGTTTCCGCCTCGTAGCTCGAGATGAGGGATCCTTTCCCTGCTTCGTCGGGAAAGAGTTCCCGGCGTTCCCGTCGCATCTCAAGAGGAGGCCCTCTCAACAGGAACGGCGAGAGGAACTCCAGGGTCGTGCCACCATTCCAAGAGTCCCCCAGATGTCTCAGTCCATTTCAGAGGAACCTCTTTTCCCTTCACCGGCTCGTCTTTCACGCCGAGGATCGACTCACACCAAGGTGGCACGTGGCACAGCCCTGTGGGAAAGCCTCGTGGGAAAGCCTCGAGAGACAGCCTCGAGGGAAAGCCACAGATCCCTTGATCCACGTGACAGGAAGCGTGACACTACTGCTGAAGCTCGGGAGGAAAGCGCACGTGCATGTCCCCATTCGAGACGAGGCCTAACTCCCCTGGGGAGACTCAGAAGTACCCCAAGATCCATGGCAACACTGGAGAGGAATCCTCAGGTTCCGGCCCCGACTCCACACAAGGACTGAGGCCCCGGCATGGACGGGAGAGGAATCCCGAGAGGTCCCCTAGCAACTCGCATGGGGACTGGCCTTTCCTGAGGCCACCAGAGTGGGTCCCTGAGGTCCCCGTCGTAACTCGAGAAGACCTTCCGCAACTCGAGAAAATCCAGGAGGTTCTCCCCTCCAGGCGAGATGAGGCCCATTTCCGCTGAGGCATCTCGAGGCTGATCACACCTCACCTCTGGAACTTCGACAGGGTCCTTCACACCCTTGGTGCAAATCCAGAAGTTCCCCGACATACCCGTCTCCACTCGAGAGGAATCACGAGGGTCCCGCCCACATCCAGAGGAGCCCCGTTTCCGCCTCGTAGCTCGAGATGAGGGATCCTTTCCCTGCTTCGTCGGGAAAGAGTTCCCGGCGTTCCCGTCGCATCTCAAGAGGAGGCCCTCTCAACAGGAACGGCGAGAGGAACTCCAGGGTCGTGCCACCATTCCAAGAGTCCCCCAGATGTCTCAGTCCATTCCAGAGGAACCTCTTTTCCCTTCACCGGCTCGTCTTTCACGCCGAGGATCGACTCACACCAAGGTGGCACGTGGCAGAGCCCTGTGGGAAAGCCTCGTGGGAAAGCCTCGAGGGACAGCCTCGAGGGAAAGCCACAGATCCCTTGATCCACGTGACAGGAAGCGTGACACTACTGCTGCAGCTCGGGAGGAAAGCGCACGTGCATGCCCCCACTCGAGACGAGGCCTGACTCCCCTGGGGAGACTCAGAAGCACCCCAAGATCCATGGCAACACTGGAGAGGAATCCTCAGGTTCCGGCCCCGACTCCACACAAGGACTGAGGCCCCGGCATGGACGGGAGAGGAATCCCGAGAGGTCCCCTAGCAATTCGCATGGGGACTGGCCTTTCCTGAGGCCACCAGAGCGGGTCCCTGAGGTCCCCGTCGTAACTCGAGAAGACCTGCCGCAACTCGAGAAAATCCAGGAGGTTCTCCCCTCCAGGCGAGATGAGGCCCATTTCCGCTGAGGCGTCTCGAGGCTGATCACACCTCACCTCTGTAACTTCGAAAGGGTCCTTCACACCCTTGGTGCAAATCAAGAAGTTCGCCGACCTAGCCGTCTCCACTCGAGAGGAATCACGAGGGTCCCGCCCACATCCAGAGGAGCCCCGTTTCCGCCTCGTAGCTCGAGATGAGGGATTCTTTCTCTGCTTCGTCGGGAAAGAGTTCCCGGCGTTCCCGTCGCATCTCAAGAGGAGGCCCTCTCAACAGGAACGGCGAGAGGAACTCCAGGGTCGTGCCACCATTCCAAGAGTCCCCCAGATGTCTCAGTCCATTCCAGAGGAACCTCTTTTCCCTTCACCGGCTCGTCTTTCACGCCGAGGATCGACTCCCACCAAGGTGGCACGTGGCAGAGCCCTGTGGGAAAGCCTCGTGGGAAAGCCTCGAGAGACAGCCTCGAGGGAAAGCCACAGATCCCTTGATCCACGTGACAGGAAGCGTGACACTACTGCTGCAGCTCGGGAGGAAAGCGCACGTGCATGCCCCCACTCGAGACGAGGCCTGACTCCCCTGGGGAGACTCAGAAGCACCCCAAGATCCATGGCAACACTGGAGAGGAATCCTCAGGTTCCGGCCCCGACTCCACACAAGGACTGAGGCCCCGGCATGGACGGGAGAGGAATCCCGAGAGGTCCCCTAGCAACTCGCATGGGGACTGGCCTTTCCTGAGGCCACCAGAGCGGGTCCCTGAGGTCCCCGTCGTAACTCGAGAAGACCTGCCGCAACTCGAGAAAATCCAGGAGGTTCTCCCCTCCAGGCGAGATGAGGCCCATTTCCGCTGAGGCGTCTCGAGGCTGATCACACCTCACCTCTGTAACTTCGAAAGGGTCCTTCACACCCTTGGTGCAAATCAAGAAGTTCGCCGACCTAGCCGTCTCCACTCGAGAGGAATCACGAGGGTCCCGCCCACATCCAGAGGAGCCCCGTTTCCGCCTCGTAGCTCGAGATGAGGGATTCTTTCTCTGCTTCGTCGGGAAAGAGTTCCCGGCGTTCCCGTCGCATCTCAAGAGGAGGCCCTCTCAACAGGAACGGCGAGAGGAACTCCAGGGTCGTGCCACCATTCCAAGAGTCCCCCAGATGTCTCAGTCCATTCCAGAGGAACCACTTTTCCCTTTACCGGCTCGTCTTTCACGCCGAGGATCGACTCCCACCAAGGTGGCACGTGGCACAGCCCTGTGGGAAAGCCTCGTGGGAAAGCCTCGAGGGACAGCCTCGAGGGAAAGCCACAGATCCCTTGATCCACGTGACAGGAAGCGTGACACTACTGCTGCAGCTCGGGAGGAAAGCGCACGTGAATGCCCCCACTCGAGACGAGGCCTGACTCCCCTGGGGAGACTCAGAAGCACCCCAAGATCCATGGCAACACTGGAGAGGAATCCTCAGGTTCCGGCCCCGACTCCACACAAGGACTGAGGCCCCGGCATGGACGGGAGAGGAATCCCGAGAGGTCCCCTAGCAACTTGCATGGGGACTGGCCTTTCCTGAGGCCACCAGAGCGGGTCCCTGAGGTCCCCGTCGTAACTCGAGAAGACCTGCTGCAACTCGAGAAAATCCAGGAGGTTCTCCCCTCCAGGCGAGATGAGGCCCATTTCCGCTGAGGCGTCTCGAGGCTGATCACACCTCACCTCTGGAACTTCGAAAGGGTCCTTCACACCCTTGGTGCAAATCAAGAAGTTCCCCGACCTAGCCGTCTCCACTCGAGAGGAATCACGAGGGTCCCGCCCACATCCAGAGGAGCCCCGTTTCCGCCTCGTAGCTCGAGATGAGGGATCCTTTCCCTGCTTCGTCAGGAAAGAGTTCCCGGCGTTCCCGTCGCATCTCAAGAGGAGGCCCTCTCAACAGGAACGGCGAGAGGAACTCCAGGGTCGTGCCACCATTCCAAGAGTCCCCCAGATGTCTCAGTCAATTCCAGAGGAACCTCTTTTCCCTTCACCGGCTCGTCTTTCACGCCCAGGATCGACTCACACCAAGGTGGCACGTGGCACAGCCCTGTGGGAAAGCCTCGTGGGAAAGCCTCGAGGGACAGCCTCGAGGGAAAGCCACAGATCCCTTGATCCACGTGACAGGAAGCGTGACACTACTGTTGCAGCTCGGGAGGAAAGCGCACGTGCATGCCCCCACTCGAGACGAGGCCTGACTCCCCTGGGGAGACTCAGAAGCACCCCAAGATCCATGGCAACACTGGAGAGGAATCCTCAGGTTCCGGCCCCGACTCCACACAAGGACTGAGGCCCCGGCATGGACGGGAGAGGAATCCCGAGAGGTCCCCTAGCAACTCGCATGGGGACTGGCCTTTCCTGAGGCCACCAGAGCGGGTCCCTGAGGTCCCCGTCGTAACTCGAGAAGACCTGCCGCAACTCGAGAAAATCCAGGAGGTTCTCCCCTCCAGGCGAGATGAGGCCCATTTCCGCTGAGGCGTCTCGAGGCTGATCACACCTCACCTCTGGAACTTCGAAAGGGTCCTTCACACCCTTGGTGCAAATCAAGAAGTTCCCCGACCTAGCCGTCTCCACTCGAGAGGAATCACGAGGGTCCCGCCCACATCCAGAGGAGCCCCGTTTCTGCCTCGTAGCTCGAGATGAGGGATCCTTTCCCTGCTTCGTCGGGAAAGAGTTCCCGGCGTTCCCGTCGCATCTCAAGAGGAGGCCCTCTCAACAGGAACGGTGAGAGGAACTCCAGGGTCGTGCCACCATTCCAAGAGTCCCCCAGATGTCTCAGTCCATTCCAGAGGAACCTCTTTTCCCTTCACCGGCTCGTCTTTCACGCCGAGGATCGACTCACACCAAGGTGGCACGTGGCACAGCCCTGTGGGAAAGCCTCGTGGGAAAGCCTCGAGGGACAGCCTCGAGGAAAAGCCACAGATCCCTTGATCCACGTGAAAGGAAGTGTGACACTACTGCTGCAGCTCGGGAGGAAAGCGCACGTGCATGCTCCCACTCGAGACGAGGCCTGACACCCGTGGGGAGACTCAGAAGCACCCCAAGATCCATGGCAACACTGGAGAGGAATCCTCAGGTTCCGGCCCCGACTCCACACAAGGACTGAGGCCCCGGCATGGACGGGAGAGGAATCCAGAGAGGTCCCCTAGCAACTCGCATGGGGACTGGCCTTTCCTGAGGCCACCAGAGCGGATCCCTGAGGTCCCCGTCGTAACTCGAGAAGACCTGCCGCAACTCGAGAAAATCCAGGAGGTTCTCCCCTCCAGGCGAGATGAGGCCCATTTCCGCTGAGGCGTCTCGAGGCTGATCACACCTCACCTCTGGAACTTCGAAAGGGTCCTTCACACCCTTGGTGCAAATCAAGAAGTTCCCCGACCTAGCCGTCTCCACTCGAGAGGAATCACGAGGGTCCCGCCCACATCCAGAGGAGCCCCGTTTCCGCCTCGTAGCTCGAGATGAGGGATCCTTTCCCTGCTTCGTCGGGAAAGAGTTCCCGGCGTTCCCGTCGCATCTCAAGAGGAGGCCCTCTCAACAGGAACGGCGAGAGGAACTCCAGGGTCGTGCCACCATTCCAAGAGTCCCCCAGATGTCTCAGTCCATTCCAGAGGAACCTCTTTTCCCTTCACCGGCTCGTCTTTCACGCCGAGGATCGACTCACACCAAGGTGGCACGTGGCACAGCCCTGTGGGAAAGCCTCGTGGGAAAGCCTCGAGGGACAGCCTCGAGGGAAAGCCACAGATCCCTTGATCCACGTGACAGGAAGCGTGACACTACTGCTGCAGCTCGGGAGGAAATCGCACGTGCATGCCCCCACTCGAGACGAGGCCTGACTCCCCTGGGGAGACTCAGAAGCACCCCAAGATCCATGGCAACACTGGAGAGGAATCCTCAGGTTCCGGCCCCGACTCCACACAAGGACTGAGGCCCCGGCATGGACGGGAGAGGAATGCCGAGAGGTCCCCAAGCAACTCGCATGGGGACTGGCCTTTCCTGAGGCCACCAGAGCGGGTCCCTGAGGTCCCCGTCGTAACTCGAGAAGACCTGCCGCAACTCGAGAAAATCCAGGAGGTTCTCCCCTCCAGGCGAGATGAGGCCCATTTCCACTGAGGCGTCTCGAGGCTGATCACACCGCACCTCTGGAACTTCGAAAGGATCCTTCACACCCTTGGTGCAAATCAAGAAGCTCCCCGACCTAGCCGTCTCCACTCGAGAGGAATCACGAGGGTCCCGCCCACATCCAGAGGAGCCCCGTTTCCGCCTCGTAGCTCGAGATGAGGGATCCTTTCCCTGCTTCGTCGGGAAAGATTTCCCGGCGTTCCCGTCGCATCTCAAGAGGAGGCCCTCTCAACAGGAACGGCGAGAGGAACTCCAGGGTCGTGCCACCATTCCAAGAGTCCCCCAGATGTCTCAGTCCATTCCAGAGGAACCTCTTTTCCCTTCACCGGCTCGTCTTTCACGCCGAGGATCGACTCACACCAAGGTGGCACGTGGCACAGCCCTGTGGGAAAGCCTCGTGGGAAAGCCTCGAGGGACAGCCTCGAGGGAAAGCCACAGATCCCTTGATCCACGTGACAGGAAGCGTGACACTACTGCTGCAGCTCGGGAGGAAAGCGCACGTGCATGCCCCCACTTGAGACGAGGCCTGACTCCCCTGGGGAGACTCAGAAGCACCCCAAGATCCATGGCAACACTGGAGAGGAATCCTCAGGTTCCGGCCCCGACTCCACACAAGGACTGAGGCCCCGGCATGGACGGGAGAGGAATGCCGAGAGGTCCCCTAGCAACTCGCATGGGGACTGGCCTTTCCTGAGGCCACCAGAGCGGGTCCCTGAGGTCCCCGTCGTAACTCGAGAAGACCTGCCGCAACTCGAGAAAATCCAGGAGGTTCTCCCCTCCAGGCGAGATGAGGCCCATTTCCGCTGAGGCGTCTCGAGGCTGATCACACCTCACCTCTGGAACTTCGAAAGGGTCCTTCACACCCTTGGTGCAAATCAAGAAGTTCCCCGACCTAGCCGTCTCCACTCGAGAGGAATCACGAGGGTCCCGCCCACATCCAGAGGAGCCCCGTTTCCGCCTCGTAGCTCGAGATGAGGGATCCTTTCCCTGCTTCGTCGGGAAAGAGTTCCCGGCGTTCCCGTCGCATCTCAAGAGGAGGCCCTCTCAACAGGAACGGCGAGAGGAACTCCAGGGTCGTGCCACCATTCCAAGAGTCCCCCAGATGTCTCAGTCCATTCCAGAGGAACCTCTTTTCCCTTCACCGGCTCGTCTTTCACGCCGAGGATCGACTCACACCAAGGTGGCACGTGGCACAGCCCTGTGGGAAAGCCTCGTGGGAAAGCCTCGAGGGACAGCCTCGAGGGAAAGCCACAGATCCCTTGATCCACGTGACAGGAAGCGTGACACTACTGCTGCAGCTCGGGAGGAAAGCGCACGTGCATGCCCCCACTCGAGACGAGGCCTGACACCCGTGGGGAGACTCAGAAGCACCCCAAGATCCATGGCAACACTGGAGAGGAATCCTCAGGTTCCGGCCCCGACTCCACACAAGGACTGAGGCCCCGGCATGGACGGGAGAGGAATCCCGAGAGGTCCCCTAGCAACTCGCATGGGGACTGGCCTTTCCTAAGGCCACCAGAGCGGGTCCCTGAGGTCCCCGTCGTAACTCGAGAAGACCTGCCGCAACTGGAGAAAATCCAGGAGGTTCTCCCCTCCAGGCGAGATGAGGCCCATTTCCGCTGAGGCATCTCGAGGCTGATCACACCTCACCTCTGGAACTTCGAAAGGGTCTTTCACACCCTTGGTGCAAATCCAGAAGTTCCCCGACCTAGCCGTCTCCACTCGAGAGGAATCACGAGGGTCCCGCCCACATCCAGAGGAGCCCCGTTTCCGCCTCGTAGCTCGAGATGAGGGATCCTTTCCCTGCTTCGTCGGGAAAGAGTTCCCGGCGTTCCCGTCGCATCTCAAGAGGAGGCCCTCTCAACAGGAACGGCGAGAGGAACTCCAGGGTCGTGCCACCATTCCAAGAGTCCCCCAGATGTCTCAGTCCATTCCAGAGGAACCTCTTTTCCCTTCACCGGCTCAACTTTCACGCCGAGGATCGACTCACACCAAGGTGGCACGTGGCACAGCCCTGTGGGAAAGCCTCGTGGGAAAGCCTCGAGGGACAGCCTCGAGGGAAAGCCACAGATCCCTTGATCCACGTGACAGGAAGCGTGACACTACTGCTGCAGCTCGGGAGGAAAGCGCACGTGCATGCCCCCACTCGAGACGAGGCCTGACTCCCCTGGGGAGACTCAGAAGCACCCCAAGATCCATGGCAACACTGGAGAGGAATCCTCAGGTTCCGGCCCCGACTCCACACAAGGACTGAGGCCCCGGCATGGATGGGAGAGGAATGCCGAGAGGTCCCATAGCAACTCGCATGGGGACTGGCCTTTCCTGAGGCCACCAGAGCGGGTCCCTGAGGTCCCCGTCGTAACTCGAGAAGACCTGCCGCAACTCGAGAAAATCCAGGAGGTTCTCCCCTCCAGGCGAGATGAGGCCCATTTCCGCTGAGGCATCTCGAGGCTGATCACACCTCACCTCTGGAACTTTGAAAGGGTCCTTCACACCCTTGGTGCAAATCCAGAAGTTCCCCGACCTAGCCGTCTCCACTCGAGAGGAATCACGAGGGTCCCGCCCACATCCAGAGGAGCCCCGTTTCCGCCTCGTAGCTCGAGATGAGGGATCCTTTCCCTGCTTCGTCGGGAAAGAGTTCCCGGCGTTCCCGTCGCATCTCAAGAGGAGGCCCTCTCAACAGGAATGGCGAGAGGAACTCCAGGGTCGTGCCACCATTCCAAGAGTCCCCCAGATGTCTCAGTCCATTTCAGAGGAACCTTTTTTCCCTTCACCGGCTCGTCTTTCACGCCGAGGATCGACTCACACCAAGGTGGCACGTGGCACAGCCCTGTGGGAAAGCCTCGTGGGAAAGCCTCGAGGGACAGCCTCGAGGGAAAGCCACAGATCCCTTGATCCACGTGACAGGAAGCGTGACACTACTGCTGCAGCTCGGGAGGAAAGCGCACGTGCATGCCCCCACTCGAGACGAGGCCTGACACCCGTGGGGAGACTCAGAAGCACCCCAAGATCCATGGCAACACTGGAGAGGAATCCTCAGGTTCCGGCCCCGACTCCACACAAGGACTGAGGCCCCGGCATGGACGGGAGAGGAATCCCGAGAGGTCCCCTAGCAACTCGCATGGGGACTGGCCTTTCCTGAGGCCACCAGAGCGGGTCCCTGAGGTCCCCGTCGTAACTCGAGAAGACCTGCCGCAACTCGAGAAAATCCAGGAGGTTCTCCCCTCCAGGCGAGATGAGGCCAATTTCCGCTGAGGCATCTCGAGGATGATCACACCTCACCTCTGGAACTTCGAAAGGGTCCTTCACACCCTTGGTGCAAATCCAGAAGTTCCCCGACCTAGCCGTCTCCACTCGAGAGGAATCACGAGGGTCCCGCCCACATCCAGAGGAGCCCCGTTTCCGCCTCGTAGCTCGAGATGAGGGATCCTTTCCCTGCTTCGTCGGGAAAGAGTTCCCGGCGATCCCGTCGCATCTCAAGAGGAGGCCCTCTCAACAGGAACGGCGAGAGGAACTCCAGGGTCGTGCCACCATTCAAAGAGTCCCCCAGATGTCTCAGTCCATTCCAGAGGAACCTCTTTTCCCTTCACCGGCTCGTCTTTCACGCCGAGGATCGACTCACACCAAGGTGGCACGTGGCACAGCCCTGTGGGAAAGCCTCGTGGGAAAGCCTCGAGGGACAGCCTCGAGGGAAAGCCACAGATCCCTTGATCCACGTGACAGGAAGCGTGACACTACTGCTGCAGCTCGGGAGGAAAGCGCACGTGCATGCCCCCACTCGAGACGAGGCCTGACTCCCCTGGGGAGACTCAGAAGCACCCCAAGATCCATGGCAACACTGGAGAGGAATCCTCAGGTTCCGGCCCCGACTCCACACAAGGACTGAGGCCCCGGCATGGACGGGAGAGGAATGCCGAGAGGTCCCCTAGCAACTCGCATGGGGACTGGCCTTTCCTGAGGCCACCAGAGCGGGTCCCTGAGGTCCCCGTCGTAACTCGAGAAGACCGGCCGCAACTCGAGAAAATCCAGGAGGTTCTCCCCTCCAGGCGAGATGAGGCCCATTTCCGCTGAGGCGTCTCGAGGCTGATCACACCTCACCTCTGGAACTTCGAAAGGCTCCTTCACACCCTTGGTGCAAATCCAGAAGTTCCCCGACATACCCGTCTCCACTCGAGAGGAATCACGAGGGTCCCGCCCACATCCAGAGGAGCCCCGTTTCCGCCTCGTAGCTCGAGATGAGGGATCCTTTCCCTGCTTCGTCGGGAAAGAGTTCCCGGCGTTCCCGTCGCATCTCAAGAGGAGGCCCTCTAAACAGGAACGGCGAGAGGAACTCCAGGGTCGTGCCACCATTCCAAGAGTCCCCCAGATGTTTCAGTCCATTCCAGAGGAACCTCTTTTCCCTTCACCGGCCTGTCATTCACGCCGAGGATCGACTCACACCAAGGTGGCACGTGGCACAGCCCTGTGGGAAAGCCTCGTGGGAAAGCCTCGAGGGACAGCCTCGAGGGAAAGCCACAGATCCCTTGATCCACGTGACAGGAAGCGTGACACTACTGCTGCAGCTCGGGAGGAAAGCGCACGTGCATGCCCCCACTCGAGACGAGGCCTGACTCCCCTGGGGAGACTCAGAAGCACCCCAAGATCCATGGCAACACTGGAGAGGAATCCTCAGGTTCTGGCCCCGACTCCACGCAAGGACTGAGGCCCCGGCATGGACGGGAGAGGAATCCCGAGAGGTCCCCTAGCAACTCGCATGGGGACTGGCCTTTCCTGAGGCCACCAGAGCGGGTCCCTGAGGTCCCCGTCGTAACTCGAGAAGACCTGCCGCAACTCGAGAAAATCCAGGAGGTTCTCCCCTCCAGGCGAGATGAGGCCCATTTCCGCTGAGGCATCTCGAGGCTGATCACACCTCACCTGTGGAACTTCGAAAGGCTCCTTCACACCCTTGGTGCAAATCAAGAAGTTCCCCGACATACCCGTCTCCACTCGAGAGGAATCACGAGGGTCCCGCCCACATCCAGAGGAGCCCCTTTTCCGCCTCGTAGCTCGAGATGAGGGATCCTTTCCCTGCTTCGTCGGGAAAGAGTTCCCGGCGTTCCCGTCGCATCTCAAGAGGAGGCCCTCTCAACAGGAACGGCGAGAGGAACTCCAGGGTCGTGCCACCATTCCAAGAGTCCCCCAGATGTCTCAGTCCATTCCAGAGGAACCTCTTTTCCCTTCACCGTCCTGTCTTTCACGCCGAGGATCGACTCACACCAAGGTGGCACGTGGCACAGCCCTGTGGGAAAGCCTCGTGGGAAAGCCTCGAGGGACAGCCACTGATCCCTTGATCCACGTGACAGGAAGCGTGACACTACTGCTGCAGCTCGGGAGGAAAGCGCACGTGCATGCCCCAACTCGAGACGAGGCCTGACTCCCCTGGGGAGACTCAGAAGCACCCCAAGATCCATGGCAACACTGGAGAGGAATCCTCAGGTTCCGGCCCCGACTCCACCCAAGGACTGAGGCCCCGGCATGGACGGGAGAGGAATCCCGAGAGGTCCCCTAGCAACTCGCATGGGGACTGGCCTTTCCTGAGGCCACCAGAGCGGGTCCCTGAGGTCCCCGTCGTAACTCGAGAAGACCTGCCGCAACTCGAGAAAATCCAGGAGGTTCTCCCCTCCAGGCGAGATGAGGCCCATTTCCGCTGAGGCGTCTCGAGGCTGATCACACCTCACCTCTGGAACTTCGAAAGGCTCCTTCACACCCTTGGTGCAAATCAAGAAGTTCCCCGACATACCCGTCTCCAATCGAGAGGAATGACGAGGGTCCCGCCCACATCCAGAGGAGCCCCGTTTCCTCCTCGTAGCTCGAGATGAGGGATCCTTTCCCTGCTTCGTCGGGAAAGAGTTCCCGGCGTTCCCGTCGCATCTCAAGAGGAGGCCCTCTCAACAGGAACGGCGAGAGGAACTCCAGGGTCGTGCCACCATTCCAAGAGTCCCCCAGATGTCTCAGTCCATTCCAGAGGAACCTCTTTTCCCTTCACCGGCTCGTCTTTCACGCCGAGGATCGACTCACACCAAGGTGGCACGTGGCACAGCCCTGTGGGAAAGCCTCGTTGGAAAGCCTCGAGGGACAGCCTCGAGGGAAAGCCACAGATCCCTTGATCCACGTGACAGGAAGCGTGACACTACTGCTGCATCTCGGGAGGAAAGCGCACGTGCATGCCCCCACTCGAGACGAGGCCTGACTCCCCTGGGGAGACTCAGAAGCACCCCAAGATCCATGGCAACACTGGAGAGGAATCCTCAGGTTCCGGCCCCGACTCCACGCAAGGACTGAGGCCCCGGCATGGACGGGAGAGGAATCCCGAGAGGTCCCCTAGCAACTCGCATGGGGACTGGCCTTTCCTGAGGCCACCAGAGCGGGTCCCTGAGGTCCCTGTCGTAACTCGAGAAGACCTGCCGCAACTCGAGAAAATCCAGGAGGTTCTCCCCTCCAGGCGAGATGAGGCCCATTTCCGCTGAGGCGTCTCGAGGCTGATCACACCTCACCTCTGGAACTTCGAAAGGCTCCTTCACACCCTTGGTGCAAATCAAGAAGTTCCCCGACATACCCGTCTCCACTCGAGAGGAATCACGAGGGTCCCGCCCACATCCAGAGGAGCCCCGTTTCCGCCTCGTAGCTCGAGATGAGGGATCCTTTCCCTGCTTCGTCGGGAAAGAGTTCCCGGCGTTCCCGTCGCATCTCAAGAGGAGGCCCTCTCAACAGGAACGGCGAGAGGAACTCCAGGGTCGTGCCACCATTCCAAGAGTCCCCCAGATGTCTCAGTCCATTCCAGAGGAACCTCTTTTCCCTTCACCGGCTCGTCTTTCACGCCGAGGATCGACTCACACCAAGGTGGCACGTGGCACAGCCTTGTGGGAAAGCCTCGTGGGAAAGCCTCGAGGGACAGCCTCGAGGGAAAGCCACAGATCCCTTGATCCACGTGACAGGAAGCGTGACACTACTGCTGCACCTCGGGAGGAAAGCGCACGTGCATGCCCCCACTCGAGACGAGGCTTGACTCCCCTGGGTAGACTCAGAAGCACCACAAGATCCATGGCAACACTGGAGAGGAATCCTCAGGTTCCGGCCCCGACTCCACGCAAGGACTGAGGCCCCGGCATGGACGGGAGAGGAATCCCGAGAGGTCCCCTAGCAACTCGCATGGGGACTGGCCTTTCCTGAGGCCACCAGATCGGGTCCCTGAGGTCCCCGTCGTAACTCGAGAAGACCTGCCGCAACTGGAGAAAATCCAGGAGGTTCTCCCCTCCAGGCGAGATGAGGCCCATTTCCGCTGAGGCGTCTCGAGGCTGATCACCCCAAACCTCTGGAACTTCGAAAGGGTCCTTCACACCCTTGGTGCAAATCAAGAAGTTCCCCGACATACCCGTCTCCACTCGAGAGGAATCACGAGGGTCCCGCCCACATCCAGAGGAGCCCCGTTTCCGCCTCGTAGCTCGAGTTGAGGGAACCTTTCTCTGCTTCGTCGGGAAAGAGTTCCCGGCGTTCCCGTCGCCTCTCAAGAGGAGGCCCTCTCAACAGGAACGGCGAGAGGAACTCCAGGGTCGTGCCACCATTCCAAGAGTCCCCCAGATGTCTCAGTCCATTCCAGAGGAACCTCTTTTCCCTTCACCGGCTCGTCTTTCACGCCGAGGATCGACTCACACCAAGGTGGCACGTGGCACAGCCCTGTGGGAAAGCCTCGTGGGAAAGCCTCGAGGGACAGCCTCGAGGGAAAGCCACAGATCCCTTGATCCACGTGACAGGAAGCGTGACACTACTGCTGCAGCTCGGGAGGAAAGCGCACGTGCAGGCCCCCACTCGAGACGAGGCCTGACTCCCCTGGGGAGACTCAGAAGCACCCAAGATCCATGGCAACACTGGAGAGGAATCCTCAGGTTCCGGCCCCGACTCCACGCAAGGACTGAGGCCCCGGCATGGACGGGAGAGGAATCCCGAGAGGTCCCCTAGCAACTCGCATGGGGACTGGCCTTTCCTGAGGCCACCAGAGCGGGTCCCTGAGGTCCCCGTCGTAACTCGAGAAGACCTGCCGCAACTCGAGAAAATCCAGGAGGTTCTCCCCTCCAGGCGAGATGAGGCCCATTTCCTCTGAGGCGTCTCGAGGCTGATCACACCTCACCTCTGGAACTTCGAAAGGGTCCTTCACACCCTTGGTGCAAATCAAGAAGTTCCCCGACATACCCGTCTCCACTCGAGAGGAATCAGGAGGGTCCCGCCCACATCCAGAGGAGCCCCGTTTCCGCCTCGTAGCTCGAGATGAGGGATCCTTTCCCTGCTTCGTCGGGAAAGAGTTCCCGGCGTTCCCGTCGCATCTCAAGAGGAGGCCCTCTCAACAGGAACGGCGAGAGGAACTCCAGGGTCGTGCCAGCATTCCAAGAGTCCCCCAGATGTCTCAGTCCATTCCAGAGGAACCTCTTTTCCCTTCACCGGCTCCTCTTTCACGCCGAGGATCGACTCACACCAAGGTGGCACGTGGCACAGCCCTGTGGCAAAGCCTCGTGGGAAAACCTCGAGGGACAGCCTCGAGGGAAAGCCACAGATCCCTTGATCCACGTGACAGGAAGCGTGACACTACTGCTGCAGCTCGGGAGGAAAGCGCAAGTGCATGCCCCCACTCGAGACGAGGCCTGACTCCCCTGGGGATACTCAGAAGCACCCCTAGATCCACGGCAACACTGAAGAGGAATCCTCAGGTTCTGGCCCCGACTCCACACAAGGACTGAGGCCCTGGCATGGACGGGAGAGGAATCCCGAGAGGTCCCCTAGCAACTCGCATGGGGACTGGCCTTTCCTGAGGCCACCAGAGCGGGTCCCTGAGGTCCCCGTCGTAACTCGAGAAGACCTGCCGCAACTCGAGAAAATCCAGGAGGTTCTCCCCTCCAGGCGAGATGAGGCCCATTTCCGCTGAGGCGTCTCGAGGCTGATCACACCTCACCTCTGGAACTTCGAAAGGGTCCTTCACACCCTTGGTGAAAATCAAGAAGTTCCCCGACATACCCGTCTCCACTCGAGAGGAATCACGAGGGTCCCGCCCACATCCAGAGGAGCCCCGTTTCCGCCTCGTAGCTCGAGATGAGGGATCCTTTCCCTGCTTCGTCGGGAAAGAGTTCCCGGCGTTCCCGTCGCGTCTGAAGGGGAGGCTCTCTGAACAGGAGCTCGAGAGGAACTCCATGGTCGTGCCAGCATTCCAAGAGTCCCCAAGATGTCTCAGTCCATTCCAGAGGAACCTCTTTTCCCTTCACCGGCTCGTCTTTCACGCCGAGGATCGACTCACAACAAGGTGGCACGTGGCACAGCCCTGTGGGAAAGCCTCGTGGGTAATCCTCGAGGGACAGCCTAGAGGGAAAGCCACAGATCCCTTGATCCACGTGACAGGAAGCGTGACACTACTGCTGCAGCTCGGGAGGAAAGCGCACGTGCATGACCCCACTCGAGACGAGGCCTGACTCCCCTGGGGAGACTCAGAAGCACCCCTAGATCCATGGCAACACTGGAGAGGAATCCTCAGGTTCCGGCCCCGACTCCACACAAGGACTGAGGCCCCGGCACGGACGGGAGAGGAATCCCGAGGTGTCCCCTAGCAACTCGCATGGGGACTGGCCTTTCCTGAGGCCACCATAGCGGGTCCTTAGGTCCCCGTCGTAACTCGAGAAGACCTGCCTCAACTCGAGAAAATCCAGGAGGTTCTCCCCTCCAGGCGAGATGAGGCCCATTTCCGCTGAGGCGTCTCGAGGCTGATCACACCTCACCTCTGGAACTTCGAAAGGGTCCTTCACACCCTTGGTGCAAAAGAAGAAGTTCCCCGACCTAGCCGTCTCCACTCGAGAGGAATCACGAGGGTCCCGCCCACATCCAGAGGAGCCCCGTTTCCGCCTCGTAGCTCGAGATGAGGGATCCTTTCCCTGCTTCGTCGGAAAGAGTTCCCGGCGTTCCCGTCGCCTCTCAAGAGGAGGCCCTCTGAACAGGCGCGGCCAAAGGAACTCCATGGTCGTGCCAGCATTCTAAGAGTCCCCCAGATGTCTCAGTCCATTCCAGAGGAACCTCTTTTCCCTTCACCGGCTCGTCTTTCAAGCCGAGGATCGACTCACACCAAGGTGGCACGTGGCACAGCCCTGTGGGAAAGCCTCGTGGGTAAACCTCGAGGGACAGCCTCGAGGGAAAGCCACAGATCCCTTGATCCACGTGACGGGAAGCGTGACACTACTGCTGCAGCTCGGGAGGAAAGCGCACGTGCATGCCCCCACTCGAGACGAGGCCTGACTCCCCTGGGGAGAATCAGAAGCACCCCTAGATCCACGGCAACACTGGAGAGGAATCCTCAGGTTCCGGCCCCGACTCCACACAAGGACTGAGGCACCGGCATGGACGGGAGAGGAATCCCGAGAGGTCCCCTAGCAACTCGCATGGGGACTGGCCTTTCCTGAGGCCACCAGAGCGGGTCCCTGAGGTCCCCGTCGTAACTCGAGAAGACCTGCCGCAACTCGAGAAAATCCAGGAGGTTCTCCCCTCCAGGCGAGATGAGGCCCATTTCCGCTGAGGCGTCTCGAAGCTGATCACACCTCACCTCTGGAACTTCGAAAGGGTCCTTCACACCCTTGGTGCAAATCAAGAAGTTCCCCGACATACCCGTCTCCACTCGAGAGGAATCACGAGGGTCCCGCCCACATCCAGAGGAGCCCCGTTTCCGCCTCGTAGCTCGAGATGAGGGAACCTTTCCCTGCTTCGTCGGGAAAGAGTTCCCGGCGTTCCCGTCGCCTCTCAAGAGGAGGCCCTCTGAACAGGCGCGGCGAGAGGAACTCCATGTTCGTGCCAGCATTCCAAGAGTCCCCCAGATATCTCAGTCCATTCCAGAGGAACCTCTTTTCCCTTCACCGGCTCGTCTTTCACGCCGAAGATCGACTCACAACAAGGTGGCATGTGGCACAGCCCTTTGGGAAAGCCTCGTGGGTAAATCTCGAGGGACAGCCTCGAGGGAAAGCCACAGATCCCTTGATCCACGTGACAGGAAGCGTGACACTACTGCTGCAGCTCGGGAGGAAAGCGCACGTGCATGCCCCCACTCGAGACGAGGCCTGACTCCCCTGGGGAGACTCAGAAGCACCCCTAGATCCATGGCAACACTGGAGAGGAATCCTCAGGTTCCGGCCCCGACTCCACACAAGGACTGAGGCCCCGGCATGGACGGGAGAGGAATCCCGAGAGGTCCCCTAGCAACTCGCATGGGGACTGGCCTTTCCTGAGGCCACCAGAGCGGGTCCCTGAGGTCCCCGTCGTAACTCGAGAAGACCTGCCGCAACTCGAGAAAATCCAGGAGGTTCTCCCCTCCAGGCGAGATGAGGCCCATTTCCGCTGAGGCGTCTCGAGGCTGATCACACCTCACCTATAGAAATTCAAAAGGGTCCTTCACATCCTTGGTGGAAATCAAGAAGTTCCCCGACCTAGCCGTCTCCACTCGAGAGGAATCACGAGGGTCCCGCCCACATCCAGAGGAGCCCCGTTTCCGCCTCGTAGCTCGAGATGAGGGATCCTTTCCCTGCTTCGTCGGGAAAGAGTTCCTGGCGTTCCCGTCGCATCTCAAGAGGAGGCCCTCTCAACCGGAGCGGCGAGAGGAACTCCAGGGTCGTGCCACCATTCCAAGAGTCCCCCAGATGTCTCAGTCCATTCCAGAGGAACCTCTTTTCCCTTCACCGGCTCGTCTTTCACGCCGAGGATCGACTCACACCAAGGTGGCACGTGGCACAGCCCTGTGGGAAAGCCTCGTTGGAAAGCCTCGAGGGACAGCCTCGAGGGAAAGCCACAGATCCCTTGATCCACGTGACAGGATGCGTGTCACTACTGCTGCAGCTCGGGAGGAAAGTGCACGTGCATGCCCCAACTCGAGACGAGGCCTGACTCCCCTGGGGAGACTCAGAAGCACCCCAAGATCCATGGCAACACTGGAGAGCAATCCTCAGGTTCCGGCCCCGACTCCACACAAGGACTGAGGCCCCGGCATGGACGGGAGAGGAATCCCGAGAGGTCCCCTAGCAACTCGCATGGGGACTGGCCTTTCCTGAGGCCACCAGAGCGGGTCCCTGAGGTCCCCGTCGTAACTCGAGAAGACCTGCCGCAACTCGAGAAAATCCAGGAGGTTCTCCCCTCCAGGCGAGATGAGGCCCATTTCCGCTGAGGCGTCTCGAGGCTGATCACACCTCACCTCTGGAACTTCGAAAGGGTCCTTCACACCCTTGGTGCAAATCAAGAAGTTCCCCGACATAAACGTCTCCACTCGAGAGGAATCACGATGGTCCCGCCCACATCCAGAGGAGCCCCGTTTCCGCCTCGTAGCTCGAGATGAGGGATCCTTTCCCTGCTTCGTCGGGAAAGAGTTCCCTGCGTTCCCGTCGCATCTCAAGAGGAGGCCCTTTCAACCGGAGCGGCGAGAGGAACTCCATGGTCGTACCAGCATTCCAAGAGTCCCCCAGATGTCTCAGTCCATTCCAGAGGAACCTCTTTTCCCTTCACCGGCTCGTCTTTCACGCCGAGAATCGACTCACACCAAGGTGGCACGTGGCACAGCCCTGTGGGAAAGCCTCGTGGGAAAACCTCGAGGGACAGCCTGGAGGGAAAGCCACAGATCCCTTGATCCACGTGACAGGAAGCGTGACACTACTGCTGCAGCTCGGGAGGAAAGCGCACGTGCATGCCCCCACTCGAGACGAGGCCTGACTCCCCTGGGGAGAATCAGAAGCACCCCTAGATCCATGGCAACACTGGAGAGGAATCCTCAGGTTCCGGCCCCGAATCCACACAAGGACTGAGGCCCCGGCATGGACGGGAGAGGAATCCCGAGAGGTCCCCTAGCAACTCGCATGGGGACTGGCCTTTCCTGAGGCCACCATAGCGGGTCCCTGAGGTCCCCGTCGTAACTCGAGAAGACCTGCCGCAACTCGAGAAAATCCAGGAGGTTCTCCCCTCCAGGCGAGATGAGGCCCATTTCCGCAGAGGCGTCTCGAGGCTGATCACCCCAAACCTCTGCAACTTCGAAAGGGTCCTTCACACCCTTGGTGCAAATCAAGAAGTTCCCCGACATACCCGTCTCCACTCGAGAGGAATCACGAGGGTCCCGCCCACATCCAGAGGAGCCCCGTTTCCGCCTCGTAGCTCGAGATGAGGGAACCTTTCTCTGCTTCGTCGGGAAAGAGTTCCCGGCGTTCCCGTCGCCTCTCAAGAGGAGGCCCTCTGAACAGGCGCGGCGAGAGGAACTCCATGTTCGTGCCAGCATTCCAAGAGTCCCCCAGATATCTCAGTCCATTCCAGAGGAACCTCTTTTCCCTTCACTGGCTCGTCTTTCACGCCGAGGATCGACTCACAACAAGGTGGCACGTGGCACAGCCCTTTGGGAAAGCCTCGTGGGTAAATCTCGAGGGACAGCCTCGAGGGAAAGCCACAGATCCCTTGATCCACGTGACAGGAAGCGTGACACTACTGCTGCAGCTCGGGAGGAAAGCGCACGTGCATGCCCCCACTCCAGACGAGGCCTGACTCCCCTGGGGAGACTCAGAAGCACCCCAAGATCCATGGCAACACTGGAGAGGAATCCTCAGGTTCCGGCCCCGACTCCACACAATGACTGAGGCCCCGGCATGGACGGGAGAGGAATCCCGAGAGGTCCCCTAGCAACTCGCATGGGGACTGGCCTTTCCTGAGGCCACCAGAGCGGGTCCCTGAGGTCCCCGTCGTAACTCGAGAAGACCTGCCGCAACTCGAGAAAATCCAGGAGGTTCTCCCCTCCAGGCGAGATGAGGCCCATTTCCGCTGAGGCGTCTCGAGGCTGATCACACCTCACCTCTGGAACTTCGAAAGGGTCCTTCACACCCTTGGTGCAAATCAAGAAGTTCCCCGACATACCCGTCTCCACTCGAGAGGATTCACGAGGGTCCCGCCCACATCCAGAGGAGCCCCGTTTCCGCCTCGTAGCTCGAGATGAGGGATCCTTTCCCTGCTTCGTCGGGAAAGAGTTCCCGGCGTTCCCGTCGCATCTCAAGAGGAGGCCCTCTCAACAGGAACGGCGAGAGGAACTCCAGGGTCGTGCCAGCATTCCAAGAATCCCCCAGATGTCTCAGTCCATTCCAGAGGAACCTCTTTTCCCTTCACCGGCTCGTCTTTCACGCCGAGGATCGACTCACAACAAGGTGGCACGTGGCACAGCCCTGTGGGAAAGCCTCGTGGGAAAGCCTCGAGGGACAGCCTCGAGGGAGAGCCACAGATCCCTTGATCCACGTGACAGGAAGCGTGACACTGCTGCTGCAGCTTGGGAGGAAAGCGCACGTGCATGTCCCCACTCGAGACGAGGCCTGACTCCCCTGGGGAGACTCAGAAGCACGCCAAGATCCATGGCAACACTGGAGAGGAATCCTCAGGTTCCGGCCCCGACTCAACACAAGGACTGAGTCCCCGGCGCGGATGGGAGAGGAATCCCGAGAGGTCCCCTAGCAACTCGCATGGGGACTGGCCTTTCCTGAGGCCACCAGAGCGGGTCCCTGAGGTCCCCGTCGTAACTCGAGAAGACCTGCCGCAACTCGAGAAAATCCAGGAGGTTCTCCCCTTCAGGCGAGATGAGGCCCATTTCCGCTGAGGCGTCTCGAGGCTGATCACACCTCACCTCTGGAACTTCGAAAGGGTCCTTCACACCCTTGGTGCAAATCAAGAAATTCGCCGACCTAGCCGTCTCCACTCGAGAGGAATCACGAGGGTCCCGCCCACATCCAGAGGAGCCCCGATTCTGCCTCGTAGCTCGAGATGAGGGATCCTTTCCCTGCTTCGTCGGGAAAGAGTTCCCGGCGTTCCCGTCGCATCTCAAGAGGAGGCCCTCTCAACAGGACAGGCGAGAAGAACTCCAGGGTCGTGCCAGCATTCCAAGAATCCCCCAGATGTCTCAGTCCATTCCAGAGGAACCTCTTTTCCCTTCACCGGCTCGTCTTTCACGCCGAGGATCGACTCACAACAAGGTGGCACGTGGCACAGCCCTGTGGGAAAGCCTCGTGGGAAAGCCTCGAGGGACAGCCTCGAGGGAAAGCCACAGATCCCTTGATCCACGTGACAGGAAGCGTGACACTACTGCTGCAGCTCGGGAGTAATGCGCACGTGCATGCCCCCACTCGAGACGAGGCCTGACTCCCCTGGGGAGACTCAGAAGCACCCCAAGATCCATGGCAACACTGGAGAGGAATCCTCAGGTTCCGGCCCCGACTCCACACAAGGACTGAGGCACCGGCATGGACGGGAGAGGAATCCCGAGAGGTCCCCTAGCAACTCGCATGGGGACTGGCCTTTCCTGAGGCCACCAGAGCGGGTCCCTGAGGTCCCCGTCGTAACTCGAGAAGACCTGCCGCAACTCGAGAAAATCCAGGAGGTACTCCCCTCCAGGCGAGATGAGGCCCATTTCCGCTGAGGCGTCTCGAAGCTGATCACACCTCACCTCTGGAACTTCGAAAGGGTCCTTCACACCCTTGGTGCAAATCAAGAAGTTCCCTGACCTAGCCGTCTCCACTCGAGAGGAATCACGAGGGTCCCGCCCACATTCAGAGGAGCCCCGTTTCCGCCTCGTAGCTCGAGATGAGGGATCCTTTCCCTGCTTCGTCGGGAAAGAGTTCCCGGCGTTCCCGTCGCATCTCAAGAGGAGGCCCTCTCAACAGGAACGGCGAGAGGAACTCCAGGGTCGTGCCACCATTCCAAGAGTCCCCCAGATGTCTCAGTCCATTCCAGAGGAACCTCTTTTCCCTTCACCGGCTCGTCTTTCATGCCGAGGATCGACTCACACCAAGGTGGCACGTGGCACAGCCCTGTGGGAAAGCCTCGTGGGAAAGCCTCGAGGGACAGCCTCGAGGGAAAGCCACAGATCCCTTGATCCACGTGACAGGAAGCGTGTCACTACTGCTGCAGCTCGGGAGGAAAGCGCACGTGCATGCCCCAACTCGAGACGAGGCCTGACTCCCCTGGGGAGACTCAGAAGCACCCCAAGATCCATGGCAACACTGGAGAGGAATCCTCAGGTTCCGGCCCCGACTCCACACAAGGACTGAGGCCCCGGCATGGACGGGAGAGGAATCCCGAGAGGTCCCCTAGCAACTCGCATGGGGACTGGCCTTTCCTGAGGCCACCAGAGCGGGTCCCTGTGGTCCCCGTCGTAACTCGAGAAGACCTGCCGCAACTCGAGAAAATCCAGGAGGTTCTCCCCTCCAGGCGAGATGAGGCCCATTTCCGCTGAGGCGTCTCGAGGCTGATCACACCTCACCTCTGGAACTTCGAAAGGCTCCTTCACACCCTTGGTGCAAATCAAGAAGTTCCCCGACCTAGCCGTCTCCACTCGAGAGGAATCACGAGGGTCCCGCCCACATCCAGAGGAGCCCCGTTTCCGCCTCGTAGCTCGAGATGAGGGATCCTTTCCCTGCTTCGTCGGGAAAGAGTTCCCGGCGTTCCCGTCGCATCTCAAGAGGAGGCCCTCTCAACAGGAACGGCGAGAGGAACTCCAGGCTCGTGCCACCATTCCAAGAGTCCCCCAGATGTCTCAGTCCATTCCAGAGGAACCTCTTTTCCCTTCACCGGCTCGTCTTTCACGCCGAGGATCGATTCACACCAAGGTGGCACGTGGCACAGCACTGTGGGAAAGCCTCGTGGGAAAGCCTCGAGGGACAGCCTCGAGGGAAAGCCACAGATCCCTTGATCCACGTGACAGGAAGCGTGACACTGCTGCTGCAGCTTGGGAGGAAAGCGCACGTGCATGTCCCCACTCGAGACGAGGCCTGACTCCCCTGGGGAGACTCAGAAGCACACCAAGATCCATGGCAACACTGGAGAGGAATCCTCAGGTTCCGGCCCCGACTCCACACAAGGACTGAGGCCCCGGCATGGACGGGAGAGGAATCCCGAGCGGTCCCCTAGCAACTCGCATGGGGACTGGCCTTTCCTGAGGCCACCAGAGCGGGTCCCTGAGGTCTCCGTCGTAACTCGAGAACACCTGCCGCAACTAGAGAAAATCCAGGAGGTTCTCCCCTCCAGGCGAGATGAGGCCCATTTCCGCTGAGGCGTCTCGAGGCTGATCACACCTCAACTCTGGAACTTCGAAAGGGTCCTTCACACCCTTGGTGCAAATCAAGAAGTTCCCCGACCTAGCCGTCTCCACTCGAGAGGAATCACGAGGGTCCCACCCACATCCAGAGGAGGCCCGTTTCCGCCTCGTAGCTCGAGATGAGGGATCCTTTCCCTGCTTCGTCGGGAAAGAGTTCCCGGCGTTCCCGTCGCATCTCAAGAGGAGGCCCTCTCAACAGGAACGGCGAGAGGAACTCCAGGGTCGTGCCACCATTCCAAGAGTCCCCCAGATGTCTCAGTCCATTCCAGAGGAACCTCTTTTCCCTTCACCGGCTCGTCTTTCACGCCGAGGATCCACTCACGCCAAGGTGGCACGTGGCACAGCCCTGTGGGAAAGCCTCGTGGGAAAGCCTCGAGTGACAGCCTCGAGGGAAAGCCACAGATCCCTTGATCCAAGTGACAGGAAGCGTGACACTGCTGCTGCAGCTTGGGAGGAAAGCGCACGTGCATGTCCCCACTCGAGACGAGGCCTGACTCCCCTGGGGAGACTCAGAAGCACCCCAAGATCCATGGCAACACTGGAGAGGAATCCTCAGGTTCCGGCCCCGAATCCACACAAGGACTGAGGCCCCGGCATGGACGGGAGAGGAATCCCGAGAGGTCCCCTAGCAACTCGCATGGGGACTGGCCTTTCCTGAGGCCACCAGAGCGGGTCCCTGAGGTCCCCGTCGTAACTCGTGAAGACCTGCCGCAACTCGAGAAAATCCAGGAGGTTCTCCCCTCCAGGCGAGATGAGGCCCATTTCCGCTGAGGCGTCTCGAGGCTGATCACCCCAAACCTCTGGAACTTCGAAAGGGTCCTTCACATCCTTGGTGCAAATCAAGAAGTTCCCCGACATACCCGTCTCCACTCGAGAGGAATCACGAGGGTCCCGCCCACATCCAGAGGAGCCCCGTTTCCGCCTCGTAGCTCGAGATGAGGGAACCTTTCTCTGCTTCGTCGGGAAAGAGTTCCCGGCGTTCCCGTCGCCTCTCAAGAGGAGGCCCTCTGAACAGGCACGGCGAGAGGAACTCCATGTTCGTGCCAGCATTCCAAGAGTCCCCCAGATATCTCAGTCCATTCCAGAGGAACCTCTTTTCCCTTCACCGGCTCGTCTTTCACGCCGAGGATCGACTCACACCAAGGTGGCACGTGGCACAGCCCTGTGGGAAAGCCTCGTGGGAAAGCCTCGAGGGACAGCCTCGAGGGAAAGCCACAGATCCCTTGATCCACGTGACAGGAAGCGTGACACTACTGCTGCAGCTCGGGAGGAAAGCGCACGTGCATGCCCCCACTCGAGACGAGGCCTGACTCCCCTTTGGAGACTCAGAAGCACCCCAAGATCCATGGCAACACTGGAGAGGAATCCTCAGGTTCCGGCCCCGACTCCACACAAGGACTGAGGCCCCGGCACGGACGGGAGAGGAATCCCGAGAGGTCCCCTAGCAACTCGCATGGGGACTGGCCTTTCCTGAGGCCACCAGAGCGGGTCCCTGAGGTCCCCGTCGTAACTCGAGAAGACCTGCCGCAACTCGAGAAAATCCAGGAGGTTCTCCCCTCCAGGCGAGATGAGGCCCATTTCCGCTGAGGCGTCTCGAGGCTGATCACACCTCACCTCTGGAACTTCGAAAGGGTCCTTCACACCCTTGGTGCAAATCAAGAAGTTCCCCGACCTAGCCGTCTCCACTCGAGAGGAATCACGAGGGTCCCGCCCACATCCAGAGGAGCCCCGTTTCCGCCTCGTAGCTCGAGATGAGGGATCCTTTCCCTGCTTCGTCGGGAAAGAGTTCCCGGCGTTCCCGTCGCATCTCAAGAGGAGGCCCTCTCAACAGGAACGGCGAGAGGAACTCCAGGGTCGTGCCAGCATTCCAAGAATCCCCCAGATGTCTCAGTCCATTCCAGAGGAACCTCTTTTCCCTTCACCGGCTCGTCTTTCACGCCGAGGATCGACTCACAACAAGGTGGCACGTGGCACAGCCCTGTGGGAAAGCCTCGTGGGAAAGCCTCGAGGGACAGCCTCGAGGGAGAGCCACAGATCCCTTGATCCACGTGACAGGAAGCGTGACACTGCTGCTGCAGCTTGGGAGGAAAGCGCACGTGCATGTCCCCACTCGAGACGAGGCCTGACTCCCCTGGGGAGACTCAGAAGCACGCCAAGATCCATGGCAACACTGGAGAGGAATCCTCAGGTTCCGGCCCCGACTCAACACAAGGACTGAGTCCCCGGCGCGGATGGGAGAGGAATCCCGAGAGGTCCCCTAGCAACTCGCATGGGGACTGGCCTTTCCTGAGGCCACGAGAGCGGGTCCCTGAGGTCCCCGTCGTAACTCGAGAAGACCTGCCGCAACTCGAGAAAATCCAGGAGGTTCTCCCCTTCAGGCGAGATGAGGCCCATTTCCGCTGAGGCGTCTCGAGGCTGATCACACCTCACCTCTGGAACTTCGAAAGGGTCCTTCACACCCTTGGTGCAAATCAAGAAGTTCCCCGACCTAGCCGTCTCCACTCGAGAGGAATCACGAGGGTCCCGCCCACATCCAGAGGAGCCCCGATTCTGCCTCGTAGCTCGAGATGAGGGATCCTTTCCCTGCTTCGTCGGGAAAGAGTTCCCGGCGTTCCCGTCGCATCTCAAGAGGAGGCCCTCTCAACAGGACAGGCGAGAAGAACTCCAGGGTCGTGCCAGCATTCCAAGAATCCCCCAGATGTCTCAGTCCATTCCAGAGGAACCTCTTTTCCCTTCACCGGCTCGTCTTTCACGCCGAGGATCGACTCACAACAAGGTGGCACGTGGCACAGCCCTGTGGGAAAGCCTCGTGGGAAAGCCTCGAGGGACAGCCTCGAGGGAAAGCCACAGATCCCTTGATCCACGTGACAGGAAGCGTGACACTACTGCTGCAGCTCGGGAGTAATGCGCACGTGCATGCCCCCACTCGAGACGAGGCCTGACTCCCCTGGGGAGACTCAGAAGCACCCCAAGATCCATGGCAACACTGGAGAGGAATCCTCAGGTTCCGGCCCCGACTCCACACAAGGACTGAGGCACCGGCATGGACGGGAGAGGAATCCCGAGAGGTCCCCTAGCAACTCGCATGGGGACTGGCCTTTCCTGAGGCCACCAGAGCGGGTCCCTGAGGTCCCCGTCGTAACTCGAGAAGACCTGCCGCAACTCGAGAAAATCCAGGAGGTACTCCCCTCCAGGCGAGATGAGGCCCATTTCCGCTGAGGCGTCTCGAAGCTGATCACACCTCACCTCTGGAACTTCGAAAGGGTCCTTCACACCCTTGGTGCAAATCAAGAAGTTCCCTGACCTAGCCGTCTCCACTCGAGAGGAATCACGAGGGTCCCGCCCACATTCAGAGGAGCCCCGTTTCCGCCTCGTAGCTCGAGATGAGGGATCCTTTCCCTGCTTCGTCGGGAAAGAGTTCCCGGCGTTCCCGTCGCATCTCAAGAGGAGGCCCTCTCAACAGGAACGGCGAGAGGAACTCCAGGGTCGTGCCACCATTCCAAGAGTCCCCCAGATGTCTCAGTCCATTCCAGAGGAACCTCTTTTCCCTTCACAGGCTCGTCTTTCATGCCGAGGATCGACTCACACCAAGGTGGCACGTGGCACAGCCCTGTGGGAAAGCCTCGTGGGAAAGCCTCGAGGGACAGCCTCGAGGGAAAGCCACAGATCCCTTGATCCACGTGACAGGAAGCGTGTCACTACTGCTGCAGCTCGGGAGGAAAGCGCACGTGCATGCCCCAACTCGAGACGAGGCCTGACTCCCCTGGGGAGACTCAGAAGCACCCCAAGATCCATGGCAACACTGGAGAGGAATCCTCAGGTTCCGGCCCCGACTCCACACAAGGACTGAGGCCCCGGCATGGACGGGAGAGGAATCCCGAGAGGTCCCCTAGCAACTCGCATGGGGACTGGCCTTTCCTGAGGCCACCAGAGCGGGTCCATGTGGTCCCCGTCGTAACTCGAGAAGACCTGCCGCAACTCGAGAAAATCCAGGAGGTTCTCCCCTCCAGGCGAGATGAGGCCCATTTCCGCTGAGGCGTCTCGAGGCTGATCACACCTCACCTCTGGAACTTCGAAAGGCTCCTTCACACCCTTGGTGCAAATCAAGAAGTTCCCCGACCTAGCCGTCTCCACTCGAGAGGAATCACGAGGGTCCCGCCCACATCCAGAGGAGCCCCGTTTCCGCCTCGTAGCTCGAGATGAGGGATCCTTTCCCTGCTTCGTCGGGAAAGAGTTCCCGGCGTTCCCGTCGCATCTCAAGAGGAGGCCCTCTCAACAGGAACGGCGAGAGGAACTCCAGGCTCGTGCCACCATTCCAAGAGTCCCCCAGATGTCTCAGTCCATTCCAGAGGAACCTCTTTTCCCTTCACCGGCTCGTCTTTCACGCCGAGGATCGATTCACACCAAGGTGGCACGTGGCACAGCACTGTGGGAAAGCCTCGTGGGAAAGCCTCGAGGGACAGCCTCGAGGGAAAGCCACAGATCCCTTGATCCACGTGACAGGAAGCGTGACACTGCTGCTGCAGCTTGGGAGGAAAGCGCACGTGCATGTCCCCACTCGAGACGAGGCCTGACTCCCCTGGGGAGACTCAGAAGCACACCAAGATCCATGGCAACACTGGAGAGGAATCCTCAGGTTCCGGCCCCGACTCCACACAAGGACTGAGGCCCCGGCATGGACGGGAGAGGAATCCCGAGCGGTCCCCTAGCAACTCGCATGGGGACTGGCCTTTCCTGAGGCCACCAGAGCGGGTCCCTGAGGTCTCCGTCGTAACTCGAGAACACCTGCCGCAACTAGAGAAAATCCAGGAGGTTCTCCCCTCCAGGCGAGATGAGGCCCATTTCCGCTGAGGCGTCTCGAGGCTGATCACACCTCAACTCTGGAACTTCGAAAGGGTCCTTCACACCCTTGGTGCAAATCAAGAAGTTCCCCGACCTAGCCGTCTCCACTCGAGAGGAATCACGAGGGTCCCACCCACATCCAGAGGAGGCCCGTTTCCGCCTCGTAGCTCGAGATGAGGGATCCTTTCCCTGCTTCGTCGGGAAAGAGTTCCCGGCGTTCCCGTCGCATCTCAAGAGGAGGCCCTCTCAACAGGAACGGCGAGAGGAACTCCAGGGTCGTGCCACCATTCCAAGAGTCCCCCAGATGTCTCAGTCCATTCCAGAGGAACCTCTTTTCCCTTCACCGGCTCGTCTTTCACGCCGAGGATCCACTCACGCCAAGGTGGCACGTGGCACAGCCCTGTGGGAAAGCCTCGTGGGAAAGCCTCGAGTGACAGCCTCGAGGGAAAGCCACAGATCCCTTGATCCAAGTGACAGGAAGCGTGACACTGCTGCTGCAGCTTGGGAGGAAAGCGCACGTGCATGTCCCCACTCGAGACGAGGCCTGACTCCCCTGGGGAGACTCAGAAGCACCCCAAGATCCATGGCAACACTGGAGAGGAATCCTCAGGTTCCGGCCCCGAATCCACACAAGGACTGAGGCCCCGGCATGGACGGGAGAGGAATCCCGAGAGGTCCCCTAGCAACTCGCATGGGGACTGGCCTTTCCTGAGGCCACCAGAGCGGGTCCCTGAGGTCCCCGTCGTAACTCGTGAAGACCTGCCGCAACTCGAGAAAATCCAGGAGGTTCTCCCCTCCAGGCGAGATGAGGCCCATTTCCGCTGAGGCGTCTCGAGGCTGATCACCCCAAACCTCTGGAACTTCGAAAGGGTCCTTCACATCCTTGGTGCAAATCAAGAAGTTCCCCGACATACCCGTCTCCACTCGAGAGGAATCACGAGGGTCCCGCCCACATCCAGAGGAGCCCCGTTTCCGCCTCGTAGCTCGAGATGAGGGAACCTTTCTCTGCTTCGTCGGGAAAGAGTTCCCGGCGTTCCCGTCGCCTCTCAAGAGGAGGCCCTCTCAACAGGAACGGCGAGAGGAACTCCAGGGTCGTGCCACCATTCCAAGAGTCCCCCAGATATCTCAGTCCATTCCAGAGGAACCTCTTTTCCCTTCACCGGCTCGTCTTTCACGCCGAGGATCGACTCACACCAAGGTGGCACGTGGCACAGCCCTGTGGGAAAGCCTCGTGGGAAAGCCTCGAGGGACAGCCTCGAGGGAAAGCCACAGATCCCTTGATCCACGTGACAGGAAGCGTGACACTACTGCTGCAGCTCGGGAGGAAAGCGCACGTGCATGCCCCCACTCGAGACGAGGCCTGACTCCCCTTTGGAGACTCAGAAGCACCCCAAGATCCATGGCAACACTGGAGAGGAATCCTCAGGTTCCGGCCCCGACTCCACACAAGGACTGAGGCCCCGGCACGGACGGGAGAGGAATCCCGAGAGGTCCCCTAGCAACTCGCATGGGGACTGGCCTTTCCTGAGGCCACCAGAGCGGGTCCCTGAGGTCCCCGTCGTAACTCGAGAAGACCTGCCGCAACTCGAGAAAATCCAGGAGGTTCTCCCCTCCAGGCGAGATGAGGCCCATTTCCGCTGAGGCGTCTCGAGGCTGATCACACCTCACCTCTGGAACTTCGAAAGGGTCCTTCACACCCTTGGTGCAAATCAAGAAGTTCCCCGACCTAGCCGTCTCCACTCGAGAGGAATCACGAGGGTCCCGCCCACATCCAGAGGAGCCCCGTTTCCGCCTCGTAGCTCGAGATGAGGGATCCTTTCCCTGCTTCGTCGGGAAAGAGTTCCCGGCGTTCCCGTCGCATCTCAAGAGGAGGCCCTCTCAACAGGAACGGCGAGAGGAACTCCAGGGTCGTGCCACCATTCCAAGAGTCCCCCAGATGTCTCAGTCCATTCCAGAGGAACCTCTTTTCCCTTCACCGGCTCGTCTTTCACGCCGAGGATCGACTCACACCAAGGTGGCACGTGGCACAGCCCTGTGGGAAAGCCTCGTGGGAAAGCCTCGAGGGACAGCCTCGAGGGAAAGCCACACATCCCTTGATCCACGTGACAGGAAGCGTGACACTACTGCTGCAGCTCGGGAGGAAAGCGCACTTGCATGCCCCCACTCGAGACGAGGCCTGACTCCCCTGGGGAGACTCAGAAGCACCCCTAGATCCATGGCAACACTGGAGAGGAATCCTCAGGTTCCGGCCCCGACTCCACACAAGGACTGAGGCCCCGGCATGGACGGGAGAGGAATCCCGAGCGGTCCCCTAGCAACTCGCATGGGGACTGGCCTTTCCTGAGGCCACCAGAGCGGGTCCCTGAGGTCCCCGTCGTAACTCGAAAAGACCTGCCGCAACTCGAGAAAATCCAGGAGGTTCTCCCCTCCAGGCGAGATGAGGCCCATTTCCGCAGAGGCGTCTCGAGGCTGATCACACCTCACCTCTGGAACTTCGAAACGGTCCTTTACACCCTTGGTGCAAATCAAGAAGTTCCCCGACCAAGCCGTCTCCACTCGAGAGGAATCACGAGGGTCCCGCCCACATCCAGAGGAGCCCCGTTTCCGCCTCGTAGCTCGAGATGAGGGATCCTTTCCCTGCTTCGTCGGGAAAGAGTTCCCGGCGTTCCCGTCGCATCTCAAGAGGAGGCCCTCTCAACAGGAACGGCGAGAGGAACTCCAGGGTCGTGCCACCATTCCAAGAGTCCCCCAGATGTCTCAGTCCATTCCAGAGGAACCTCTTTTCCCTTCACCGGCTCGTCTTTCACGCCGAGGATCGACTCACACCAAGGTGGCACGTGGCACAGCCCTGTGGGAAAGCCTCGTGGGAAAGCCTCGAGGGACAGCCTCGAGGGAAAGCCACAGATCCCTTTATCCACGTGACAGGAAGCGTGACACTACTGCTACAGCTCGGGAGGAAAGCGCTCGTGCATGCCCCCACTCAAGACGAGGCCTGACTCCCCTGGGGAGACTCAGAAGCACCCCAAGATCCATGGCAACACTGGAGAGGAATCCTCAGGTTCCGGCCCCGACTCCACACAAGGACTGAGGCCCCGGCATGGACGGGAGAGGAATCCCGAGAGGTCCCCTAGCAACTCGCATGGGGACTGGCCTTTCCTGAGGCCAACAGAGCGGGTCCCTGAGGTCCCCGTCGTAACTCGAGAAGACCTGCCGCAACTGGAGAAAATCCAGGAGGTTCTCCCCTCCAGGCGAGATGAGGCCCATTTCCGCTGAGGCGTCTCGAGGCTGATCACACCTCACCTCTGGAACTTCGAAAGGGTCCTTCACACCCTTGGTGCAAATCAAGAAGTTCCCCGACCTAGCCGTCTCCACTCGAGAGGAATCACGAGGGTCCCGCCCACATCCAGAGGAGCCCCGTTTCCGCCTCGTAGCTCGAGATGAGGGATCCTTTCCCTGCTTCGTCGGGAAAGAGTTCCCGGCGTTCCCGTCGCATCTCAAGAGGAGGCCCTCTCAACAGGAACGGCGAGAGGAACTCCAGGGTCGTGCCACCATTCCAAGAGTCCCCCAGATGTCTCAGTCCATTCCAGAGGAACCTCTTTTCCCTTCACCGGCTCGTCTTTCACGCCGAGGATCGACTCACACCAAGGTGGCACGTGGCACAGCCCTGTGGGAAACCTCGTGGGAATGCCTCGAGGGACAGCCTCGAGGGAAAGCCACAGATCCCTTGATCCACGTGACAGGAAGCGTGACAGTACTGCTGCAGCTCGGGAGGAAAGCGCACGTGCATGCCCCCACTCGAGACGAGGCCTGACTCCCCTGGGGAGACTCAGAAGCACCCCAAGATCCATGGCAACACTGGAGAGGTATCCTCAGGTTCCGGCCCCGACTCCACACAAGGACTGAGGCCCCGGCATGGACGGGAGAGGAATCCCGAGCGGTCCCCTAGCAACTCGCATGGGGACTGGCCTTTCCTGAGGCCACCAGAGCGGGTCCCTGAGGTCCCCGTCGTAACTCGAGAAGACCTGCCGCAACTGGAGAAAATCCAGGAGGTTCGCCCCTCCAGGCGAGATGAGGCCCATTTCCGCTGAGGCGTCTCGAGGCTGATCACACCTCACCTCTGGAACTTCGAAAGGGTCCTTCACACCCTTGGTGCAAATCAAGAAGTTCCCCGACCTAGCCGTCTCCACTCGAGAGGAATGACGAGGGTCCCGCCCACATCCAGAGGAGCCCCGTTTCCGCCTCGTAGCTCGAGATGAGGGATCCTTTCCCTGCTTCGTCGGGAAAGAGTTCCCGGCGTTCCCGTCGCATCTCAAGAGGAGGCCCTCTGAACAGGAACGGCGAGAGGAACTCCAGGGTCGTGCCACCATTCCAAGAGTCCCCCAGATGTCTCAGTCCATTCCAGAGGAACCTCTTTTCCCTTCACCGGCACGTCTTTCACGCCGAGGATCGACTCACACCAAGGTGGCACGTGGCACAGCCCTGTGGGAAACCTCGTGGGAATGCCTCGAGGGACAGCATTGAGGGAAAGCCACAGATCCCTTGATCCACGTGACAGGAAGCTTGACACTACTGCTGCACCTCGGGAGGAAACCGCACGTGCATGCCCCCACTCGAGACGAGGCCTGACTCCCCTGGGGAGACTCAGAAGCACCCCAAGATCCATGGCAACACTGGAGAGGAATCCTCAGGTTCCGGCCCCGACTCCACACAAGGACTGAGGCTCCGGCATGGACGGGAGAGGAATCCCGAGTGGTCCCCTAGCAACTCGCATGGGGACTGGCCTTTCCTGAGGCCACAGAGCGGGTCCCTGAGGTCCCCGTCGTAACTCGAGAAGACCTGCCGCAACTGGAGAAAATCCAGGAGGTTCGCCCCTCCAGGCGAGATGAGGCCCATTTCCGCTGAGGCGTCTCGAGGCTGATCACACCTCACCTCTGGAACTTCGAAAGGGTCCTTCACACCCTTGGTGCAAATCCAGAAGTTACCCGACATACCCGTCTCCACTCGAGAGGAATCACGAGGGTCCCGCCCACATCCAGAGGAGCCCCGTTTCCGCCTCGTAGCTCGAGATGAGGGATCCTTTCCCTGCTTCGTCGGGAAAGAGTTCCCGGCGTTCCCGTCGCATCTCAAGAGGAGGCCCTCTCAACAGGAACGGCGAGAGGAACTCCAGGGTCGTGCCACCATTCCAAGAGTCCCCCAGATGTCTCAGTCCATTCCAGAGGAACCTCTTTTCCCTTCACCGGCTCGTCTTTCACGCCGAGGATCGACTCACACCAAGGTGGCACGTGGCACAGCCCTGTGGGAAAGCCTCGTGGGAAAGCCTCGAGGGACAGCCTCGAGGGAAAGCCACAGATCCCTTGATCCACGTGACAGGAAGCATGACACTACTGCTGCAGCTCGGGAGGAAAGCGCACGTGCATGCCCCCACTCGAGACGAGGCCTGACTCCCCTGGGGAGGCTCAGAAGCACCCCAAGATCCATGGCAACACTGGAGAGGAATCCTCAGGTTCCGGCCCCGACTCCACACAAGGACTGAGGCCCCGGCATGGACGGGAGAGGAATCCCGAGCGGTCCCCTAGCAACTCGCATGGGGACTGGCCTTTCCTGAGGCCACCAGAGCGGGTCCTTGAGGTCCCCGTCGTAATTCGAGAAGACCTGCCGGAACTCGAGAAAATCCAGGAGGTTCGCCCCTCCAGGCGAGATGAGGCCCATTTCCGCTGAGGCGTCTCGAGGCTGATCACACCTCACCTCTGGAACTTCGAAAGGGTCCTTCACACCCTTGGTGCAAATCAAGAAGTTCCCCGACCTAGCCGTCTCCACTCGAGAGGAATCACGAGGGTCCCGCCCACATCCAGAGGAGCCCCGTTTCCGCCTCGTAGCTCGAGATGAGGGATCCTTTCCCTGCTTCGTCGGGAAAGAGTTCCCGGCGTTCCCGTCGCATCTCAAGAGGAGGCCCTCTCAACAGGAACGGCGAGAGGAACTCCAGGGTCGTGCCACCTTTCCAAGAGTCCCCCAGATGTCTCAGTCCATTCCAGAGGAACCTCTTTTCCCTTCACCGGCTCGTCTTTCACGCCGAGGATCGACTCACACCAAGGTGGCACGTGGCACAGCCCTGTGGGAAAGCCTCGTGGGAAAGCCTCGAGGGACAGCCTCGAGGGAAAGCCACAGATCCCTTGATCCACGTGACAGGAAGCGTGACACCACTGCTGCAGCTCGGGAGGAAAGCGCACGTGCATGCCCCCCCTCGAGACGAGGCCTGACTCCCCTGGGGAGACTCAGAAGCACCCCAAGATCCATGGCAACACTGGAGAGGAATCCTCAGGTTCCGGCCCCGACTCCACACAAGGACTGAGGCCCCGGCATGGACGGGAGAGGAATCCCGAGAGGTCCCCTAGCAACTCGCATGGGGACTGGCCTTTCCTGAGGCCAACAGAGCGGGTCCCTGAGGTCCCCGTCGTAACTCGAGAAGACCTGCCGCAACTCGAGAAAATCCAGGAGGTTCTCCCCTCCAGGCGAGATGAGGCCCATTTCCGCTGAGGCGTCTCGAGGCTGATCACACCTCACCTCTGGAACTTCAAAAGGGTCCTTCACACCCTTGGTGCAAATCAAGAAGTTCCCCGACCTAGCCGTCTCCACTCGAGAGGAATCATGAGGGTCCCGCCCACATCCAGAGGAGCCCCGTTTCCGCCTCGTAGCTCGAGATGAGGGATC